>NC_142540.1:22668125-22990937 GCF_056151865.1 Erythranthe guttata | reverse complement strand
AAATGTGTTTTTTTTAATGAAAAAAGTTTGGAAGGAGGAAATAATTATAATCAGTAGTGTTAATAAAACGAAAGGCAGGCTAGCTATATATATAACACAAACTTGTGGTTCTATTTAGAAAATATTAAAGAGTAGGGCATCTAATGTTTTACTTTCTTATTTCACATTTTGAATTATTATATATGGAGAAAGAAATTATTTAACACGGCTCTTTTGTAATTTTAAACCCGTATACACTAAGGCTTCGTTTGACATGATGAAGTGATAAATGTTGAATGCGTGTCTAAATGGATAAGAATTGTGTCTGAATGTTACTGATTGCGTTTCTAGATAGATAAGGATTGTGTCTGAATATTGACTGGTGAACAATTAAGTCCATTTGATAACTGAATATCAGTAATAACTTAGTATTGTTATTTTCCTGTTATACCCTTATTTAATGTTGACATCTAATTTGTTAATTAAATTTTATTAACATGTATGAATAAACACAATTTTTATTAATTATTGAGTTACTAATAATCCATTTTTCTTGCAACACCCTTTAGGAATCTGAAGTTCTTCAAGCTCTTGGCCAATAAAACTTAGTTGACTTCGGAAAACTCAAAGTTGACAATACAATTTTTATAGTTGACTCTGGGAACAATATAGTTAACTACCTTTTTTTATAGTTGACTCTGGGCGTAGATGACTACAATTTTTTTTTTTTGTGTTTTTCGCGAAAACAATGATCGTTTCTTTGTTGTGGACTCTGATAAAACAAATTTCATGGAAAATAAGTATCTATGAGTCAACAATTTGTACAATCATGGATTTGTAGATCTAAAAAACCAGCTTGTTTACGAATTTTGTTTTCGAGTAATCAACCATAGAAGGATTTTGAACCGTCGCATATGGTCACCGTGAACCACCACCCTTTGACATCGCTGCACATAGGCGCCCGTCGTCGCAGCCCATAAGTCGTTGCTAAGCTTATCAAACTTTTTTTTTTGAGAAGCTGGAAGAGAAAAAATAGGAGAAAAGAGAGATGGAGAAGAATAGAAGAAGAGAAGAAGATGGAGAAAAGGTGTTATATGAAGAGGTTGATTCGTGTGAACTGCTTCAAAACATCAATTAATTTGGCAAGATGGTGGGGGTTATTTCCAACACAAAATATGAGGGTAGTTATGGTATGCCACAAATTGAGGGGTTTGACTATAAAAACAATGAAGGGTGGTTAGTTCTAATATAATTCATAATGAGGGGTTATGCCTCATTAAACCTAAATAATAAATAATAAAGACAAACACACACTATAATCATAGCACATAATCAACGTTCAAAACTCATATATCAAAAAATCCCAACAAAATTCATGAAAATTGGAAGGCAAGGATAGCACCAGATTCAGTCAAAACACAAACCTGCTGACGTAGAAGAGAGAAGTTGGGGAAGTCTTTAAAACGTGTTCGAATAAAAAGAAGAGCAAAACCAAACCCTACAAAAATAAGGCTGAAGTTTTTTAGTGTCTCACTCGTCAATTTGAGAGTCTATCTTTGGTTGTGTTATTAGAAATGTCTATGTCTGAAAATAGGAGTGGTAGCAAAATATAATGAGAAATTTAATAGAGACAAAAATAAAATCAAAAATAATCTTAAATATGCCACGAGTTAGAAAAAGAGCAGAAACAAAGCCTAAAAAATAAGGTCGAAATTTTGTAAGCCCACACTTTTAATAAAAAATAAATGATTTTAGTTTTTGTTATTTTTTTTTTTGTTTTGTTTTTCTTTTTACTTATCTAGTTGTTATCGGCCATGGTAAAGCTTATCTTATATATAAAAGAACGAAACGATAGGCGGCAACCTAAGAAACCCTAATGGTATATTTGTAAAAAAAATTAGTTATTTATATATTTATCTCCTATTTCGCAGCATTTTTTTTCTAATTACTTTAACACCAAATCTAGGCTAGCACAATCATAATCCACTAATTCTATATCTTTGTAATTGTTCTTATTATTTTTCTTTGATATTTCTTTGTTTCATTTATTTAATAATCAACTTAATATTATGAGAATTAAGTTAACATAATTGTTTTTTCGGAATCAGTTTATATTATTAAATTTGCATAAATATTGATGTTGTTACCAAGATATTATAATTTTTATTGTCATATATTAAATCAATAAGTATTTTCACTTTTGAAATACTATCCCGTACATCGCACTGTAAAAAACACTAATTTGTTAAATAACCAGTTACAATATCTTTAGAAAATCTTTTAATACTATTTGCCAAGAGTTCTTTTATTTGTTAACTCTTGAATTAGTAGTTTGAATACAACAGAAATTTCAATATTATCGTGTAAATATCATACAAATATATAAAATTAAATTTTTTAATCAATATTAATATTCATATTAATATTTAAATTATTATTGTTTTACAATACACGTTTGAAATCAGAACAGTTTGCTAATTAATTAAGTGCTAACAAATCATATATTGGTTACGTAATTACGTCTACATGTACACAAATATATAACTTGAAGTTATCAACTATGACACAAACTCTATTCAACCAGTATTCCTAGCGAGGTGGCCCGTTTTATTGATTCATATAAATTAGAGGGGATGTATATGAATTTATCACTTCATCGATCTCGTATTATTCTTCCTTCATACACGGAATCTGTTTATTCTTGGGTACAAGAGAGATGAATCTAAAACTTGTATATAGTCTCATAATTTTCATGATAATTACATCCAGTATCTCGGTGCAAGTTCTTGCGAACGAGGACGAGATCTGCGGATGGGAGATGGATATATATATATATATATATATATATATATATATATATATATATATATATATATATATATATATATATATATATATATATATATATATATATATATATATATATATATATATATATATATATATATATATATATATATATATATATATATATATATATATATATATATATATATATATATATATATATATAAACTCTATTCAACTAGTATTCCTAGCGAAGTGGTCTTGTTGTATTGATCCCTATCAATTGGAGGGCATATACTTGATTTTATAACTTCATCGATCTCGTAATATTCTTCCTTGATAAACGAAATTTGTTTATTCTTGGATGCGACAGAGATGAATCTAAAACTTTTATATAGTCTCACAATTTTCATGATAATTATATCTAGTATCTCGGTGGAAGTTCTTGCGGACGCGGAAGAAAACTGCTTGCGGGAGACAGAAGAAAATATATATATATATATATATATATATATATATATATATATATATATATATATATATATATATATATATATATATATATATATATATATATATATATATAGAGAGAGAGAGAGAGAGAGAGAGAGAGAGAGATTCATAATGAGGTGTGATGCCTCATTACTAAATAATAAATAATAAACACAACCACAAACACACACTGCAATCATAACACATAATCGACATTCAAAATTCATAAATCAAAAAATCCTGACGAAATTCATGAAAATTGGAAGGCAAGGATAGCACCAGATTCAGTCAAAACACATATGTGTTGAGGTAGAAGAGAGAAGTTGGGGAAGTCTTTAAAACGTGTTGGAAAAAAGAAGAGCAAAGATAAACCCTTCCGAAATAAGACTGAAGTTTTTTATTGTCTCACTCATCAATTTGAGAGTCTATCTTTGGTTGTGTTATTAGAGATGTCTATGTCTATATATATATAAACTCTATTCAACCAGTATTCCTAGTGAAGGGGTCTTGTTGTATTGATCCCTATAAATTGGAGAGGATATAAATGAATTTATCACTTCATCGATCTCGTATTATTCTCCCTTGATAAACGAAATATGTTTATTCTAGGGTGCGAGAGAGATGAATCTAAAACTTTTATACAATCTCACAATTTTCATGATAATTATATCCAGTATATCGGTGCAAGTTCTTGCGGACGCAGACGAAAACAGCTTGCGGAAGACAGAAAAAAAAAAAAGATATATATATATATATATATATATATATATATATATATATATATATATATATATATATATATATATATATATATATATATATATATATATATATATATATATATATATATATATATATATATATATTCATGATAATGGGGGATTATGCCTTATTAAACCTAAATAATAAATAATAAAGACAAATACACACTACAATCGACGTTCAAAACTCGTAAATCAAAAAATCCCGACAAAATTCATGAAAATTGGAAGGCAAGGATGGCACCAGATTCAGTCAAAACTCAAATTTGTTGAGGTAGAAGAGAGAAGTTGAGGAAGTTTTTAATACGTGTTAGAAAGAAGAAGAGCAAAAACAAACCCTATCAAAATAATGCTGAACTTTTTTATTGTCTCACTCGTTAATTTGAGAGTCTATCTTTGGTTGTGTTATTAGAGATGTTTATATATATATATATATATATATATATATATATATATATATATATATATATATATATATATATATATATATATATATATATATATATATATATATATATATATATATATATATATATATATATATATATATATATTTATTATTTTTTTTTTCTTCTGAATCCCCTCAGCAGTTCTCATGCACCGAGATACTAGATATAATAATTATGAAAATTGTGGGACTATATAAAGGTTTTATATTCGTCTCTCTCGCACCCAAGAATAAACAGATTTCGTGAAACAAAGAAGAATATTACGAGATCGATGAAGTGATAAATTCATTTACATCGCCTCCAGTTTATAGAAATCAATACAACGGGACCACCTCGCTAGTAATACTTGTTGAATAGAGTTTATATATATATATATATATATATATATATATATATATATATATATATATATATATATATATATTTTTTTTTTCTTTTCTTTTCTTTTTTTTTTTTTTCTTCGGTCTCCCCTCAGTAGTTCTCGTCCGAGTCCGAAAAAACTTGCACCGAGATATTGGATATAATTATCATGAAAATTGTGAGACTATATAAAGGTTTTAGATTCATCTCTCTCGCACCCAAGAATAAATAGATTTCGTGTATGCAGGAAGAATATTACGAGATTGATGAAACCATAAATTCATATACATCCCCTCCAATTTATAGGAATAAATACAACGGGACCACCTCGCTAGGAATACAGGTTGAATAGAGTTTGTGCCATAGTTGATAACTTCACGTTATATATTTATATACATGTAGATGTAGTTAAGTAACCAATATATGATTTGTTAGCACTTAATAAATTAGCAAGTAGCAAACCGTTCAGATTTCAACCAGGTGTTGTAAAACAATAATTATTTAAATATTAATATTAATATTAATATTAATATTAATTAAACAATTTAATTTTATAGTTTCGTATGATATTTACAGGATAATATTGAAATTTCTGTTATAGTCAAATTACTATCTCAACAGTTAACAAATAAAAGAACTCTTGGCATATAGTATTCAAAGCTTTTCTAAAGATATTGTAACTTGATATTTAACAAACTAGTATTTTTTCCCGTGCGATGCACGGGATAGTATTTCAAAAGTGAGAATAGTTATTGATTTAATATATGACAATAACAATTATAATAAAATTTATTTGTGATATTGGTAACAACATCAATATTTATACAAATTTAATAATATAAACTGATTCCGAAAAAAAGTTACACTAACTTAATTCTCATAATATAAAATTGATTATCAAATAAATGAAATGTAGAAAAATCAGAGAAAAATAATAAGAACAATTAAAAAGATATAGAAGTAGTGGATTATGATTGTGCTAGCCTAGATTTGGTGTTAAAGTAATTAGAAAAATTTACTGCGAAATAAGAGATAAATATATTAATAAATAGTTTTTTTTACAAATATACCATTAGGGTTTCTTAGGTTGCCCTATTGTTTCTTTCTTTTATGTATAAGATAAGATTTACAATAACTCATTACAACTAAATAAGTAAAAAGGAAAATAAAACAAAAAATTTTTATCTTTTATTAAAAGTGTGGCCTTACAAAATCTCGGCCTTATTTTTTAGGTTTTGTTTTTGCTATTTTTTTCAACTCGTGGCATATTTGAGATTATTTTTAATCTTATTTTTGTCTTTATTAAATTTTTTAATATATTTTGCAACCACTCCTATTTTCATACATAGACATCTCTAATAACACAACCAAACATAGACTCTCAAATTGACGAGTGAGACACTATGAAACTTCAGCCTTATTTTTGTACGATTTATTTTTGCTCTTCTTTTTTTCCAACACGTTTTAAAGACTTCCTGAACTTCTTTCTTCTACCTATTTTTTTCCTTGTATAATAGATAGTGATTCGTAGTTTCCAACGAGATTATACATTTCAGCATCATATCTTACTATCAGATAATATCAAGTTGCAAATATAAATAATTAACTGTGGTTTCGGTGGTGACGGAAGAGGAAGACATGTTAGAGATTATGTGGAAGAAGAAAAAAGATGAAGGTTGTTTTTTTAAAAGATTTTGCTTAATCTCACATAGACATATATATATATATATATATATATATATATATATATATATATATATATATATATATATATATATATATATATAAAGTGTAGGTATGTCCTTTTTTTCTGTTGAGAAATTTTTTCTTTTTTATTTGTGAAAAGCGTAGGTATGTCTTTTTTTTCTGTTGAAAAATTTTTCCTTTTCTATTTGTGAGAAGCGTAGGTATCTCTTACCTATTAAAAGGATATTTTTGTTTAAATAAAAAAGAGAAGAAACCACTAACTGTATTCATCTTTTTTTATAAGTAAAAAAAAGTAGTATAGAGTAGGGTGTTTCTACCTTGAGATCATGTGTGCTAAACATATATGAGATACCCCCTTCAAATTACGACATGTGTCCCAGCAAAAAAAACCTATTTTTTCCTCATTTAAGTATTGTTCAAATATCCTTTGTACAATAATTATTTATAAAAATCGGCAATTATAAATTATTAAGAAAATGTCAATTTTACCCTCTCTAGTTTAATGCAATTTTAAATCTATATTTATTGCTGAATTAAAATTTACAAACTCAATTATATCATTATTCATCAAAATCATTAAACCACCCATACAAGAATACAAGAATACTAGAATACTTACCATTAAGACACAACACATAATTGAAAATAAACTAACAATACGGCTATATATCACAAAACTACAATTTATAATGGTTATAAAACTTATATAAATTATGTTAAATAAATTATTAATGTTCTTATAATTATTATTACATATTAATAATATTCCATACTAACAAATCTTTATATAATATATTTTAAAAAACTAAGGAAATGCTGATCAACTCGTGTAATTAAAAAATGAATTTCGAAAGAATTTGAAGTTTGAATTGAATCGTAAATTGTAAGATTTAATTAAATCGTAATATTTGAATCAATTAAACTCATGTGTTTTTAATTCAAAAACAATATTCAAACATTTGATCGATTAAGCTCAACTTATTTCAATTCGTAGACAATATTCAAATATTTGAATCGGTTAAACTCAATAGTTTGCAATAGCGTATTAATCAAACTATGTATAGTTAAAGTTTAGTACCTTTTTGTATTAAATTTTATCATAAAAAATAATAAAATTTAATTCGTAAAAATCGTAAGATTTAATATATATATATATATATATATATATATATATATATATATATATATATATATATATATATATATATATATATATATATATATATATATATATATATATATACATATATTGTTTTTTTTTTCTTTTTTTCTTCTGTCCGCAAGAACTTGCACCGAGATAATGGAAATAATTATCATGAAATTGTAAGACTATATAAAAGTTTTAGATTCATCTTCTCGAACCCAAAAATAAACATATTTTGTTTATCAAGGAAGAATATTATGAATTCGTTGAAGTGATAAATTCATATATATATATATATATATATATATATATATATATATATATATATATATATATATATATATATATATATATATATTTTTTCTATCTCCCCTTCGCAGTTCTCGTCCTCGTCTGCACGAACTTGCACCGAGGTACTGGATATAATTATCATGAAAATTGTGAGACAATATATAAGTTTTAGATTCATCTCTCCTGCCCCCAAGAATAAACAGATTTCCTGTATCAAGGAAGAATGTTACGAGATCGATGAAGTGATAAATTTATATACATCCCCTCCAATTTATAGGAATCAATACAACGTGGCCACCTCACTTGAAATATTGGTTGAGTATATATATATATATATATATATATATATATATATATATATATATATATATATATATATATATATATATATATATATATATATGTGTGTGTGTGTGTGTGTGTTTATATTTTTTCTTTTTTTCTTCTGCCTCACCTCCGCAGTTCTTGTTCGCGCCCGCAAGAATTTGTACCGAGGATATAATTATCATGAAAACTGTGAGACTATGTAAAAGTTTTAGACTCATCTTTCTAGAACCCAAAAATATACATATTTCGTTTATCAACGAAGAATATTACGAGTTCGATGAAGTGATAAATTCATATACATCCTCTTCAATTTATAGGAATCAACACAACGGGACCACCTGGCTAGGAATACTGATTGGATAGAGTTATATATATATATATATATATATATAAACTCCATTCAACCAGTATTCTAACGAATGGGTCTTGTTGTATTGATCACTATAAATTGGAGAGGATATAAATTAATTTATCACTTCATCGATCTCGTATTGAAAACAAGGCATTCTATATTGTTGTATGACCTCCTTGATTTTCTTTTTGTGTAAAACATGAATTCTACATAATGATGCAAAAGGTTTGGGGGTCACACCACTCAAAAAATATTATATAGGTTTGTTCACAAAGGGTCAATTATAAATTGGGCATATACCATATCATTTTATCTAATGAGGGGTTATCCCTCATTTTCCTATTATTTATTGAGTTAATTCATAATTATAACATTTTTATGTGTATTCGCACATGGGGGCTATTGAGTTCAATCGTACATAATGTACATGCCTATATTTTCATACCTATACTAGTTCAAACGTAATATATCAAAATAAAATATTAAATATTAATTTTAATATTTAACACTATATTTTCATACCTATATTAATTAATTTGCTCCAACTATAAAATAATTGTTAATTAAAAATAAATAAAATAATTATATATTTAATTGCAACATGTCATTTGTTAAGTGCTCACTTGGGTTGTAAAATTGTAACTTTAATATCTTAAATATATATATATATATATATATATATATATATATATATATATATATATATATATATATATATATATATATATATATGTGTGTGTGTGTGTGTGTGTGTGTGTGTATGTGTCTGTGGTGGTGGGGGGTGTGACCGTGCGTGTATATTAGTCTAAGTTAACGATTAATTAAATAAATATTTATTTGGTAAATTGCATGTAAGTACACATGGCAATTAGCAATCATTTTGTTTAATCTCACACTCAAGGTAAATGAAAGTCCCCTACTTAACTCTAGTCTCAGAATACACCAAGAACACCATCAAACCTCTTGTCTTCTCATAGGAGAAAACAACACCTCTCTCCATAGAAGCTCATACCCTATCTTTCACCATCAAAGTTTCTTGGCTCGATTTTAGTATTTGAAGCAATCTCCCTTCGGTTGTTTTTCTTCAGCTAATAGGTAAGAAATCTCGATTTCTTGTTGCAATTAAATGGTGTCAAGATTATAAAAATGGTATTCAAAATTTCTTAAAAGACTTGAAAGGATTTCGAAAAATAATTAGGGTTTTTTGTGGGAAAATGGAAAAGTTATGTTGATTATCAATTTCTTGTTCTTGCATGCCTTATTTATGTTTATAGTGTGTAGATACAAGTTTTATTGGCCAAGAGCTTAAAGAACTTCGGATCTTTAAAGGGTGTTGCAAGAAAAATGAATTATTAGTAACTCAATTATTGATTAAAATTGTGTTTATTCATACATGTTAATGAAATTTAATTAACAAATTAGATGTTAACATTAAATAAGGGTATAACAGAAAAATAACAATATTAAAATATCACTGATATTCAGTTATCAAATGAACTTAATTGTTCATCTCAATATTCAGATACAATCCGTATCCATCCAGACGTGCATTCAGCATTCAACATTAAGACACAATTCTTATCCATTCAACATTTATCACTTTATCATGTCAAACGAATCCTTAGTGTAAACGTGTTTAAAGTTACAAAAGAGCCGTATTAAATAATTTCTTTATCCATATATGATAATTCAAAATGTGAATTAAGAAAGAAAAACATTTGATGCCCTACTCTTTAATATTTCCTAAATATAACCACAAGTTTGTGATATAATATATATATATATATATATATATATATATATATATATATATATATATATATATATATATATATATATATATATATATATATATATATATATATATATATATATACTCTTTGGAGGTATGACATAGTCATTTGCCACATGTCAATCATAGAGGGCATAGATCCTCTTTTAATATAATATATAGATTACAAACATAATTTATAATAGTAACTATGCCTCTGTTGTTCAAAGAATTGGGGGATTGTAGTTTTTTTAGGATTAAGTGCATTTCACACGCACTTTTGCTACGGGTGAAATATTCATAAATACACTTTTTTTACCGTGATAATATGAGTGTTTTTTCTTTTACTTGCTTTCATTTAATTTCTATTTTTTCCTTGTCATTTAAATGATGATTTAGATTTTTTTTTTCAGTAGATATTGTTTTATAAATATCTATCTTTCTGACATCTTCGTATAATAAATGCTCCAGGTTACCACAATAGCTAACTTTTGTAGTAGTGGTCAATATTTTATTGAACATATTATCTATTGTTAAGTCTATAACTATATCCTCAAATTTATTTATTTATTTATTGGTAGTTATGCACGGTACTATAATGTTTAATGTTAACGATGATTCTACATCATCATTATCCATTGTAGTCATGTGAGTACATAACAACTAATGCTCTAAATTAATGATTAATTACTTTGGAGGGATTAAAAGGAATTACAAAAAAAAATGCATTTATGGCTAGGGGCCTCCAAATTACACTTAACAGGGCCATTCGTAGGGAAATAGACTTACTCAAAGAGTTTTCAAGCAATGGAGATGCTTCATTAGTCTCTAGTTGAGGAATTTACGGTACCTCCGGGGTTTTCTGCTTACTCAAAGTCTCTTCAAGCAATGCATATATGCTTGATTAGGAGTCTTCAATGTAGGAATTGGTTGTACATCTTCCAATTCAAGTTCTTCACACCGACCCTTTTTGAAAATAGGGTTGAGCCACCTAAATATTGTTTTGCTCCAAATACCGATAGTTGTATATGAACCACTCATTTTCTAGTTTTATTTTAATGATATGTATATAAAAAAATAAGAACAAATGTACTAAAAGATGAAATGAAAATGTGTTACTGATAATTGAAATTCTATGCTTATTTATAGTTACAAAAATAATCAAAAATGGGAACATGATTTAGCGCAATGGAAAGAAGCATAACATAATGTCCAATTAGAAAATATAGAAAAGGAAAAAGAATTTTTTTTGTAAATTTTAAAATAATGGCTAGATATGTTGACTCATTTAGTGGCAATGCTTGAAATTTGTGACATAGTGGAATTAAAGTTTCGGGGGTTCGAGGGGGCAGTGCCCCTGAATTATTTAAAAGGATAAGTTGCATTAAGTAGTTCTAAAATAAATATCTAATATATTATAATTTTAATAATTAGGGGCCCATAATTAGAGGAATTATAGAAACAAGTAACAATCGTTGGTTTAATATCTATTTTATGAATTAGGGTTCTCAATAATTATATATGTAGTATATTTTTTTTCGAATGAATATTAATATATTTTGGGGGCCCTAAATTTTTAAAAACATTCGGGGTCCCTAGGGGACAGTCTACTTCGTCTTCCCTCAGAACCGGCCCTGGTCTTTCCTTACACGATAAATAATGCAGATGCATGTGATAAAATCTTGTGAGTGGCAATGGTATTTTTTAATGTTCTAAGTGTTCAAATATTTGAAATGATTTGGTTACATTTCAAATTAGAATTACCATAATTACAAAGTTATTTTTTATTTTTTTGCATGTTGTTTCCACCTTTCCCATTACTTGTTTAGTATATTCCACACGAATTAAGTAAATTGGAGAGGTGCTGATTTTTTTGTACTCTTCTCAAATTTTTCCATTTAACTCCAAGTGTATAATAATTTTATGAATTTAACATTTTTTTCTAAAATATTATTCTGAGCGTTCGAGAACATGTTTCACAATTGTGTCTGAAGATTGAATGATGAACAATTAAGTCCATTTGATAATCGAATATCAGTGATATCTTAATATTGTTATTTTCCTGTTATGCCCTTATTTAATGTTAACCTCTAATTTGTTAATTAAATTTCATTAATATGTATGAATAAACACAATTTTTATCAATAATTGACTTACTAATAATCCGTTTTTCTTGCAACACCCTTTAAAAGATCCGAAGTTCTTTAAACTCTTGGCCAATAAAACTTGTATCTACCTACTATAAAGATAAATAGGGCATGCAAGAACAAGAAATGGTAATCAACATAACATTTCCATTTTCGCCCAAAAAGCTCTAATTTTTTTTCGAAATCCTTTCAAGTCTTTTAAGAAATTTTGAAAAACCTATTCATAATATTGACACCCTTTAATTGCAGCAAGAAATCGAGGTTTCGTACCTATTAGCCGAAGAAAAACAACTGAAGGGAGAGTGCTTCAAATACCAAAATCGAGCCAACCAACTTTGATGGTGAATGAGAGGGTATGAGTTTTTAGGAGAGATGTGTTGTTTTCTCCCGTGAGAAGACAATAGGTTTTGATGGTTTTCTTAGTGTATAGTAAGGCTAGAGTTAAATACGAGACTTTTATCTTGATTTTGAAAATGAGAGTTAAATAGGGAAGGAGGAGAAGGCCGATGGTGAAGATGGTGTTTTCGGTGGTGACGGAAGATGAAGACAAGTTAGAGATTATGTGGAAGAAGAAAAAAGATGAAGGTTGTTTTTTCAAAAGATTTTGCTTAACCTCACACAGACATTTATATATATATATAAAAAGTGTAGGTATGTCCTTCTTTTTCTCTGTTGAGAATTTTTTTCTTTTTTATTTGTGAAAAGCGTAAGTATGTCTTTTTTTTCTGTTGAGAAATTTTTCCTTTTCTATTTTGTGAGAAGCGTAGGTATCTCTTATCTATTAAAAGGATATTTTTGTTTAAACAAAAAAGAGAAGAAACCACTAACTGCATTCATCCTTTTTTATAAGTACTAGAAAGGTGTGACGTGCGTTGCACGTCTCTTTTCATTTATGTATATATTAAAATATATTTAAATAGTAGAATGTGATTTTATTTAATATTGATATATATATATATACTATGTATTTATGTTACAATATCTATTTTTTCTTATGTTATTCCAGTAATTACTATCATCGTCTTGAATATCATATGTGTAGTGATTTTTTTTTCTTTTTAATTAGAATATTTTCGATCATGTGATTACTTTCATTTCAAGTTGTCTCATTTACTCTTGATTGTTTATTATTTATTTTTTTTCATTTTTAGAACAAATGACAAATAAATATTAATGAAAAATTAAACATAAATGAAAAATTGGATGAAGACATGATCATTGTCGTGAACCCACGGTTCACGGTGAGAATCGACTTGGTTCACAATTCAAAAGTACAAGACCATTAACCAATCTTAAGATTAAGAGTTTGATTATAATTTTTTTTATATTTAGTACAAGGGACAAATGAATATTAATGAAAAATTAAACATAAATGAAAAATTAAATGGAGACTTGATTATTGTCGTGAACCAACGGTTCACGAGTCAGAATCGACCGGGGTTCACAATAAAAAAATCCTAGACCATTAACCAACCCAAGTTAAGAGTTTGATTATGATTCTAAAATGCAATTTCACAAATCGAGTGTTGGTTCAACCAACGATAGCCGACAGATTTAAGCTGTTGTGATTACAATTTTTCAATGAATCAGATATTATTAATTATTGTATTTAACATGCATTAATGAACTATTTAATTATTATCTATTTTACTTAATTGACCTTGAAGTTTTAATTAGTTTACGGGGTATTTTTGTCTATACATAAAATGGAAAAAACCATCTAGCATTCACACTTTTATATATAGTATAGAAAAAAGAAATAGTATAGAGTAGGGTGTTTCTACCATGATATCATGTGTTCTAAACTTATATGAGATACTCCTTCAAATTGCGACACGTGTCCCGGCAAAAAAACCTATTTTTCCTCATTTATGTATTGTCGCAAATACCCTTTGTACAATAATTATTTATAAAAAATCGGCAATTATAAATTATTAATGAAATGTCAATTTTACCATCTCTATTTTAATGCAATTTTAAATCTATATTTATTGCTGAATTAAAATTTACAAAGTCAATTATATCATTATTCATAAAAATCATTAAACCACCCATACAAGAATACAAGAATACAAAGAAAACTTACCATTAAGACACAACACATAATTGAAAATAAACTAACAATACGGATATATATCACAAAGCTACAATTTATAATGGTTATAAAACTTATATAAATAATGTTAAATAAATTATTAATTTTCATATAATTATTATTATATATTAATAATATTCCATACTAAAAATCTTTATATAATATATTTTAAAAATCTAAGGAAATGCTGATCAACTCGTGTAATTAAAAAATGAATTTTGAAAGAATTTGAAGTTTGAATTGAATCGTAAATTGTAAGGTTTAATTAAATCGTTATATTTGAATCAATTAAACTCATGTGTTTTTAATTCAAAAATAATATTCAAACATTTGATCGATTAAGCTCAACTTATTTCAATTCGTAGACAATATTCAAGTATTTGAATCGGTTAAACTCAATAATTTACAATAGCGTATTAATCAAACTATGTATAGTTAAAGTTTAGTATTTTTTTTATTAAATTTTATCATAAAAAATAATAAAATTTAATTCGTAAAAATCGTAAGATTTAATATATATATATATATATATATATATATATATATTTCTTTTTTTCTTCTGTCCGCAAGAACTTGCACTGAGATAATGGAAATAATTATCATGAAAATTGTCAGACTATATAAAAGTTTTCGATTCATCTTCTCGAACCAAAAAATAAACATATTTTGTTTATCAAGGAAGAAAATTATGAATTCGTTGAAGTGATAAATTCATATACATCCCCTCCAATTTTTAGAAATCGATACAACAAGACCACCTCGTTAGGAATACTGATTGAATAGGGTTTATATATATATATATATATATATTTAAGATATTAAAGTTACAATTTTACAACCCAAGTGAGCACTTAACAAATGACATGTTGCAATTAAATATATAATTATTTTATTTATTTTTAATTAACAATTATTTTATAGTTGGAGCAAATTAATTAATATAGGTATGAAAATATAGTGTTAAATATTAAAATTAATATTTAATATTTTATTTTGATATATTACGTTTGAACTAGTATAGGTATGAAAATATAGGCATGTACATTATGTACGATTGAACTCAATAGCCCCCATGTGCGAATACACATAAAAATGTTATAATTATGAATTAACTCAATAAATAATAGGAAAATGAGGGATAACCCCTCATTAGATAAAATGATATGGTATATGCCCAATTTATAATTGACCCTTTGTGAACAAACCTATATAATATTTTTTGAGTGGTGTGACCCCTAAACCTTTTGCATCATTATGTAGAATTCATGTTTTACACAAAAAGAAAATCAAGGAGGTCATACAACAATATAGAATGCCTTGTTTTCAATACGAGATCGATGAAGTGATAAATTAATTTATATCCTCTCCAATTTATAGTGATCAATACAACAAGACCCATTCGTTAGAATACTGGTTGAATGGAGTTTATATATATATATATATATATATATATATATATATATATATAACTCTATCCAATCAGTATTCCTAGCCAGGTGGTCCCGTTGTGTTGATTCCTATAAATTGAAGAGGATGTATATGAATTTATCACTTCATCGAACTCGTAATATTCTTCGTTGATAAACGAAATATGTATATTTTTGGGTTCTAGAAAGATGAGTCTAAAACTTTTACATAGTCTCACAGTTTTCATGATAATTATATCCTCGGTACAAATTCTTGCGGGCGCGAACAAGAACTGCGGAGGTGAGGCAGAAGAAAAAAAGAAAAAATATAAACACACACACACACACACACACATATATATATATATATATATATATATATATATATATATATATATATATATATATATATATATATATACTCAACCAATATTTCAAGTGAGGTGGCCACGTTGTATTGATTCCTATAAATTGGAGGGGATGTATATAAATTTATCACTTCATCGATCTCGTAACATTCTTCCTTGATACAGGAAATCTGTTTATTCTTGGGGGCAGGAGAGATGAATCTAAAACTTATATATTGTCTCACAATTTTCATGATAATTATATCCAGTACCTCGGTGCAAGTTCGTGCAGACGAGGACGAGAACTGCGAAGGGGAGATAGAAAAAATATATATATATATATATATATATATATATATATATATATATATATATATATATATATATATATATATATGAATTTATCACTTCAACGAATTCATAATATTCTTCCTTGATAAACAAAATATGTTTATTTTTGGGTTCGAGAAGATGAATCTAAAACTTTTATATAGTCTTACAATTTCATGATAATTATTTCCATTATCTCGGTGCAAGTTCTTGCGGACAGAAGAAAAAAAGAAAAAAAAAACAATATATGTATATATATATATATATATATATATATATATATATATATATATATATATATATATATATATATATATTAAATCTTACGATTTTTACGAATTAAATTTTATTATTTTTTATGATAAAATTTAATACAAAAAGGTACTAAACTTTAACTATACATAGTTTGATTAATACGCTATTGCAAACTATTGAGTTTAACCGATTCAAATATTTGAATATTGTCTACGAATTGAAATAAGTTGAGCTTAATCGATCAAATGTTTGAATATTGTTTTTGAATTAAAAACACATGAGTTTAATTGATTCAAATATTACGATTTAATTAAATCTTACAATTTACGATTCAATTCAAACTTCAAATTCTTTCGAAATTCATTTTTTAATTACACGAGTTGATCAGCATTTCCTTAGTTTTTTAAAATATATTATATAAAGATTTGTTAGTATGGAATATTATTAATATGTAATAATAATTATAAGAACATTAATAATTTATTTAACATAATTTATATAAGTTTTATAACCATTATAAATTGTAGTTTTGTGATATATAGCCGTATTGTTAGTTTATTTTCAATTATGTGTTGTGTCTTAATGGTAAGTATTCTAGTATTCTTGTCCGCGTCCGCGAGAACTTGCACCGAGCTACTTGAATAATTATCATGAAAATACGGAGACTATATAAAGGTTTTAGATTCATCTCTCTCGCACCCAAGAATAAACATATTTCGTTTATCAAGGAAGAATATTATAAGATCGATGAAGTGATAAATTCATTTACACTCCCTCCAATATATAGGAATCAATACAACGAAACAACCTCCCTAAGAATACTTGTTGAATCGAGTTTATATATATATATATATATATATATATATATATTTTTTTTTTTTTTTCTATCTCCCCTTCGCAGTTCTCGTCATCGTCCGCACGAACTTGCACCGAGGTACTGGATATAATTATCATGAAAATTTTGAGACTATATATAAGTTTTAGATTCATCTCTCCGGCCCCCAAGAATAAACAGATTTCCTGTATCAAGGAAGAATATTACGAGATCGATGAAGTGATAAATTTATATACATCCCCTCCAATTTATAGGAATCAATACAACGGGACCACCTCACTTGAAATATTGGTTGAATATATATATATATATATATATATATATATATATATATATATATATATATATATATATATATATATATATTTTTTAATTTTTTAATTTTTTTTTCTTCTTCTGTCTCCCCTCAGCAGTTCTCGTCCACAGTCGGAAGAACATGCACCGAGATACTAGATATAATTATCATGAAAATTGTGGGACTATATAAAGGTTTTATATTCGTCTCTCTCGCACCCAAGAATAAACAGATTTCGTGAATCAAAGAAGAATATTACGAGATCGATGAAGTGATAAATTCATTTACTTCGCCTCCATTTTATAAGAATAAATACAACGGGACCACCTCGCTAGGAATACTGGTTGAATAGAGTTTATGCCATAGTTGATAACTTCACGTTATATATTTGTATACATGTAGATGTAATTAAGTAACCAATATATGATTTGTTAGCACTTAATTAATTAGCAAGTAGCAAACCGTTCAAATTTCAACTGTGTGTTGTAAAACAATAATTATTTAAATATTAATATTAATATTAATATTAATATTAATATTAATTAAACAATTTAATTTTATAGTTTCGTATGATATTTACACGATAATATTGAAATTTCTGTTATAGTCAAATTACTATCTCAAGAGTTAACAAATAAAAGAACTCTTGGCAAATAGTATTAAAAGCTTTTCTGAAGATATTGTAACTTGATATTTAACAAACTAGTATTTTTTTTCCCGTGCGATGCACGGAATAGTATTTCAAAAGTGAGAATACTTATTGATTTAATATATGACAATAACAATTATAATAAAATTTATTTGTGATATTGGTAACATCATCAATATTTATACAAATTTAATAATATAAATTGATTCCGAAAAAAAAAGTTATATTAACTTAATTCTCATAATATAAAATTGATTATCAAATAAATGAAACGTAGAAAAATCAGAGAAAAATAATAAGAACAATTAAAAAGATATAGAAGCAGTGGATTATGATTGTGCTAGCCTAGATTTGGTGTTAAAGTAATTAGAAAAAATTATTGCGAAATAGGAGATAAATATATTAATAAATAATTTGTTTTACAAATATACCATTAGGGTTTCTTAGGTTGCCCTATCGTTTCTTTCTTTTATATATAAGATAAGATTTACCACAACTCATTACAACTAAATAAGTAAAAATGAAAATAAAACAAAAATTATTTATTTTTTATTAAAAGTGTGGCCTTACAAAATTTCGGCCTTATTGTTTAGGTTTTGTTTTTGCTATTTTTTTCAACTCGTGGCATATTTGAGATTATTTTTAATCTTATATTTGTCTTTATTAAATTTCTTATTATATTTTGCAACCACTCTTATTTTCAGACATAGACATCTCTAATAACACAACCAAACGTAGACTCTCAAATTGACAAGTGAGACACTATGAAACTTCAGCCTCATTTTTGTACGGTTTATTTTTGCTCTTCTTTTTTTCCAACACGTTTTAAAGACTTCCCCTACTTCTTTCTTCTACCTATTTTTTTCCTTGTATAATGGATAGTGACTCGTAGTTTCCAACGAGATTATACAATGGGATACGATTTCAGCATCATATCTTACTATCAGATAATATCAAGTTGCAAATATAAATAATTAACTGTCTAGATTAATAAAATTGTATACTTTAATGTTACTATTTGGAAATATTACTATCAAGTGCACATCAAATTTGGTTATATATATATCGGGGTTATTGATGGGAACTCCCTCTAATATTTTTTTTTAATAAATATGGATCCAGCTCTTTTTCCTTTATTAGTGATAGGTCAAACTTTTCTCTTATTCCAAATTTACCCTCTCTACTATTCCCTACCTACTACTTTAATGCCTTATTTATTTCTTTTAATCACCATTTTCGTTTATTTCTTCATTTATTTTTTCTAAACATAATGTATTTTAAAACATATTATTAAAAAAATATTTTTTAATATTTTTTTTTCAGCTGTTGGTTTTCCAAATCAACTATAAAATTTCAGAAAATAACTATTCAATTTTCGAAATCAACAACAATATTTCTTAAACAACTATAATTTTGTTTTTTCTCCTACTTGTTGGCTTATTTTTTTCATAATTAATTACAAAATTACTCAGAACAACTATTTTTTGTTTTCGCTCTTTCCCTGAATAAACTACAAGAAAACTCCAAAACAACCACAAAAATAGTGATTTTCAATAGCAGGTTTACCAAAAAATATTTACCAAAAATTAACGGAAATCAACTATAATAAATCAAAATCACCTATAAATATTGAAAATAACTATAAAAATCTAGTTGTTTAATAAGATCAACTAAAATTATCGAAAACAACTACAAATTTACTGAAAACAACTGTAAAGGTATCAAAAATCACCTACAAAATGTCAAAAACAACTACAACGAAAATACCCAAGATCTGTAAACTACAATCAATTTATTTCTTCTTCTTTGTCTTGGCTCTTGGCTAAAATCATCCCACAACTCCTAGCAATGCAGGCTTCAAAGAAAGCAATGCAGACCTCAAAGAAGCCATAGCCTCCAGTAATCTAACATTACAAAAACAAAATTATGAAAGGTCAAAAATCAAATACAAAGTTAAATTCAAGGGGATGTGTAATCGAAAATCAACTAAATTGACCACAAATTATAACTACATATGATAACTACAATACAGGGGATGCCTAATCGGAAAAACCCTAGCTTCTCTAACCACTTTGGCGGCTGCAGGGGAGGGGTCAGTGACGCGCACCGGCGGGCGGTGATAGAATCTCGACGGGGCGGGGCAGCGGTGGTGACTAAGGCACGGAGCAGCGCAACGAAGGAACAATTTTATAGACAAAATAAGTGGAGAAGGTCACTGCATGCAGGGGTTGTGCCAGTGGAGCGTCGCGGCGAACGTAGGTGGAATTAATCGCGGCGGGGCGGGGCATCGGTGGTGGTTGAGGCACAGATCGGCGGTGGAAGAACAATTTTACAACTATGGTGGAAGAAATGAAGGCTGATGGAGAAAAAAGGAAGATTGGAGAAGAGAAATAGGGTTTCCACTTTCCACATAATCACATATTTAAATATATGACATGTGAGAGTAAATTAAGTATATTCAGTGTTTAGTTTATTAAATATTTATTTAATTCAATAAGTAGGGGATTTCACTAATAAAATAAAAGGGATTAAATCCATTTTTATTATACTTAATGAATAAGGTTTTCACTAATTTACATGAATAATCATTTTTGTGATAAGATTCTAGTAGTGCATTATTTTTGTGCACGTGCATTGTCATGTGTTTGACATTATAGAGGCCCGAAGAAATTTCGAAACAAATTGTCCCTACCTTGTTCTGTATTATTTATTTTTCTTCATTATTAAGAAATTTATATTTTCTATCTTACTCCTCATTAACAAAATAAAAAATAAAAGATTATTAATTTATTAAAAAAAAAATTGAAACATATTTTGTATCCAGATATTAATGGGGAAAACGAAAATATATAAACTGCTATTAAATATTCATTAAAAAAATTATATATAATTTTTTTAATATCAGTCGCCTTTTCCAAATTAAGAAAAAAAGCGAGAAAAAATGTGCATGAAAAATACTATTTTACCTTTTTCATGTACTGATTTTAGAAATCAAAGTTCTTTCATATATCTAATGACTATATACATACAAATGAAGAATATGTTCAATAATTAAGCTGAAAACATACAATCGCAATCAATTAAGGGAGTTTAAAGAAATCGATCATTTATCAAAGAAAACTGACTAGGGGCAGTATAGTTGCCCATTTAAATAATAGCAAAGTATTTACTGTAAATAATCCACTAATTCAAACTGTCTTCAAATGAACTTCTTCTTGATCTTGTTCCTATATAAATAAAATATAGTTGGCTATTGTACGAGAGTGTAGGTTTACCCAATGCATGCACCTATATGGTTGGATGCGGGTTTTTTTATTACCAAAAAAAATATATATGGTTAGCTATCACTTATTAGATGGCCTAGTAGTTGCAGCAAGTGAGTTTGTGTCAATTACTTTCGTCCCCGCCCCCGTTTTTTTTTTTTCCCAAAATCACGTTTTCCCTAGTTTAGTGTGAAGATGTCCGAATTTTGAGCTTTGGATTCATGTTCTGGTACCCATGATTGCGTAAAAAGATCAAAATCTTGAAAGTAAAAATGTAAATTTTACTTCCAGTCCAAGATCGTAATTGTCCACATTTTTCTTCATTTTTCTATCCGTAAAAAAATAAAGTTTTGAATTGACAAAGAAAAAAATGGTCACCTAAGATGACATCATCAAGTTGTGAAGGCCAAAAATATATAATCAAAAAATATTGTATGTTCTATTGAAGATCCCTATAGAATATTGTATATGATTGTAATATTTAGGTCCGTGGTAGTTCTTTAAAGTATATTTAAATTAATGTCGTTGTCAGTCCTTATAGATGTTACATTCGGTCAAATACAGGGGTAGTATTGCATTAGTATTGATCTACAAACGTTATTTAAACACACTTATGTGTGAATCAGTGAAATGTACGGATATAGAATTGCATCCACTACACTTATAATTAATAAGGTGTAGCGTCTACAAAACTTTTTTGTCACCAATATAATTGTTTCCCTTATCATAGTTTTGAATTTTCCATGGTTTCAATCGCTCAACTAACACATGTATATCCTTTAGCAAAGTTGTAGTTGTTTCTTATAAGCTCTTCGAGGTTCGTTTTTTTTTTCTTCTGCGTTTATTTTTCTCGTGTTTTTGTTATCGACCGTTCATTATATGCACCCACATCGTCATCATAAACTTTAAACTTTTAAACTTCCAAGTTTTGAACATGTTCAACTTTTCTTAGAGAAAAACAATTTTTCACAATGACTTTTAAATTTTTAGTTCAAATATAAACTAGTTTTAAGATTATTGGATGAATTTAAAATCGTTACTCAAATCTTATCAAATCCATCTTTAAAGTCAAATGAGTATACTATCTTTGGAAGCATCGATTTGGCTAAGAGCCTAGCAAACTGCTACGATATTTAGCACAATACCACAAGCGATTTTTTTCATGTCTAAAGATAGCAAGATTCCAAATATACGAGTTACGAACTCTTAGGTCGCTGTAATATTTTCGATACGACCCAAACATGGAGGATTCATTAGCGATAAAAATCATCTAGAACCGATAATATCAAGAATTTAAAACACCCTCAACCAGTCATTGTAAAGAGTGCACTACAAAAAGTGGAAAATACTGCACTCCACACCGCATTTACGAGACACTGAATATTGCTCATGCCATGTTAGTTTTCGGTTTTTTTTTTTCTAAGTCACGGGACGGACCAAAAGGGCAAAAAGGAAGGTGTTTCAAGAAACACATTGAAGTTTGGTTTGTCGCATTAAATGACTGAATTGTACCATCTCCAAAGCTACGAATGAACACAAAAGATAGTAAGATCGACTCTATTGACCAGGATTTCCAGTAAGGCGATCCACAGCAGCAGTAACATTCCCAGTAGAGGCAATCAATGCTGTGATGCTTTCTCGCTTATCAATGAAGCCCATTTCACGTAACTGAGATAGTTGAGTGGCGTATAATTCCTCAGGGGGAACTGCAATGAAGCATGAAAAAGAACACAAATTACACGAAGTAATTATAGTAAAACACGAAGAAGTAAAAAACACAAAATAACGAGAAAAATCACAAAATTGTAAGAAAGGGAGAGATAAGAACCTTGAGAACTATTTGGAGGAGTCCTAAGTCCACGAAACATGTTCGTCAATGTATCCAATCCCAAGTTGTCAGCTCTACCAGCTACAATTTCATACAGCCAATATGTTAGATGAACATTGAAATACGAAACATATGCAAATATAACTTCGATTGACTTGAGCATACAGGGGCTTGCTTTCTAAGATATAGTCTAAGAAGTTATATACATGCAATTAGCCAAATCCTGGATTTATGAGATTTCTGTCAGCCGAAGACCATCAAACAATACCCATTCTTACACGAACAAAAATATTTATCTCTACAAAAATTCATAAAAATTGGTAATCCATTGTCTGGTTTTCCCGAAATATTTTTCATTCGCCAAAATCGAACCAAACATTTTTTAGCACTGTTATTCTTACTCCTCGTATAATTCTCTCTTCCCAAAATATTTGCAAAATTACACACACACACATACGTATAGATGCGCGAATATTTCAATTCTTATATTTAAAAAAATTCAAATCACTACATTAAAAGTTATGTTTACACCTTCCAGTCATTGCATTTATTATAGATAATATATAAATCTTAAATGTAAACACATTCTATAACAGTATAGAATGACCAGTCATAAACGCTACATGACATATACAGTAAAACAATGTCTCCCAAATAAAATCAAACAAAAAGTTCCTAAAAAATGCACCAAATCAACCATTTCTAGTAAAATGAAATATATCAAAATATCCAGCTTAGATTCATGAATAATAAACAAGCTGCCTAGGCATTAAAAAATTACTTGTTTACGACATCTTCAATCTATTATGAGCATTTTCTGCCTAGGAATGTAAACAGCAAATTCAATACTTAAAAGCTAAGAACAGGAAATATCAGTTACTGAATCAGTGCAACAAAACTTGATGCACAGTCCGTATCAAGTAAAATCACATGTATCCATAAAATATAGAACGAGCGTCTAGTGAAAGAATCGACTAGTGCATTACGAATCGCTAGATTCAATGTTTAACGAGATCCAAAATATAAGAAAAAGCAGAATATTAGTTCCAGGAAGAAGTAAGATGCAGACCTGTTATCTCAGCATTTTGACCTGGTTCTCTGCAATATTCAGCGAACCCAGTTAATTAGTAAAGCAACGGAACATCGACAGGAAAAATGCAGATCGTAACACTTGAATTTGGAGGCAGATTTCACGACTACAAAAATAATTTAGCCAAATATTTGATCTGACGGTGCACATTATTTCAATGCAAACGGATTCCTACCAACACATTTGAATCACAAATGTTTCATCTTATAAATGATATACAGGAAAATAAAAGGGTCAAACTTACGGAGATGTCTGGCGACCAAGTCGAGATGACAGAGATCTGTTAAGTTGCTGAGACAGGAGAAAAAGCCACAAAGTCAAAGGTCTATAGTAGGAACGGGAACGGGAACGTAGATTAGAAGGAAATAAATACGATAAATTATTTGAAATTGTGGTGTTTCATAGAATGTTATATTTTTACTTCAAAAGTACCCGAGATTTCCTAGCATTGCACATAGCACAGCTCGCATTATTTTCAGATTTAAAGTAAATACTTCTAGAGAGGCACAATTTATGTTTTATGAAAAACTTCATTAGGCTGTTTTATGAGAAATCTCATTAGCACTGCATTGGAAAAAGAGAGATTCCTTTGCAGAGGAAGTTTCAATTGAAAGCAGCCATAAATAGAACCAAAAATAGTGGAGGGCAAAAAGGCTCTCCTAACAAAAAACTCATACACAGGCAAAGTTGCGGAATCCGTGCAGTATCCGGATACATCACCTCTAAATTGAACTAATTGATATGCAGCCATGCAAATAGTACTATACATTTTTTTGACCTACTTGACCCACAACCTTTTCTTTTGTAATAGCTTCGCTGAGTTGCATTTCCAACAATCCGTGTTTCAGACTTCCCAACAAGGATACCATGTATATAGCATATTTCTAAGTGCTGGCAAAAGAATCTAAAACTCCCAAGCATTGCACATGCACTTTCACACACACACACACACACACACACACACACACACACACACACACACACAGTCACATCCACAGTGGTCTGCATTTAGAGATTCCATGCATTACAGACTAACACAATAGGTAAACAAAGCAAGAATCTACACAGAATCGGAGAGGAAGAGATCTAATAGTTTACCTGCAATGTCTCAGTGGAACCTAAGTGATGAACAGACTGAGCATGATTGGAGTTAGCCACGTTCACCAGCTGCTCCACATGAGAAAAATAAGATTTCAGAATTATACCAAAGACAGTAGAAAAGGACAAAGAAGAAAATTAGAAGTCAGCGTGCGTTCAGAAACTGGTAAATCAAGTTCAAGTTAAGCCCCTAAATAGAGTGCTCACGTTCCCAGACTGTGTATCCAAGTTTGTCTGCATTCCTCCAGCTGCAAAGTTTATTTCAAGAACATTAACAATCTGACAAAAATACTCATGCCAAACCAATACAAAATTTTAATAAAAAATACCAGAATGAAATAAATCGTACAAATTGGACATGTCAAATAACTTTGAAAACAATGTCAAGATATACTGGCCCCAAACTAATATAGTATCTCAAATAACTAAGGAATTGAAATACTTTGGAGCTCTCTGAACTATTTTAAGTTCTAGCCTGTCTCTGTTTATTACTAAAGTCATGACAGTCCACGCTATTGTCACAAGAATTTAAAGAACTGTTCAATGTAAGGAGAAGCATTCAATATATATATATATATATATATATATATATATATATATATATATATATATATAGGACCTGTGCAGGAAAAATTATCAAGAAAATATAGAAACCCCAAAACTAATGCATGTTCCACCTAACATACCACAATACTACAGAAAGTGACGCGAAAAACTATTGGGGCGAGCAATTTTTATTTGAAATTATAGGAATTAAAAGATGGTGCTAACAGATTTGGACTTACTGCCAGCAGAGGTCCCATTACGAGGCGGGTTTATATTCGGAGCAGGGGTATTGTAAACCCGATGCACTATCTCAGGGTACCGCGCAGATTCCATTGTATGATGGAAGGCTATAGGATCAGAAAATGTGCGTGTAACCCCTGGGTTACGGTCCATAATCTCGCGCGATTCAGGACTGCTCAACATCATGGTGCGCAGAATTTCGGGATTCCTCATTACATTCCGAACAGATGGCGAATTAAAAAAATCGCTAACCAGGTTGGGGTTTTGTCTGAACTGCTGCTGAACATGTTCATATATATCACTATAATTTCGTATTCCATCGCGGAGAATTCCAGGAAAGAATGTAGATATAAGTCCAGGTCCACCTGGCCCGCCTTCATCAAAACCAGGAAAGAAATTACGAGCGCCAGCTTCAGTTGAAGCTGCAGGTACAGATGTCGCAGAACTTCGTACCAAGTGAACAGTGTGACCTGCCTCGAGACCTGTCAACAAAAAATAAAAATAGTTTAATTAATTCCAAATCATTCTATCATTTAATATTCTCGGTCGAGTTCTGAATTACAATTCAATGTCGAAATGTTGTTAAATATTTTGAAGCATCCCAATTACAAAATTACGACTACATCTCAGAACATCGGAAACTCGCGATTTCGAATTTGTAGCACGTACGACACCACCACCGGTAACATTTCAAGCAAAAGATGCGACTATCCAAAGTAGAAGAAATACGAAATTGTTTCCGGTAAACGACATACACTTTTAAGACGAAAAGTAACTAGCACTGCATTTCGAGAAACATGGCATTTCTACCAACAAATTCGTTCAGAATTTCATTTTCATGAAAACAGAACACCGATTTTCACCGTACGTGTTATCCTCATCAAAAAAAAAACAAATCAGTACGAAAATAAATGTAGAGAATAATTAGTGCTTAATGCTTAACCGTAGCTCCGTAGGGTATGATCGTCCCCCAAAATGCGGCCTCTGTAGATCACGCGCTGCTGGCGTGTGGGGATTTCGCATTTCCGAGCAACGATTGACTTGAAAAGTACAACGGTCGAGTCCAAGCACACCTGAACAGAGAATTTCGCACCGTCGGAGCAGCTGATGTTGATAGTCACCTCTTCTTCTCCGGCGTGATTGCTTGAATCGGTTCCGCCGTGTGACGCAGCGCCGCCGCTCATTCTGGAGAAAAAGTATAGCAGAAACTAGGAAAAAAAACCAAATGCGAGTTGATCGTGCTGAAACCCTAGGGTTAGTCGAGTACGTACAGTTCTGCGAACAAAAAAAGAAAAGAAAAACAAATATATAGTTCTGAGTATTTGCTTGGAGTGATGCTCTAGAAGGGTCTGTGGTTTAAAAGAGAGAATATTAATAAAACCGCCATTATGGCCTCACTGTAAATAAACATGACTCAAAGAAAAGTGTTTATATTTTATTATTTATAACCTATAGTTTATTTCGTAGCACTAAACAAATGTACATATACACGTGTCATCGTGTAACAAAGTAAATATATTTCTATTATTAGGTGGATCTTGTCACACATGGTTAGTCTAGTGTGATTTATGTCTTCTGTATGATTTGCAAGCTATTGTTCGAGAATATAAATTTACACAGTATATCTATAAGCTCGGATTTCTTCATTAAAAAAACTGTGCCAATGATGAATGAAAATAAATATGCACATCTAATTAATATAATGTCCACATTGTCAGCCTAATTTCATGGAGTTATTCTTATTCTTATTTTTATTTTATTTTATTATTTTGATAATAAGGGAGCTATTTTGCTTAATTTCTTTCTCTTCACTGGTTTTGCCATTTATGTGAACGTATAACATTATACCTATGTAGCATGGACACGCAAATGGTGATACGGCCTATCGGGAAACAAGGAAACAGATACGGGGTAACGGTATATTAAAAAAATGGGAATACGGGGAGTTTAGACAAAATGCGTAAATATTAAAAGTATTGGGGTATATTTATGAATATGTTATATAAACATACCTAAGTTTTTATTTATATACAAATTATTTTTATATATTTTCATGCAAACATATTCAAAATAAATTTTACTATTAATTCACAATTGATCATTAAATCATGTAAATAATTAGGGAATCAACAAAACTATTTGAAAATTTATTATGCAAACATGTTTCTAACCTTTTACAAATTGCAAAAATTACCCATAAGGTGCCCGGCAGGTGTCCTCGAGCGTCTGGCACAAAATGTGTCCGAAAACGTGGAAACTTTAAGAAGTTAAAGCTTTATGTGCTACATAGCTTTATACACACACATTTTTTTCCGATTGAACATAATACACGTATATTGTACATATATGATATATTAGGATATAAATCGGAATGAAATTTCAATTTGTCGTCAATTCTAATTCAAAAGGTTTTGGATTCCAAAATTCCAATTTTCGATGCTTTTATTTTATTTTAGTAAATTGAAATTGGAAGTGTATACTACAGTCATGCTCGATTTGTGTATTGGAGTACTAAAATCGCAAGTCACCTACGAACAATAGTATCGTTGGCTAATTGAATACATTCAATGCAGGCAACCTTTTTATTTAGTTGGAATATTATGGAATTAGATCTTCGATCAAGTATCTACGACGATACTCCTTTTTTCAGTATCAACATCTCTAAAATGAAATTGAGTATCTTTTCGTCATAGAAATCTCCAAAAACGCAATTCCGATCTTGATAAATAAAAAAAAAGTTAAAACTGTTAAACAAAAGTCTCGATATTTGAAGATCACCCAATTCCTACTCCAATCTTGGTCTTTTTGCTTAAAATTTAAAAAATAGATGCAATGGATGATATCCTTAGGTTGCATTCGGATGACAAAATTTGAGCTAAGGACTTTCATGTTTGAAGTTAGATTTGAATGGAACGATTTGAAGGAAGAATTTCAAATTCATATTAACATATTTTACTAAGCTTGTTTGAACTGAGTCGTCTAGCAATATTTTTTGAAGTTTTTAGTTAAAACTTTAAAAACATTCATTTTAGAGTCATTTCAATCACTTTTCAATTGGTATCGTTTTTTACATCCATTTATTCGAAATCATTCAATTCAAACAAATCAATGAATATTAAAATTTTATAGCCTAACTAAAACTAATTTTAAAATTATAATAATGAATTTGAAATGCACCCAGCTAGGAGTCCTTTCAAATCCATAGTTAAATCTTCTAATATAATCCAACTCTATCGAACTAAATGAGGTGCAATAGAATCTCGATTAAATAATAGTTTCTCACAGCCCCGACTCGGTGAAAACGTATTAAATTATTAACTCGATAATTTAATAATTGGCTAAATTAATAGAGTTTCCCTGGTCTCAACTGTATTAATGGACTCTTAATTTATAGAGATTTAACTGTATACTAAAATTTTGAACTATTGAGGTCAAGAGACTAACAAACTTCTATAATGCAACATTGCAAGGAAGTTTTCATGTCAACAAGAAAGTTGGTCTAGAGATATACGAGTTACGACTTGTTAGATCACTGTACAGGGGAAAAAAACAATTTTGATACGACCCGAACCACCGGGATTTTGTTAGCGATACAAAATTTTCTAGAACAGGGAATATCAAGAATCTACACCCCCAACCAATCATAGTAAAGAGACCGAGTATACTGCGAATTCACGTTGTATTTACAACACACTCAATATTGCGTGTGTTTCTTGTTTGTTTCCGTTTTCTTTTTCAAAGTGATGCGACAAAAGATTTGTTAGACAAACCTATTCAAGTTGGTTTTTGTCGTATGATATGAATGTACCGTGATCTGCATTGTCCAAATTCCATCTCGAAAGCTACGTATGAACAGGAAAGATAGAATATGATGGCTCTATCGATAAGAATTTCCCACAAGGCGTTCCACAGCAGCACCAACATTCCCAGCAGCGGCAATCAATGCTCTGATGTTTTCTTGAGTATCGATGAATCCCATTTCTCGTAACTGAGAGAGTTGAGTAGCGTATAATTCCTCAGGGGGGGCTGCAATAAAATATGAAAGCAACACAAATTATACAGAGGAATTCTAGTAAAACATGAAAACAAACACAAAATAACGAGAAAAGAACAATGAGAGAGAAGCATGAGAACAAACACAAAGAACCTTGAGAACTATTTGGAGTGGTCATGCCACCAACAGTCCCGAGTCCCCGAAACATGTTCATTAACATATCCAATCCCATGTTGTCAGCTGTTGCAGCTACAATTTCATACAGCCACTATGTTGGATAAACAGTGAAATACGAAATATATGCAAATATAACTTCAGTTTACTTGAGCATAAATGAGCTTTTCTGTTAGCATGTACTTTAAAATGTTATAACACGCAATTACGCAAATCCTGGATTTACGAGGTTTCTGTCACCCAAAGTCCATCAAACAATACACATTCTTATATGGACAATAATATTTCTCTCTATGAACTTCATCGAAAATTAGCAACTTTTTGTTTGATTTTCCCAAAAAAAAATTCATTCACCAAAACCAAACAAAACATTTAGCATTGTTATCTCTCAAATATCTCTTCCCAACATATTCGAGAAAATCTTAATCTTTACTTTAAGCGAAATAAATAAAGTCACATGCACACACAAATTATAAGAATGAACAATGAGAGAGACAAAGAGATATGAAAACAAACACAAAATCATAAGAGAAGATGTAACTTTGAGATCTATTTTGAGTGGTAATACCACCAACAATCCCGAGTCCACTAAATATGTTCATCAGCATATTCAATACCATGTTGACAGCTGTCCCAGCTACTATTTCATGCAGCCAATATGTGAGATGTACAGTGAAATGAGAATAATTACGTGGAATTATAACTTCAGTTTACTTGCGCATATAGGAGCTTTCTTTGCTAGTATGTAGTCTAAAAAACGTTAAAACATGCAATTCCGCAAACCCCTAGATTGCAATGTTTCTTCAGGAGAAGACCATCAAACAATACCCATTCATACACAAAGGTCAATGAAAGTGAACAGTAAATCCAGTACTTGTTAGTTAAGAACAAACATTATTAATTTACTGAAAAAATGCAACGAAAAATACATGCAAAGTCTGTATAAATTAAAATTCACACATAGAATGAGCATCAAATGAACAAATTGACTAGTGCACCACGAATCTTGACTCAATGTTGGAACACAATCCAAAATATAAGGAAAAACATAATGTTGGTTCGAGGAAGTAAGAAGCAGACCTGTTTCCCCAGCAGCATTTCGACCTGTTTCTCCAGCAGCATTTCGACCAGGTTCTCTGCAATATTCAACAAGTCCAGTTATTAACAAAGCCATAGGACATCAACAGGCTATATGCAGATTGTAACACTGGAATGTAGAGGCATCTTTCACAGGTATAAAATACTTTTAGCCAAATACTTGGTCTGAAAGGTACTCATACAAATGGAGAGGATTCCCACTAACATATATTACAAGAATCCAATCACAGTGTTTCATGATAGTTTCTTGAAAAATAATATACAGGAAAAGAAAAAGGTCAAACTTACACAGATGGCTGGCTACCAAGTTGAGATGACAGAGAACTTTGAAGTTGCTGAAACAGGAGAAAAAAATATCTGACTAAAAAATACAATAAAACTATCTGAAATTGTAATTTTTCATGGAAAGCTATATCAGAAGTTCGCTACATTTCCTAGCATCAAGTTAGCGAAAAACAAATTATTTGCAGATTTAACATAAATACTTCTAGAGAGGCAGTATATTAATTTTTTGTTTCATGAGACATTTGATTAGGCTGTTCTGCCACTGAATGCAGCACCACATTGCAAGAAAAGGGAACATGACAATTTATAGCAGCATGAATTGCTACTCCATTGTAGAGGGATTGTAAATAGAGATAGCCTCCAACTAAATTATCTTTGAAGTCTCAAGTTTAAGCTAGAGAAGGAAAAAAATTGGAGGGGCAAAAAGGCCCTCCAAACAAAAAGCCCATTGGCAGAAGAGGAAAAATAGTGACGAATAGTGCTTTTAGTTGCGGAATCCTTTACAGCTAGAGAAGAAAAAAGACTAATTAATACTACATCCACTACTTTTAGTTGCGAAATCCATTCCATATTAGTATACATAACCCCTAAATGGAGCTAATTAGTATGCAACATTAACACTGAGATTACAAATGAAAAATAGTGCTTTCTTTTTGTTTACCTACTTGTACCGCTTCACTGAATTGCATTTCCAACAATCATTGTTTCAGAAATTCCAACAAGGATACCATTTCTACTGCATATTTCTCAGAGCTGGCAAAAGAATCTGAAACTCCCAATAGCATTGCCCGCGCACACACACACACACACACACACACACACACACACACACACACACACACACAACACACACAACACACACATCCACAGTGGTCTGCATTCAGAAATTCAATGCATTATAACCTAACAACATAGGTAAGAAAAGCAAGAATCTCCAAAGAGTTGGAGAAGGAGGGATCTACAGTTTACCTGTGACATTCTTAAGTGATTAATAAACTCAGCAGGATTGGAGTTAGCCATGCCCAGCAGCTATGGATTGAGGCCAAGAAAGTGAGGTCGTTACATGAGAAGAATAAGTCAATGAGATTTAAAAATTATACCCAAAAAAAAGGCAAAGAGGAATAGTCAGGAATGATCATAATCAAATAGCATTTCGCAGCACCTGATTCATGTACTGTGGACTTGCTAAGAGATTCTCCATGATGTCGTACATGGATGGATTTTGCATTAACTGATTAGAAGAAGATCCAACTGGCATAGAACCCGGCGTGCGCTCAAGAACTGGGATACCAAAGTTTGTCTGCATTCCTCCAGCTGCAAAGTTTAATTTAAGAACATTAAAGAGCTGGGAAAAATACTCATTTCAAACCAATACAAAGTTTTCATTAAAAATACTGAACAACCCGTTGGACAAGTCAAAAACTTCGGAAAAAAAATTATATTGGCCCCAAATTAACCTAGCATCTTAAAGAGTTACAAGGAACTGAAACACTTTAAATTCTTGCCGTTCTCCTTTACATTGAAAGTCCAAAATGTCTACGCTATTGTGGCAAGAATTTAATGAACTGTTCAAATGTAAGCAGAAGCATTCATAAAAAAAAAAATAAAAAAAAATCAAGAACTAAAAAAAAAAAGAAAAAGCAAGCACTAAAAATGTGTCAGTTATGCAAATCTACAGTTCAATTTTTGTATAGTAGATTAAAACAGATAGGATGCTGGAGGTAAATTTTCAACAAACAAAGGAAAAACAAATCACTATTAATGCATGTTCCACCTAACATTTCCCCAATACTACAGAATCTGAAGAAAATTAATCAGAAAAACGGCGATCATTTTGAGAATTTGAAATTGCAGGAAAGCCTAACCACTAAAAAAAATGGTGCAACCAGATTCAGACTCACCGCCAGCAGAATTCCAGGGATTTGGAAGTGGTCTTGTATTTGGACCAGAGGAATTGGTTGTGACTTCAGGTCCAGCAGATACAGAATTATTTGAATTCCAACTGCCAAGTCTGTCAACTTGAGCTCCCAACAGGGCCTCAAGGGGTTCTTGCACATTTTCATACATCTGTCTTAGCATGTTAAAGCCCCCAGGAAAAGATTCAATGTTGCTCATTGCCCTGTCATTGTTGCGCATCCGCTCACGCATTATTTCCGGGCTATGTGAAGGCTCCATTGCCTGACGGAGGGTCTCGGGATCATTAAGTATGTGTGCAATATCTGGGTTACGGTCAATAAACTCGCGCATTTGAGGATTGTCAGTGATAATGTTGCGTATAGTTTCAGGATTGTTCATTATATTCTGAACAAACGGCATATTAGAAATATCTCTAATCATGTTGCGGTTCTGAGTTAACTGTTGCCGTAATTGTTCAAATATATCACTAGCACTTCCTAATCCATCGAGGCCAAGTCCAGGAAACAATGAAGACCCAAATGCAGATCCTCCAAGTGGGCCATCTTCACTAAAACCTGCATCAGCTGTAGTTGCAGCCTCCGCAGGTACTCCTGGTTCAAAAATCTGTGCAATGTGGATAATGTCATCAGCATTAAGACCTGTCAACAAAAAAAAGAAGAATATTTTAATTTAATTCCACGTCTCTTTATCAACCATAGCATCCGAAATATAATTTCTAAATTAATCTAACTCAATGTCAAGATGTTGAAAAAGATTTTGAAGCATCCCAATAATGCTATTATGACATAGCAACTTCCAATTTCAAATCTGTAGTATGTAGAGAGCCACTAACAGGTCAGGAAAAAGATGTGACCACCCAAAGTATACATATGAAACTATTTCGGGTAAATGCCATACGATTTAAGATGAAAAGTAACAACGAATGCATACCAATACAGCATCAGAGAGAAACATGACATTCTCTACTTAGTCTGGTGCAAAGGAAATATCTTAATTGGCTTTACTAGATCTATTACTTACGCATCACTTCACGCATTGTTTCACGCATTATATCAGGGTCCCGTAAGGCTTCCACAGCCTGACGGAGGCCCGAAGGATCATTAAGTATCTGTGCAAGCTCTGGGTTACGGTCCATAATATCGCTCAGTTGAGGATTGTTCACAATCACATTGCGGATTGTTTCGGGATTATTGATTATATTCTGAAAAGACGGCATATTAAACATATTGCTAAGCATGTCGGGGTTTTGAATTAACTGTTGCAGCCTTTCTTGAAATATATTCCTAGCACTTTCTAATCCAGTTAGGCCAAGTCCAGGGGACAAAGAAGATCCAAACTCAGATCCTCCTCGTCGCACACCTTCACTGGAACCTGCACCTGTGCTTGGAATTGGATTTGTACTTCGAACTCCAGCATCCGTTGAAGCTGCAGTTACAGCTGTTGCAAAACTTCGTACCAAGTAGACAGTATGGTCAGCCTCAAGACCTGTCGACAGAAAATAAGAACAATTTAATTAATTCCACATCTGAACCTGAATTACCCTAACTCAATGTCAAGATGTTGCAAAAGCTTTCAAAGTATCGCAATTATGCTATTAGTACTACATCTCAGCATCATATAAGTTGGCAACTGGCAATTTCAAATTTGTAGCTTGTAGAGAGACACATAACATTCTCTATTTATTCTGGTTCAAAGAAAATAGATTTTCATCGGCGTTAATAGACCAGAGCAATACACTCTGACACTTAAATGCAATTGCACCCGATACAGATCTTTACGTTAATCCTAGAAACAGTCTTGGATATTTACGAATTACGATACTCAATTTGCTAGGCCCCATCCAATTATAGAAATAGATCGATACATGTATGGATATCTCACTAGATTGAATCGGGGTACTTCAAGAATTCTGTTTCGAATATGATCAAATTAAACAATAGACACTCAAGCATTTCGCCGCATGATTATCGAAAATAAATCTCCCTCCCCACCGTAGTTTATACAAACAGCCATAAGACTATCAAATTACCAATAAATTGCAAATTCATTTTAATAAAACATAATTAGAAACAAAATACACCTTTATTACGTGTTATCAGTAAGGAAATAATAATAATAATGACAATGATGAGGCTTCATACCGTAGCTCTGAAGAGTTTGATCGTCCTTCAAAATGCGGCCTCTGTAGATTAAACGCTGCTGATGTATGGGGATTCCGCATTTCCGAGCAAGGATTGACTTGAAAAATTCGACGGTTGAGTCCAAGTACACATGAACAGAGAATTCCGAGCCGTTCGCGCAGCTGACGTCGACAGTCACTTCTTCTCCGACGCGGTTGCTCGAATCGTCTCCGCCGTGCGCCGCCTCGCCGCCGCCCATTCTGATGAAATCTGACAGTGACAAGGAGAATCAAATACGGATTGATTGATCGTCAGAGATAGTGCTGAACCCTAGTGAAGAAATTGGGGGAAATGTTTATATATCTTCTTCTTATCTCTCGATCAGTTCATATATATATTTATATATATACTCCTACCATGCATAGAAAATTGATTGTGGAAATCAATCTCCAAGTATTACGTAAGATACGTACAGAGATATACACTCCGTATATTATATATATCTCCTCTTTCAATACCTAGATTTTCTCTCTCTCTTTCTTCTCAGTCAAGTTTGTTATAGTTCTGAGTAAACAGAAAGGTTAATTAGATGAAGGTTGACAGAGAATTCGAGTGTGCTCAATTTTGCCATAAAATATTTATTTTTACTCCACTATGTTATTTTCTTCATTTCTTTTGTCCTTTCATTTATTTTTATTTTTTTGGTCTATCTCGAAATTGAAATGGCTTATTTTTTTTTTATATATTTTAATGAAATTGGTATTAATTTTTCAATTTTTTCTTTAATTTGTTTTATTCGGATGTACTAATTTCGAGTTGATTCCAATTTACACTTAAGGGTGTCTGGCTAACCATATTTCAAACAACCAACCGACGTCTGGATGTACTAATTTCGAGTTGATTCCAATTTACACTTAAGGGTGTCTGGCTAACCATATTTCAAACAACCAACCGACGTCTGATAAGATGTTTTAAGAGCTGATAAGTTTTTACATCTTATCTTTAGAATTAATTTTTAGCATGTTTGGATAATAAGCTTATATCATATTTTTACTCATTATAAGATCTTAAATAAAAAGGTGAGGTTGAGGTATTTTTTTAAAAAGATATTATTTGCTCTCCTACAGTTTATTTTTAGAAAAATTAAGATCTTTTTTTAAAACTTTGCCAAACATTTTGGAAAAACATCTTATAAGATCATTTTAACATCTTATAAGCTTAGCCATAATGGAGGCATGAGTTGTTTACTTGTTTTCACTTATGCAAATTTCCATATAATTTCGGTCGAAATTATTGTGCTCGTTTGCCATGAAACCAATTTTTTTGGAGCAATTATTAAGTTTTGTACTATATTGCATAGACACGGGAAATATGGCCACAAGTAAGAACAACTTGGTTGTAGATTTATGGAGCGTCATCAGTTATATGCTAATATGTTTGGTGGAGATGAAGTGGGTCGCAATGCAGTCGCCAACCATATTTTGACATGCATGAAAGAGGACCTGCGCCACAGACTAAATGGATGTCAACAGATATGGGATTGACGATTGCTACGAGATATAACGCAATGGTGCTAATACTGAGTTGGGTAGTTTTACATAACTACCTCTAGTTGAGAATCTCGTAGTAACAAATATTATTCCTATGTCGTTACATAACTCTCATTTCATGATCCATTGAGTATCAGTTTACTGCCATCTACCTCGTTACATAACAAATATTATTCCTACGTCGTTACATAACAAATATTATTCTTATGTCGTTACACAACTCTCATTTCATGATCTTTTGGCGTTTTTTCAGTTTATTTGGATGTTGAACTTTGTTATTGTATTTGGATGTTGAACTTTTCTATTGACTTTGGATGTTGAACTTTGTTATTGTAATTGGATGTTTAAGTTTGTAAGAGCTCATAACCATCAAAATAGAAAACCGCATAATTTTTCAACACAATCAAAATAGAAAACTGAGTAACCATCATCATAATACAGAACCAATGAAAATGGAAAACAATAGTCATAATATTACAACAGTCATAATCATCCTACTGTCTAACCTTGATCCCCTACCCCTAGTCCTCGGCCCTCCACGACCCCTACCCCTCCCGGATACAAGATGGAGATACTGGGCATGGGGCATCATCAAATCAAGTAATTGTGGTTGGATTGCCATACATTTTTTTGCCGCATCAAGCCCATTCTTTCCGTATACGATCGGAAATAGGAGACGAACTATATTTGGAGCCAACAGTGTCGTAAGTGGTAAAGCCCGATTGCCAACCTGCTAATCATCGTGTTATCCTGCGGACTGAGGTAGTTATCCAGTGCTTTATTTCTCCACTCGACCCGTCCAGTGTCACGACGTTCCTAAATTAAATTGCATATATTACTAGATATATAGCGAAAATACAAATTATAAAAATATATAAAACACGTATTAATAACAAACTTACATATCCATCCGAAACATATATCGTTATATGCGACTTGAACCAACGGATAAACTCCAAATTTTCCGTCCCTCCCTCGCACGGACCTTCTAAATACGGCTGACCATCCAAAATTGGAAATTTTACGCCACGATCACCTTTACGTGCCGGCTCACCACCATCATGATCATCATTGCCGTCATCATTAGCCACCATCTCCTCGTCATCACCACTGTCATCATTAGCCACCATCTCATCGTCATCATCGGAGGCATACTGCAACGGAGTACGAACATGACCAACTTGAAGATCATCGGCAATAGGTACAGAAGACCCGGCTCCGACTGCAATAGCTTCTTCTCTCGCTCTCTTCGCTTCTTCTCTTGCCGTCGCTTTCCTTCTACGATCGAAAGCAAGAACTCCCCGATCTCTAATACGATCCGGATCATTCAGATTGTTCGACTTCCCACCCAAAGCTTTCATCAATCTCTTACATTTTTCCGCAACTTGACTCATTAAACTTTTCCCTCTACCTCCGGCCATCTAAAATTTAACATAAAAACTGAATTAGTATTTAATTAGAAAAAAATTAAAAAAATTAGTACTCGTGTGAAAACGAGTGAGTAGATCTATTTTCCTCGTGTGCAGACATGCAAGGACAATAGATCTGCTCGCGTGTTTTCACACGAGCAATAATTATTAAGAAAAAAAAATAATTAAAATAAATTGAGCTCGTGTGATTTTAGGCGAGCTCGAAGAAATGAGCTCGAGTGGTTTGACACGAGCACAACCCCCTTGTTTCGCCTAATAACACACGAGTTCCATTGTTTGTTTTTTTTCAATCAAAACATACAAATATTTTCAATAAAAAAAATCATCTTCTCGCGTGGTTTTACACGAGTAACTCTACTGTACTCATCTAGAATTAGGGAGTACTACCAGATGCTTTGTTTAATTTTTTGTTTTCAATAATCGTAATCTGATACAATAAAAAAAATGTAGAAATTACCTTCGATCTGTTGTTGTCTTGGTCGGGATTTGAAATCGAACTTCAAAAGCTTGAGAAAGTTTGTAAGAATATTTACCTTTTGATTTTTGAAGAATGGTAAAAAAAAAAGTGTCTGTAAGTTTAAAAGGTACATGCACAAATCATTTCAGTATATATATATATATATATATATATATATATATATATATATATATATATATATATATATACATGTGTGTGTGTGTGGTGTGTGTGTGTGAGAGAGTGTGACTGTCTAAATGGTGTGTGTATTGACGAATAAACTGCTACCCTTGTGTAATCTCTAAATAGTAAAAATCCCCCTTTGATAAATAAACTAGCAAAATCCCCCTGTTAAATTTAGTCAAAGGCAGAAAACCCCCTAGTTGACTTTCTTGTGGCTCACTCGTTGGATGTGCGGATGATAGCTGATTTTTGGACGTGAAATGACGAAATTATCCCTCAAAATGTATTTATATGTATATATATTTTCTTTTTAATTTGATTGTTTAGAAAATTAAAATATTATTTAAAAAATAGTAAATAATTAAATTGAAAAATTATTAAAAAATTGGTAATCAAATTAAGTATATATTTTTAAGTACATAATAAACTCTTTTGATGTAGGAATAATTTAAAATATATACATAAATTATCGATAATAAAAATAGAAATAAATTAAAGACCCCATTGTACCTTTATAATTAATATACAACAAAACTAAAATAATTAAAATATTTATAAATATAAGAATTTATAAATTGAAAAATTTCGAGGGTATTTGTGTCTTTTTATATTAAGTCAACATTCAAATGAATAAAGGGCAGGGTGTGCTATATAAATAATTTCACAGGGGAGATTTTGCTAGTTTATTTATCACAAGGGGCTTTTTGTTATTTGCATATTACACATATGTATTTTTTTGCAGTTTACTCGTGTATTGACATATAAATAGAATAGATGAAGTGGTAAAGATGTCAAACCAAATGGAAAAACTATAAAAATAATTATAAATGCAAAAGTTAAATTGTCACATGAGCCAAAAAAAAAACGGAATGTAAACGGAGGGGCTATGTTGGTGTAAAGTCCAGGGGGTATTTTATACATTGAGCATAGTTTAGATAGGTAAAATGAATTTTACCCTAGTTTTTATAAGTTTTTTAGGTGTTTGGAAACATAAGGTTTTATTTATCGCCATAACGCCACATGAGACTGGGGTTGGTTTCGGTACGGTTGCCGAATATTTTGATCAATACCGTGTATCTACCGAATTATATGGTATTGAAAAATTCGATACCGTTACCGTACCAACGAGTGCGGTATACTGTTACTTTATGTACGGTATCTCGGTACATGGTATTCTACCGTTAATTTTAATTTGTTATACTTTGAAGGCAATTTTTATAAAAACACAACACTTTAAACAAGAACATTGGCTATTTATATGATCTTATTCAAATTTTCAAGGCTCTTCGAATATTTATCAAACTTCAACTTCATTGATTTAGCCACACCTTACAAAATAAGATTACTAGAGTCATGATTTTTTTTTTCAATCTCAATTTGCAGCCCTACTATTTCAGGAAAAACCAAATGGGATGTACGCTTTTTTGTTGCACTAAGCTTCAATGTTGTCTCATAAATTTTTAAGAACTGTATTTTAACTTTTTTAAGTTTTGACCTATTTATTTTATGTAGTAAGTTTAATTTTAGTTAATTATTAACCAATATAAAAAATTAATATATATTAATTAAATTATAAAATTCAAATTTGCGGTATGGTACGGTATTACCATGGTACTGAAAATATAATATCGCTACCGTACCGTATAATAGTGGTACCGTACCAAATGTAGTGGTAACCGAAGTTTCGGTAATTTTTCGGTATTTTTTGGTGGGTATACCATTATATTCGGTAGGCGGTAATTATTTTCCAGCCCTACATGAGACCATTATAACTGTTACACTTATTTGACTCAAATGTGCTATAATCTCTTTTCTAACACAATTTTTGATTATGTATTTTTATTTAATTAATTTTTTTTATTTAATCAATATTTTTTTGTTTATTTCAAATATACAATTTATTTAAATTGTTTAATTTAATACAATTTTATAATGGCAATTCTCTTTGCGGTTGGAGTAAATGAGTTTCTTTAAGTACCAAAATATTATAACATAAATCAAATAGATATTCGATGTCTCATTTTGATTATTTGTCCGGTGCCGCCACCACTAGTATATATATATATATATATATATATATATATATATATATATATATATATATATATATATATATATATATATATATATATATATATATATATATATATATAGATATAAAAAAACTTGATTTGTTTCCCAATTTCCCCTTATAAACTCAATTAACATTCAATTTTATTTACCAACAGTCGAGTCGGCCACAATATCGTAAACGAATTTAACAAACGTTCTATCTCGAATTCAAAAATTTCTAGCTTAATTTTTTTAACAAGTCGAATTTGAGCTCACATTATTTCTTCAGAAAACAATAAATCCATTTGATGATTTATTTATCACTAATATAAATAGTATATAATGAAATCAGGAATATTTATTTTTAAATTCTAACTGAAATAGCTCAAGTGTTCAAAGCTTACGAGTGGGCTCATAAAATTTGATCATAAACTCGAAATTGAGTTTGAACTCCAAAAAGTAGACTTTGTCGAACTCAAGCTACACTTATTTAAATTCATTTAATAATTCGAACCATCCAGATAAACCGAATTCTAGTTTGGATTGAATACTATTTATTTACACTTCAAAAATTGAATTATCATATTGGAATTAGCACTTTCTAAAGTGAAAAAGAAAAATTCAACCCCATTTAAAAGAAATCACGAATCAATTTTTTCTTTTTTTTTTAGAGGAGAATCAAAATTTAAAATATTGGAATTGAGAAATTTGTTCCAAAACTGATTTTCTTTTTCAGGTTAAAATAGCCTAAAATTGGATTTTTTTTTAATTTACTTTTCATCTATAATACAAAATGCATAATAATTTTAAAATTACAAGTGCAATTTTTGGAAAAAATGGGATTTTTGAAGTTAAAATCGTACCGTAAATTGAAAATTTCATATTTTTATCCAACTCTTAGGGATGAGGAAACCAACTCAACGGTGGATACTAGAGGGCAATCCTGCCGACACCAATGAGTTGCTTGTTCTGAAATTATCAAGGGTTGGGAGTGCCCTTGACAATTCATGTCCTCGGAGACATTCTCCAAAAATATCACCTCTACATTGTGTTCCTTTCCAAGATGAAATCTACGTCTCAACGTATTGAACATCTTAAAAGGAAGTGGAATTTGTTTGGCACGTCGGTGGAGAAAGTTGGCAAATCGGGTGGCCTTGCATTACATTACCGTGGAGAAAAGAGATAGACATCGACCTTCTCAGTTTTTTCCCCTAACCACATAGACGTGACGGTATATGATATGGACAAAGATTTGATATGCCGATTTATAGGCTTTTATTGGTTCGCGGTACTAGCCCATTGGTATAAATCATGGGATCCTCTTCGGGCTCTTCAAGATCAAAAGTACGAAACATGTGGAGATCGATATCCACTTTATCCGAGACAAAGTTGCTTTGGGACATGTTCGAGTTCTTCACGTCCCTTCCGCCTACCAGTTTGCCGATATGTTCACGAAAGGACTCCCTACTCAATTGTTTCAACAGTTTGTCTCCAGTCTCCACGTCCTCTCATTTCCCGTTTCGACTGCGGGGGTCTATTAGCGTATATATATTATATATTACGTATATATTATTATTATTATTATTATTATTATTATTATTATTATTATTATTATAGTTGCCTTGGTGTAATAGGTTAGAGTTTCCTACATGTAACTATATATATGATTAATATAAGTGAGAGACATAATCCTCTCTTTCTCCAATTCTATTTCTCCTATAAACACCATAAAAAATAATTGGGAATGCTAGCAAATATGGGTTGTACTAGAAAATAAATCTTTCGCTATCTTTGAGACGAGTTTTGGCAACTTTCACCCTTCATGAACTTATAAGAGCAACTCCAACCCGTTGTTATCGAATGGGGTTATCAAATACTCATTTGATAACCATGATTACACTTTGATATCTCTTATACAACTAGTGAACTCCAACCACAAGTATCAAAAAACAATTATCAAACAAATTTATGATTATTCATATATTATTTATTTTTCGATCTATTTTAAATAACCATACAAACCGATTTTTCTGGTAAACTATCTTCAAAATCAATATTAATCAAGTTTTTACCTTTTCAATAGAAAAAAAAATTATATATAAATAGAGATTATTTTTTTCCGTGGAACTTTGTTGAAGCTCTAGAGAAAGAAAAAAAAATATGTTGAAATTGTAGAAAATTTAATTTTATTATGTTGAGATTTTTTTCCAGAAATTTGTTGAAGATGTAGAAAATTTAATTTTATTCTGTTGAGATTTTTACGTAAAGAAAAGAAAACTCAATTATGTTGAGGTTTTTCTTTTTTTCACGTGCTCCTATTTTTTAGGATAATATTTGATAACTATTTATTTTGGATGTATTTTTACTCTCCGAATGATGAATTATCAAAATAGAACCCTATTTTAATAACCCATTGGAGGAGAGAGTTTTTAAAATTAGGGAGTCAAATGGAAGTTAAGGGATTTGATACCACCTTTAATAACCGGGTTGGAGTTGCTCTAAATGAAATATCTAATTATACAAATATATCATCATTGGTCTACGAAATAGTAAATTTATATTAATTGAAAGCAAATAAATTCTTAAATTTAATGATACTGATTCATTTGCAGTTCGATTATCAACTGTTAAATATAAATATTGTTATATAAATTTTTATATTAGTATAAAAATAAATATAAAAATAAATATAGAAATATTTTGAATACCGAGCCCACGTTACTGAATCGAATTCTCCGTACGTATTCACCGGTTGACAGGCATTGACGGCTAGGATTTGGTTACTTTCCCTTCAAGAAATTCTGGACGTTGGAGATCGAGCCACGTGTCGCACCACTTTCACTTACTTTCCCCTTCTTTCTTCACACTCTCCCGAACCGAAGTCCGTTTTATATTTCATAACCACCCCTTCTCTCTCTATACTTCTCCCACAGCGAATCTGCACTGACTCCCTCTGCTCTACACATTATGTGGCCTCCGATACTCTTGCGCCGCCTCCTCCGTCTCCGCCGTCTTCGCCGTCTCCGTCGTCTCCGTCGTGTTCGTCATCTCCGTCGTCTCCGCCGTGGCGACGTTGCCCGCCCCCGCCCCCCCGCACCTCCCGCCCCCGTCCCCGCCCCCGCCCCCGCCCCCGACCCCCATCCGCCGCTTCAGCCACCGGTGCAACCACGTCCAATAGTTATAGAATGGAATGGCCATCGCGTCGTAAGAATAGGGATTCGTAACCCTGAATTCATGGAGATGACTGACATTGCTCTGCAGTATGGATGTCTTATTATGTACGTTTGAGGTTTAGTTTTGAATCGTGTTTTGGGCTGGTTATGCTCGTCAATTAGGGATTATGGCTGCCCTAATTTGAGGTTTAGGTTGAAATCTAGTTTCTATCGTGAAATGCACGGACGGCAATTTCATTTCGGTTTTTAGGTTGATTCCACTTGCATTTCATTTTGTTTGTTGTTTTTCTGTTTGATTCCACATGTGGTTTCGGGTTTTTCTGTGATTCCACAGTATACATGTATGAACAAATTTTGTGAATGAAATACTACTTTCCTTAGTCTCCAATTTGCTTTTTGGTTTATACATTATATTGTTTTTGCAGTGGATTGTTAACTGAATGTAATCATGAACACTATTCGTATGATATATTATTTCTTGATCATCGTATTCCTGTACTCGCCCCGGGTGGGAAGGTTGTCTAGATCAGACGATTTCCTTACTTGAAGCCGGTATTCCGTTGATATTAACAGAATTCGAAGTTCTCTGCTCTTGTAAATCACTTGATCTTTTGTAGAAAGGGTTGTACACCCATCTTGTTTCTTCCTTTGGAAATAGGAAAGAACATGATCAGATTTGTCCATGTGCTCTTGATGACAAAACGGAAAGGATAGCTCACAAAATTAGTTTGTGTAGCACAAGTACAAAGCTCAAGTAAATGCAATTCAAGGTTTGTACTATCAATATTTTTTTCGCGTTTTCCTCTCGTTTTTGCTTCAGTATTAAATTCCACGAGTCTGTTAACAAGGAAGTGGTTTCTGTAGTGGTGAAGATTTCAAACAGGTTGCGTCGAAGAAGAAAGTCGGAAGTGCCCCTAATTATCTGAACATGGTGGAGGGCGTGGCTCTTCTCAGCTACTGAAATAATGAGGGAAAAGCCTCAGTCGGAAATAGAAGAAATTCGATGCTGCTGTGGGGAACTGCACTATGAATCTAACGAGCCGTTTTCTGTGCAAGGAAATTCAAAAGCAAGTTTTCTTTCTAACGATATCAATTGCCTTGTTATTATTATTGCTTAAATCTGCCTGTTATGCTATCCATGTCAGATATTCGTGTTTTTTTTTTTGCTAATTCATAAAACGCTACTGGTTAATTAAATATTGCAGGGGTTTGAGGAAAGAAGTAATTATGGTAGCATCGATCAGTTTCAGTGACAATGAGCCTACACCATCACCACTGACAAGGTATATACTCTATATTGATTACTGATGACTGCTTTGTTTAAATATAGTAATTGGTTGATGAATTCATAATGACCGTGATCAGAAGAATCATAATTGTGGGGACATATATTTGATTTGTCTATTATATATATAACTAATTTTGATTCTCTTTCCACCCAAAAATACCGTTGGGAGCAGAAGAATCAACCGTAACCGAAGTAGTAACCTAGACTTGAAGGCGCTTTAACAAAAATTACAAGGAAGAAGAACTCACTAGACCTGAAGTTACAACCAATAACCCTACTCCAAATATAAACCCGCTTCCAAATCCTTGGACCTCTGCTCGCAGTAAGTCTAAATCTGGCAGCACCATTTTTTTAGTTTTTGTTAGCTAGTTGTTTGGATTTCTGAAATTTCAAATAAAAAAATGCTCGTCGTCGTTCAAATAGTTTTTCTTCAGTTTCTGTAGTATTGGGGTATGTCAGGTGAAACATGCATTAATACTTTAATTGTATCATTTTCTTGATGTATATATATTGAATGCTTCTCCTTACATTTAGCACTTGTTTTATTATTGCGACAATAGCGTAAACATCCGGGACTTTCAGTATAAACTAAGACAGCCAAGGATTTAGAATAGTTCATAGATACTAGGTTAGCTTGGGGCCAACATATCTTGAGTCTTGACATGATTTTCTACAAGTTACTTGATTCCACTGTTTTTAATTAAAATTTTGTATTGGTTTTGCATGAATGTTTTTTTTTTTTTTTCCAGATTGTTAATGTTCTTGAAATAAACTTTGCAGCTGGAGGAATGCAGGCAAACTTGGATACAGAGTCGAGTTCTACTGGGAATGTGGACACGCCATCCGTTTCCCAGATCATGAATAATCAGGTATTGCTAGATGCTCTTTGATTCTAACTTTTATTTGGATATAATTCTCAAATCTCATTAACATATTTTTCTCGTGTATTCTTCGCCTCAATCCGCAGCTGCTAAACGTTTATTACTCCAATCCTGCTCAGTTTATAAGTTCCACTAAGACGATACGGGTAAGCAGTTTAATCTCCGAACAAAGATACTTCAATCTCTAGTCTGCTTCTCATTGAAAGTGAAAGAACAGCCTAAGCAAATGTCTCATGTAACAGAAATTTGATAATCCTTTCTTTAAATCTGAAAATAATGTGACGTGTGATATGTGAGATGTATGAAATGTTCTGTACTTTTGAACCAAAATAGCTTTTGTGTATTTTATCTTATTTCTTCTCCTGTCTCAGCAACTTCACTATTTTCTGTCATCTCAACTTGGTCGCCAAACATCTCCGTAAGTTTGAGTCCGTCTTTTTCCTGTATATATCATTTTTAAGAAACTATCATGAAACATATGTTGGTGCGAAATTGCGAATCCATTTCCATTTGTATGTGCACCTGCTAGATCTGTCTCTGCATTCCAATATTACAATCTGTGTATAGACTGCTGCTTTGTTAATTAATATGTTCGCTGAATATTGCAGAGAACCAGATCGAAATGCTGACGGAACAGGTTTGCATTTTACTTCCTGGAACTAACATTCTGTTTTTCCTTGTTAAACACTGAGTCACTTTTTTACTTGATTCTCGTTCTATTTTATATTGGTACATGTGATTTTAACCGACACGAACTGTGCATGAATATTTGTTGCATTTTTTCAGTAAACTGATATTCTGTTATATATTGTGTTCACATTTAATATTTAGATATTATATATAATAACAAATACAGTGATTTGAATTTTAAGTAAAAGAATCGAAATATATATGTATTTGTGTGTGCATGTGAGTTTATTTATTTGTGCTTAAAGTGAAGATTCAGATGTTCTCAAATACGTTGAGAAGAGAAGGAATATGTATGTGAGAGGGATAACAGTGCTAAATGTTTGGTTTGATTTTGGTGAAGGAAGGGAAAAACAAACAAAAGTGAAGCTACAGCGCTAAATGTAGATTTGACTGAAGAAAGGTGGTAATCTAAATTAACTAAAATTGCAGTAATACTAGATTTTATTCCGTCAAACATAATACTTATTTTGTGGCTAATATTACAGGTCGGCGTTGTTTTTATAATGCATACGAGGATAAAAACACGTCTCTCTGACTAAGCAACTCACTAGTTCAGAAGCAAAGAAATTCGAATTAGCCGTTTTCTGCAGAAGCAAAATCAAAGGTAAGCAAACTTCCATGTCTTATCATAGACATAATTGAATACTCAGATAAAATCGAATGAAGTATATATATTTGGTTACTTATCGATGCAGGGCCGGTTAATGATTCCGATGGCATGGCCGACTCATGATGCAAACAGTACGACTAGTAATGAGTTTGAGGGACAATGAATGTGCCTACAGAAGAATTATATTATTGTCGATCGATGAGAAGAATGTTTTTTAGTATTCTCATGCGTGCATTTTGGACACTTATATATTTATCTTAGTAAATATTGAAATAAATCCATTTATGTGTAAACCGACTGTACTGTCGTTCTTTCCGTTGTTTTCTTGTCTTTCCTTTCGTTTTCCAGTGAATGAGAACATATATGCATAATTTTTTGTTATTCTTTCGGAAATATAATTGTTCTTGCATGTAACAATTACGTCAGGATATGAGTAAAAAGTTGTCCTAAATTTTAGATTTTACCAATGAGATTTAGGCTCCGTTTGATAGGATTAAGTGCTTAATGCTGAATGCTGAATAAATATATTAATGGGTAGGAGCTGTGTCTGATTGTTGAATGCTTGTTGAATGTATCTGATTGTTGAATGCTGAATAATTAAGTTCATTTGATAACTGAATATCAATAACGTTTGAATATTGTAATTTTCCTGATATACCCTTGTATAATTATATTGTAATTTTCCTGATATACCCTTGTATAATTCTGAAACATTATTGGTAATTAAATTTGATTAGAATATATGAATAAACATACTTTTTTAGCATGATCTACTTAATCAGTAAATTATAAAAATTTGGCGGACATTAAATATCTTGATATAAACTTATAATATCTAACATAGACAAAATATGAATTTCAAATTTCAAATTCAAACAACGAATACAAATAAACTTCATAAATAAAAGCAGATAAAATATAAAAATACATTAAAGTTATTAAAATTGGCTCAAAAATATTAATCCCTAAAATTAGCGTGAAAAAAATTAATAAATTCTAATTGGTCCTGATCCCTCCAGGCATCAACCGGGTTGCTATCTCATCGCGCACATTTGCCATGTATTGCATGTTTTCGTCGCCCCACCATGGTCTAGTAGTTGTACCATCATTCACAAGGTTTTGCTCATCCTCATTTGTACCATCAAATGGCATATTAGGTTGATCAAGCTCCTCAAAAAGTATATCACTTATACGCTTTTTCCTTATAAAATTATACACCGCAAAACAAGCAATCACTATATTTCTCTGCCACATTAAACGAAAAAGGGGCCATTTTTTGTAAAATCGGAAATCTTTTCTTCAGAACTCCATAAGCTCGTTCAGTGACATTCCTTAGTTGAGCATGAGCATGGTTAAATCTTTCTTCTTTAGTTAAAGGACGCCTACGACGATAATCTCCTAACCAATTTCGTAATTACGATATGGAACCATAAATCCTCTAGTATGTGTATATGCAGTATCACAAAGATAGTATTTACATGTAACCATTATAAATATAAAGTAATATCAAATTTAACGTATACATATTAAGAATTTAGTTTCAATTTAAAGTAATATCAGGAAACCCATTTCTTGAATCAGCAACTGTATCCGTTAAGATTCTTTAATCATGTGTTACCTCGTCCAAGCCTGCCCAAACAAACGTAAAAATCATATTAAAGTCGCATATTCCTAAAATATTTTGATAACATTCTCCCTTTCCTCTACCCCTATACATAGTCTGTCGTAAAATTGGAATAATGGCAGGTATTAATGTTCCATCAAGTGCACCAACTGCTCCCTATATTTAAATAAAATAAAACATTTATGCAAACATTAGAGAATTTTCAAAAATCTAAAGCAATAAAATAATGACAAAAAAAATATACAATGCACAAAAATATCTACCTTAAAAATGTGGTTTAACCTCCTAAAATTTGCTGAAATGTTTGGATTTGAGTCAAATGTTGTTGGTACTTTTACCTCCCTTGCCATATTCATCATTGCAATCAACACTTTGTGAAAACACGCATGAACTGTTTGTGAAGAGTGTTGAAATATACGCTTCACCACACGAAGACGCTTACTATATATGCCCAATAATTTGCAAGAACATTGCCATTTTTCTTCTACTGATACATGTTTACTATCATGTAGCCATCCTCTTTGTCTAAAATGCATGCTCAGACGAATATACGCAATACAAGACATGCACATTAAATCCATACATTGTGTGTCTGACCCAGACAATAGCTCTAACGTGTAAGCATGACCCGACAATGCTGAGTTGCTATCTATATTTCTTGGTACACGCATTAAATGTCTTGGTCGAATTTGTGTGTACCAATAGATCATCATCAATATCATAATCTCATAAATTTCCACATTTAACCTGTTAACATAAATGAATAATACAATTAAATATTTGAGAATCAACATTTCACATACCATTAGGCTATACGCCAACGCAAGACCACTACAACTTTTACTCTCGACACGACCTGTCACCCATTTCAACATGTGCCCCACATCGACTCGAGAGTGAGGGGCTTAATGATATGCCTAATTGGCCCAACAAATAATTTACCTACGGGGCCACGAGCTCAATATCGAAGACCACTATCACCGAGGCCCAATCACCTTCAAGTAAGGTTTGGGTCCGACAATCTCAACTAAGTTATAAATAAAGGTTTGAACTCATTCCTTAAGGTACGTCATATTAACTGAGCAATACTATCAACTCTATTCTCTGGACTATTTCCACTATCCGCACGTCTGACTTGAGCGTCGGAGGGGTTTCCACCGGATCAACCCCCGGCTTAGTTTACGTGTTCTATATATGATCGCAGGTATCTCAAGGTCATCAAGCTCATGATCCACTCTGCTCTTCCAGCTCATTCTACTTCAATTATATAAGGTGATCTAACTTTAGTATCATCACTCTGTCTCCCTCCATATTCACATGACAACATTGTAAACTTCAAGAAAGTAAATATTATAGAATTATGACTTCCCTTACTCTTTTTATCTCTAGCATCTCCTTTGTTGTTTTTTTTCACTTTCTCCGTGAAATACAATACAAGTATAAAGTGAAATCTAATTATTTTAAACTGTTTGCCAGAATGTGAAAGCTGAATTTATCAAGGTGTTGTGCTTCTACCTCTTTTGAGAAAGGAAACCGCAAAGAAGAAAAGGCGTCAAGTATTGATCCGATTGTGTAAGTTGTTGGGAAAAAGAAGCATAAAGCTACTGTGAAAAACAAGAATATGCAGAAGAGTTGTTCTCTATTATTTGATGAATAAAAACAGTACATCGTACTTCATTATTTATAGAGCAACGAAAAAACTTATCCACTACTAAGTCAGCAACAATGCTAACAAACCACTACTCAACTAGCTAAAGAATAGGACTGAATTTGACTAATTAAAAATAGAAAATTACGGCACTAACAAGCTAACTAAAAATAACTTATTCAAACTTTGAATTATTCTTCAACACTGCCCCTTGATTCAAAGTTGCACACACCAAGCAGATTCCTGAAGTAGACAAACTTCTCTTTGGACAAAGACTTGGTGAGCACATCAGCCACCTGCTCATTTGTGTTACAGTACTTCAAACTTATCTCATCTTTTGCAACCAAATCACGAACAAAGTGGAAGCGTATGTCAATATGCTTCGTTCTACTATGGAAGCTTGGATTCTTTGTCATGGAAATTGTCGATTTGTTGTCGCAAAATATCTCCGTCGCTCCTTCTTGCTCTTGTTGAAGTTCGGCTAATATTCTCCTTAACCAAATCACTTGACATGCTGCCGAAGTAACAACCATGTATTCCGCTTCCGACGAGGATAGTGCCGCTGTTTCTTGCTTCTTTGAGCTCCAAGTTACTGCTCCAGATCCAAGAGTGAAAACATTCGCCGAAATGCTTCGCCTATCATCCAATGAACTTGCCCAATCACTATCGGTAAAGCCGTATAACCGAAAATTGGGAACTTTCGAGTACCAAATTCCATAATCCATAGTTCCCGCAATCTAGCGTAAGATCCGTTTCGCTGCCCCAAGATGAATCCTAGAAGGATTCTGCATAAACCTGGAAATTACACCAACAAAAAAAGCAATATCGGGCCGAGTGTGGGTTAAATAAATTAACCCTCCAACCAAGCTCCTGAACCCTTTAGCATCAACCATCTCCGCCCCATCATCTCGCTGAAATTTTTCATTCATATTCATGGGAGTAGCTGTCGATTCGCAGCTGCTCATGCCAAACTTCTTAAGAAGATCATTAGCATATTTTCTTTGAGATACAAAAATTCCATCTTCTGCTTGTTCAACCTCAAGACCAAGAAAATAATGCAAAAATCCCATGTCTGACATTTCAAACTCATGCATCATACTAGACTTAAATTCAGTGAGAAGAGACTTAGATGAGCTTGTATAAATGATATCATCAACATAAAGACAAATAATGATAAAATCATTTTTACCTTCCTTCTTCACATAGACAGTAGGTTTGTTGTCACTCCTCAAGAACCCATTTCGCTTAAAGTACCCATCGATTTTGCTATACCATGCCCGTGGGGCCTGCTTTAATCCATACAAGGCCTTCCTCAATTTATAGACTTTCGTCTCTTCGCCGACAATCACAAAACCTTCCGGTTGAGTGACATAAACTTCTTCTTGCAAATCTCCATTTAAAAACGCCGACTTGACATCGAATTGATATACAGGCCATTGTAATTGTGCTGCCAATGCCAAGACAATTCTCATGGTTTCGAAACGAGCTACTGGAGAGAACGTTTCTTCAAAATCAACACCATATTGTTGTGCGTACCCTTCGCCACAAGTCGAGCTTTGTGCTTTTGTATACTTCCATCAGCAGCAAACTTCGTTTTGAATACCCATTTCACGCCAATTGCATTTTTGCCTTCCGGTAGGTTCACCATCTCCCAAGTTCCATTTTTTTCTATCGCCGTTTATTCTTCCTTCATCGCCTTTTGCCATTCTACTTTTGCAGCCGCTTCTTCGTATGAACTAGGATCTGAAACGAAGAGAGAAAATTGACAAGATGCATATATATCTTTCAATGATCTAAACCTTCTTGGTGATGACTCGTTCGACGATTCTTCAAGACAAGATGAGGAGTCATGGCTTGGTGATGATGAAGTGGATGAATTAGGTGTTGCTATTGAAGAACCTGGTGGAGAATTTGTAGGAGTTTGCCCTTCACTCCCATTTTGAGAATTCTCCACATGCAAAGGAATATTTTGCTGCACATTATCATCATTTTTATGCCAATTCCAGCGAGCTTTTTCATCGAATATTACATCCCGTCTAATCAAAATTTTGCAGCTAAGAGGGTTATATAGTCTATATGCTTTGGATTCCATGTCATAACCAATGAAAATACATTTTTCGGATTTTTCATCAAGTTTATGACGGAATTGAGAATTTACCAAAGCATAAGCTATACAACCGAAAATTCTTAAATGACTTACAGAGGGTTTTCTGCCATGCCAAGCTTCATACGGAGTGGTGTTCATAATTGTCGGAGAAATGTTCAATATGTAGACCGATGTCGCCACAACTTCGGCCCAAAATTGATTCGAAAGCCCCTTTGCTTGTAACATGCTCCTCGCCATCTCAACCACCGTTCTATTTTTCTGTTCGGCGACGCCGTTTTGCTCCGGAGTGTAAGGAGTTGTTAATTCCCTACTGTTGAATTTGAATGCCTATCAAAGTCCACTCATCTGTTGAGACAGACTACATGTTACGACATTAGGTGACGTAACAGAATTGTTGTGTTGTCACAGTAATAAATCTACGAAAAGCAGAATAAAGAACACAACAATTTAATGTGGTTCGGATACAAACGTACCCTACATCCACGAGGACTTGCGAAACTAGTTCAGATTTATGTGTACATTAATAGGACTTAATAAAACACTAAAGACTCCCTCTTTATGTGATACGCCGTTCTTGCACACGACTCGAACTTGTTGATAATCAAAGCAATTCCTCCTCCGCACTCTTGGACTTCCTCCAATGTTGAACTTCCTTCAAACGGCGGATCGACCTCTCCCGAGATCTTTTAAGCACTTCTCCCGAAACGCCGATCTTCTTTATGGCCTGGTAGAAGAAACCTGTTCTATTGCCACACCTGCCGTGCAGACATGGCTGCAGCACGGGCTGCACCCTTCAAAGCCTTTATGCTGGGATTTTACTTATTAAAGCTCCATTGGACTCATATGAGGTTGAGGGCCTTATATAGGCACGAAATCCACCACCCTAAACCTAACTTGAGCCCTAAGAAATCGATTAACTAGGTAATAGAATCCTAGTCGATTTCTACTTCTATTCTAGATAAGTACAAAAGATACCTAACTAGAATATAATACATGGAAATAAATCTAAGTCCTAATAAAAATATTACAAGAATATGACTCTAATTAATTCCAAAATAAACATGGAAAATAAATCTTTGCCAATCTTTAATTTCCACGTATGGCGGACTTCTTCAATCTTCACAAACGGAAATTTGGTGCCAACAATCTCCCCCTTTGGCATAGATTGGTTAGAATCCATGTTTAACAAGAACTCCCCCTGCAGATGAGATTTACTCCCCCTGCAACAAAGATATCACTTTTCTTCACCCGTCTTGGTCTTCTATCAGAGTGTCCCATCACGGGGCACGTTACAACGCAGCGGAATTGGGTGAATGCCGTGACAGACTTCCGTCTCAACCTTCCTTGTGAACACATGTCATCCAATAAGCAAAGCAAACAAATCAAAACCCAAAATCGGACACTAAGTATATCTAGTGACCCGCTCTGATACCAATTGTTGAATTTGAATGCCTATCAAAGTCCACTCATCTGTTGAGACAGACTACATGTTACGACATTAGGTGACGTAACAGAATTGTTGTGTTGTCACAGTAATAAATCTACGAAAAGCAGAATAAAGAACACAACAATTTAATGTGGTTCGGATACAAACGTACCCTACATCCACGAGGACTTGCAAAACTAGTTCAGATTTATGTGTACATTAATAGGACTTAATAAAACACTAAAGACTCCCTCTTTATGTGATACGCCGTTCTTGCACACGACTCGAACTTGTTGATAATCAAAGCAATTCCTCCTCCGCACTCTTGGACTTCCTCCAATGTTGAACTTCCTTCAAACGGCGGATCGACCTCTCCCGAGATCTTTTAAGCACTTCTCCCGAAACGCCGATCTTCTTTATGGCCTGGTAGAAGAAACCTGTTCTATTGCCACACCTGCCGTGCAGACATGGCTGCAGCACGGGCTGCACCCTTCAAAGCCTTTATGCTGGGATTTTACTTATTAAAGCTCCATTGGACTCATATGAGGTTGAGGGCCTTATATAGGCACGAAATCCACCACCCTAAACCTAACTTGAGCCCTAAGAAATCGATTAACTAGGTAATAGAATCCTAGTCGATTTCTACTTCTATTCTAGATAAGTACAAAAGATACCTAACTAGAATATAATACATGGAAATAAATCTAAGTCCTAATAAAAATATTACAAGAATATGACTCTAATTAATTCCAAAATAAACATGGAAAATAAATCTTTGCCAATCTTTAATTTCCACGTATGGCGGACTTCTTCAATCTTCACAAACGGAAATTTGGTGCCAACACCTACGAATGCCATTATCTTCACAAAACCGATTAAACTCAGTTGACACGAACTCACCACCTCTATCCGTACGAAGTGCTTTGATGAAAGAGCAACTTTGCTTCTCAACCATAGCTTTAAAGTGTTTGAATTTTTTAGATGCTTCTGATTTATTCTCCAAAAAATAAACCCAACTCATACGACTATAATCATCGGTAAGGAGAAAGAAATATCAACTCCCACCAAGTGATATAGTACGCATAGGACCACATAAATCAGCATGTATTAATTCAAGACACTTTGTAGCTCTCCAAGCCTTTCCAACAGGAAAAGATTTTCTAGTTTGTTTCCCGTAAATACATGCTTCACAAAGTTCGATCGAACCAATTTTCGGTAATCCAAAAACCATACCTTTTTCGGTCAGTAATTTTAGACCCTTCATATTGAGATGCCCGTAGCGTAAATGCCAAAGCTTTGAGTCATCTTTTCCACCAGCAGCAAGAGCAAAATTTCCCACCATGCCAACTTCCAATGGGAACATATTGTTTTGAGTCATCTGGATATTAATCAGTGTATGGCCTGATTTCTTGTCTTTGATAACACATGAATAATCATCAAATAATAATGAATATCCACCAACCATTAATTTCCCAACACTCAGCAAATTGTATCCTAAATCAGGAACAAATTGGACATTATGCATAAGCTTTATGTTACCATCGGAGGTTTCAATGCCTACTGTGCCTTTCCCTTCAGCTTGCAATTCGTCTCCATTGCCAAGTTGAACTTTCTTTCTCTATGTCTCGTCAAGCTCCGTAAATATGGATTTGGTGCCGGTCATATGATTCGAACACCCGCTATCGACGAACCATATATTGCTTGGCTGATTGTTAGCCTTACAATGAGCCATAAAAAGCTTCCCTTCTTCTCCGTTTTCTGCCGCAAAGTTGAGTTGCTGGTCTTTGTACCAACAATCAGCTTGTATATGCCCAAATTTGTGGCAATGATGACATTGAACATTGCTCTTGTTGTTCCTTTGTTCATTGAATTGCCGTTGCCCGTCCGAACGACCTCTGCCTCTTCCATTACCTCGACCGCGACCACGAAATCCTCCTCTACCACGGCCCTTGGTTGCTGAGTTCTCATTCCAGCCATTCTTTGTGGTAGGGGCCTTCACTTGGAATGCCTTTTCTTCATTTTTTTCAAGTGAACGATTGATTCTATCCTCGTGTGCTTGCAATGAACCCATTAATTCATCGAAAGAGTAAACCGACAAATCTTTCGATTCTTCTATCGCAGCCACGACGTGATCAAACTTTGGAGTTAAACTCCTCAACACCTTTTCGACGATCGTTTGATCGACAATCTTCTCTCCATAGGATCGCATTTGACTGACTATTGCCGTTGCTCTAGACAAAAAATCAGCAACCGACTCTCCACTTTTCATGATCAAAGTTTCGAAATAGCGTCGAAGTGATTGCAATCTCACAACGATCACTTTTGAGTCACCTTGGAACTCTTTCTGCAGAATAGACCAGGCCTGCCGTGATGTCGTCGCCGCTGCAATTCGGGAGAAGACGCTATCATGGACAACCTGTTGGATTATCACCAACGTCTTGGAATCCTTCTTCTTGTTTTCCTTCAATCTTGTTTCTTTATCGGGATCAGCAAATCCCTTTTCCACCAAGTCCCAAAGATCTTGAGATTTGAGTAAAGTTCTCATACGGATACTCCAAAATTCGTAGCATTCCCCCTTGAATATGGGAATTAGAGGTTGTGCCGCACCCATCGCATTGCCGTTAGCCATAGGTTTTCCTCTCAAGTGTTTCACTCGACTCTTTTTTTCTCTCAAGTGTTTCACTCCACTCTTTTTTTCTCTCAAGTGTTTCACTCCACTCACGAGATGTATCCTCTCTACTCACTCTCTCAACCTTGCTCTAGATACCAAAATTGTTGGGAAAAAGAAGCATAAAGCTACTACGAAAAACAAGAATATGCAGAAGAGTTGTTCTCTATTATTTGATGAATAAAAACAGTACATTGTACTTCATTATTTATAGAGCAAAGAAAAAACTTATCCCCTACTAAATCAGCAAAGATGCTAACAAACCACTACTCAACTAGCTAAAGAATAGGACTGAATTTGACTAATTAAAAATAGAAAATTACGGCACTAACAAACTAACTAAAAATGACTTATTCAAACTTTGAATTATTCTTCAACATAAGTACCCCATTACTTTAGTAAATAATTTTCCCCAAATGATTTTTTTTTTCTTTTCAGATTATTCACTTCTATTTGATTTTCATCCTACTACAAAATTTTTGAGTTATTCATTCTCATTACTAATTAATTTTTTGTTACTAAATAATGTATGTTCTTGTACATGCAGGTTGCTTGGCTACTTCAGATGATCAATATTATCGTAGATGCTATCCAGGATAGTGATGGGAGCTACATCTAACTTTTCTGAGTTTGTAGTGTTAGAGCACTAGAATGAGTAGTTACACATGATATTCGATCTCATTGGTTTACCATGGGAGATCCCTTGTAGTATTTGTTGACTTTCTTGTACAAACAGTTAATATTTAATAATAAATGTCCTAACATGACATTTATAAATGTCGGAAGGTAAAAAATAAGTGTCTTTAGAATATTTGTTGCCAAAATTGGGTCATGGGTGATAGTGTATAAGGTGGAGGGACATAAATGAAAAAAATGGTGACTAAAATTTGGAGTGGGTTTTTCTCCCTTTAAACTACAAGAGAGAGATAGACAAAACACATGAAGAAAGCCAAGAATAGCATGACAAATAAATTCAATGAATCAAACCTAAAAAAAATTCGTGAGAACGATAAATTACAAGTAATTCCCACAATCCAAAAAGAGAACTCATAAGCAAATAGTTAAATACTCAATTCAATCCAATAAGAGAACTCATAAGCAATGATGATGCTAAAAATAGATCACCTTAAGTAGTTGAGATCGAGGGAGCTGGGAGAGCCAAGTGGATCACTGCTCACGTGCTAGATGGCCCTGAGATACCTGCGAACAAAGAACACGTGAACTAGGCCGAGGGTCGATCCGGCGGAAACCCCTCCGACGCTCAAGTCAGACGTGCGGATAGTCGGTAATTGTAGAGAGAATTCGAATAGAAGAATTGATTGAATAATAATAGCGTACCTTCATTAAACGAACTTTGTATTTATACTTTATTGATTGGGTCGAGATCAATTTATCGGGCTCAACCTTATTCGGATGTGATTGGACTTCCGTAGAAATAGCTATTAAATTGGGCATGTGGCCCAGTAAATATGGGTCTATTGGGCTGGGCCAGTAGACATATCAAGCAAATAGTTCAATACTCAATTAGTTAAAGAATAACCAATTCAACGTGTTGAGGTATTCGTGGTTCAAGTTGTTGCTTTGCATTATTCCTCGCATATACATTAAGTTTGCCTTTATTTATAGAGTTTTCTTTTATATAACCCTACAAATACTTCTTTTAGTGGGGAGAGACTCAAACTATTTTGTACCATTAAAGAAAAATCCCCTCCTAATTTTAGCCAACTAGTTTTTCAATTATGCCCCTGCCTCATCTTCAATCATTTTTTTCTATTATTTCTTTAATTTTTTTTTTCTTTTTTCGTTTTTTTACTTTTTTATTTCCCTCTACCAGGTATATTAATCGACTATGAAGCTTCATAGTCAATTAAGAAACCGACTACTAAAAATAAATAAAAAACAAAACTACATAAAAACGAAAATCAACATTTTTTATAAAATAAATAATATACATAAATTGTAATTGATTTATACAAATGGGAATCAATATACAAAAATGAATTGAAAAATGAAGTCGAGTAACCAAAATCGACTACCAAAACAATCGATTTAACACTTTAATCGACTACCAAAGCGTAGTCGATTACCTTAATCGACTTCCGAAGCATATAGTCGATTAACTTAATCGACTACCAAAAAACGTAGTCGGTTAAGGGTCTAGTCTGCTCGATTTTTTCTATCCGCGCTTTTCTCCACCCGATCTACCAAAAAAACCCTAAATCTGTCTCCCCATCATCACCACACCGCCGCTAACCTTACTACGGCGGTCACCGGCGGCGACGAACGTAATTGTACAAAAAATTGAGTTTTTGGTCAAAATTGAACAATTTGTAAAATTTTGGATCAAATTGAGGTTAAATTAAAATAAATGATGAAATTTAAGCATATTAAAATGTGAGGGGGTATTTTAGTCTTTTACACATCTGTGTACAATGTGTAGATTATTTTGTAAATTTTCTTTTTTTTCTAGATCCCTCTATGAATAAGTATGCCATGATGAACTTATTTGTAATGGACCCATAAAACAATTGTAGCAAATCCATTGTTTGTCACAAGAACAAATTTATTGTAACGAATAATAACATTCGTTACAAGAACTCATTTTGGTAACGTTGGGAAAGTTTCGTTGCACCAAGAACATTGTCGTTACCGAAAATCTAGTTATTATAAAAAACATGGTTAAAAAGGGTTAAGAAAAGTTCATCTTTTAGAAATGAGAAAATCCATTGCAACTCAAAAAAATAATCACTTTAAATAAAATAAAAAAAAAAAAAAAAAAAAAAACCATAAGTACATCAAAATTTCATGCAAGTTGTTGTAACCCAATATAATTGCTAAAAATAACAGCTGCTAAAAATTGAAACATGTAAATATGGCAAATAGGAACATGTCGTAAATAGGAAACATGCAACCCAATACTACAAGTCAGAGAGAGAGAGAGAGAGAGAGAGAGAGAGATGAAGAAAGCCAAGAATAGATAAATAAATCCAATGAATCAAACCTATCATACTTGCAAGTAATTCCAGAGAACTCATAAATACAACAAAGCAAATAGTTCAATACTGAATTAGTTTAAAATTTTGGTTTAAAACTCATAAACACAACAAAACGGATAGTCAAAAACTCAATTCTTACAAAGTTTTAAGTTAAAGAATAACCAATTCAACGTGTTGAGGTACTCGTGGTTCAAGTCGTTGCTTTGCATTATTCCTCGCAGTTTGTTCCGCGTCTAAGTCTAATTCCTCAGGGTCGGGGCATTTCCTAGAGCAATCAATTATTATTTTCTCAAGCACGACACAATTCTTCAACATGTAGCTAAGTAATTCAACGTCAGTGTTGCGACAATAATACCCACCAAACTCGAACACTTTAAGGTGATGGTGAGGAGAACTCATAGGCTCTTTCACTTCTCTGTCTTCCCCCTGAAGTTTATAACAGAAATACTACACAAGCCGAGAAAAAAAAAAAAAAACTATGAATTATTGGTCTTAATTCAAAAAAGATATATATAAAAATAAACATGGTCAACTTCAGATAACATGTGAATAATTTTTCAATGAGAAGAACATAATGATTACCTTCAAAACAAATTCCTCCAAGTGAGGAGATGCCCTTAGCAGTGAAGTCAGTCTAACAAGACTTTTATTACATCTTTCTCCGGTATATTCTATGACCAACTTCTTCAGTTTAGGCATTTGAGGGAACTTATAGAGCTCATCCGTTTCCTGCAAAATCAATCACAAATAAGAAGAGAATTTAATATTTAATATAAATTATATCGGAGAAAAGTAACAGATACAGTTTCGTCTAACTAACCTCTTCAGTACCTAACAACATCAAGCAAAGAACCTCCAACCGATAAACACAGCGAGATAGTGCAGAAATTAACTGTTTCACAGACATACCGTAATCACTACAAGTAACAGTTAGCTCAACTAGCATTGGGACATGCTTAAGCCAGAGCCCGTCAAAGCGAGATTGGGATATTGTAACCCTAAGTGAAGTAAGATTTGGCGCAGAAACTTTAAGCGATTTCAAAACATAGCAATTTACTATTTCCAAGTGTTTTAACCTGAGCGATGGACCACAAACTTCAATTTCCGATACATAAGCAGATTGATGGACAACAAATCGCTCAAGTAACGGGCAGTTACGCATAAAGAACTCGACTTCTCCACCGGTGAAATGAACATTTTTAAATGACAATTCCTTGACGGACTTGAAGTTGTGAACCAATTTAGGCGAAGAAATTACTTCTTTGGGGAAACTATAATAATCGAACCAACTGAGAAAAAATCCAAGGTTCAATTCCAAGCTCTGAACTCGTCTGGCAAATGCGAATTGAAGCCACCGAGTGATCGACTCCTCGGATTTTTTGTCTAGTGTAAAACAGATTCTGAATTGTTTTAAGGTTGGCGATTTGTGTGATTGGAGAACAGAGTTGACCCAGTCCGCGTACTTGCATCCCTCACTTTTGAGTAACTCGCTATAAACCTCGGGTCGTTTTTTGATCTGATCCAAAGTAGTTTGAGCGTCGAAATTGAGAGAGGGGATGTGTTTCCATAAGTTTATCCAACGAGAAGAGAGAACACTAGTACGCGCAGATTCCTTTAGTGATAGGAGAGAGAGTATATCGACAAGAATGCCGTCCGGCAAATCACTTAGCCGATCGAACTCTCTCTCAGCACACTGTCAGTCATACAAACAAGAGATAATACAGGCACAAAAGTATATGTTAGCAAAGTATCAAACAAAATAATAAGCAAGAGCAAAGTTGCAAGTATGGTACTAAATCTTCTACTTCTAATGCTAAACCGAAACCGAAACCCAAACCCAATCCCAATCCGAAACCGAAACCGAAACAGAAACACAAACCCAAACCCAAACCATAAACACTTAAATCACAACCTTATTAAATTAAATTAAATTAAATTAAACCCCCTCTGTTGATTTTATCCCAAAAGCCTTTTAATTGCTACACACAAAACTAATTACCAATAACCAAAAAAGCTAATTTTGAATAAAAATTAATAGCCTTGATTTTTTGGCTTTCTATTAATCACATGTGTCCATAAAGAAAGCCTTGATCTTTCAGCTTTTTATCGATATAAAAAAAATGAAAAAAAAAAAAAAAAAAAACAAAAGCAGAAGCAGAAGCTTGTTTGAAATCTCACCTTCTTGAGTTGAAATTTCGATCCGATTCGGACGCGCTTGCCTCCCATAAAGGTTGAATCTTTGGACAAAAACCTTTTCAATTAAATTTCGATTCGATTCGATTAAATTAAATTTCGATTCAATTCGGACGCCGCTTGCCTCCCATAAAGGTTGAATCTTTGGACAAAAACCTTTTCAATTGTACAGATATATTGTATTGCCCTGAGAAATCCACAGACCACAAGGTATAAACTCTTTATTTTTTTGATGAATCGGTGAAGCAAAACTTCAGTTATATATATTTTTGTATTACGTGTACCGGATCGGGTCAGGCCGTCATAATTTAAAGTCCAATCTACTAACTTAAGCCCAACGCATACTTTATTTCCATTTTTTCTTAATTATATTTATCAGGGTAAATTCCACTTTCCCACCTTGTACTTTGGTTCAATATCACTTTATCCCCTTCTACTATTGATTGCATCGATTTACTCCTTGCACTTAAAAAATTATCTCAATGTGGCACTTGTCGTTAGTTTTTAGATCTTTGACCTTAACACACCGTTTGGTCTAAGGCTGAAAATTACAAAAAAATCACTCACTCCTCCAAGTTTAAATAATTATTAAAAAAAATACAAAATAAAAAATACATTGTGGTTGTCGCTGTGGACTATATTTTCTCGTTGTTTCGATTATATATATATATATATATATATATATATATATATTGTTTTTAATGATTATTTAAACTGAGATTGGGTGGCGTTTTTGTAATTTCAGAGCTTAGACTAAACGGTGTTAACGTCAAATGACTGACAACTAACAGCAATGGCCACATTGAGATAATTTTTCAAGTGCAGGAGAGCAAATCGATGCAATCAAAAATAGAAGGGGGTAAAATGATACCGAGCCAAAGTACATGGGGCACAGTGAAATTTCCCTATTTATAATTATTAAAAGGGTAAATTCCACTTTACCCCCTTGTACTTTGGCAGGATATCACTTTACCCCCTTGTACTCTCAATTGCATCGATTTGCCTCATTGTACTTTGGTTCAATATCACTGTACCCCCTTCTACTCTCAATTCATCGATTTGCCCCCTTGTACTTTGGCTCGATATCACTTTACCCCCTTCTACTCTCAATTGCACCGATTTGCCCCCATGTACTTGACAAATTATCTCAATGTGGCCCTCGCGACCTTTGACATTAACACCGTTTGATCTAAGTTTGAAAATTACAAAAAATCCACCCCTCCTAGTTTAAATAATAATTAATAAAAAAAAAATAAAAAAAAAATTGTGGCTGGCGTCGTGGACTATGTTTTCTCGTTATCTTGATTTTTTATTTTTTTTTGTTGTTTTTTGTTTTTTATTTTTTTTAAAATTTTTTTTAATAATTATTTAAATTGGAGGGGTGATATTTTTGTAATTTTCATACTTAAATCAAACGGTGTTAAGGTCAAAGGTCTGAAAACTAACGGCGAGGGCCACATTGAGATAATTTTTCAAGTAATGGGGTAAATCGATGGAATTCAGAGTAGAAGGGGGTAAAGTGATATCGAGCCAAAGTACAAGGGGGAAATCGATGAATTGAGAGTAGAAGGGGGTAAAGTAATATCGAATCAAAGTACAAGGGGGAAGATCGATGCAATTGAGAGTACAAGGGGTAAAGTGATATCCAGCCAAAGTACAAGGGTTAAAGTGTAATTTACCCTTATTAAAACTGTTATTATTTTGACAAGAATTATTAAAAATTAAAGCAATTATTTGATGCCCCATCGTATTGAAAATATTGTGAACTAAATATCAAGGATATTATACTTGTGCATACCCTTCATTTTTAATAGCAATTTGTCATACTCTTCACCATTCTGAAGTACATAAAATGCCTTTTAAGATTAGTTTTAAAACGGTACCTTGTTTGTCTCTTCTTTCTCTCACACTCTCGTATCCAAATTTCAGCCCCTATAGGTTTCCAACCGACGATGTTTGCTTCCAGAAGTCATAATTCTTTCTTTAGTGGTCGGAATTCGATGGTTTAACTATCGTTGGATTCCCTCGTCAAGATATTTGTTTTGGTGGTTATTTAATACAATTTGGATCTCTGAATCTGTTTCTGGAATCATTTACAGCAGACGGGTATTTCGACGACGGTGGAGCTTGCCGGATGGGCAATTTGTGTTTTAACTGACGGAATTTGATGGGCTACCCACCGATTCCTCTCGTCGAGATCTATATTTTGATGGTAATTTCGTTCACTTTGGATTTTTAGATTTATTTTATAATTTTTTTTCATTGCAAGCGTGGAATCAGCTTGGGTGATTGGCGGTGGCTAGGGTTTTGGTAGGAGGCGCTTGGGGTGAGGAGTTATTGGTGGTTTTGTCTAAAATTCGTAGCATTTCGGCTATGGTCCATCTCTCTCTCTCTCTCTCTCTCTCTCTCTCTCTCTCTCTCTCTCTCTCTCTCTCTCTCTCTCTCTATATATATATATATATATATATATATATATATATATATATATATATATATATATATATATATATATATATATATATATATATATATATATATATATATATATATATATATATATATATATATATCTTAATGTTTGTCGATTATTAATTGTTTTGATGTTTTTTCAATTTTTGTTTATTTGCACTAAAATATTGTTTTGGTTTTGATATTATAATTACAGCTTAATGGAAGCCATTGATCCTCTCTTTGAATGTGTCAAAAAGTGACGATTTTGACATTTGCTTCAAGTAATTACAGTGTTCTACAGACTGTATATATTACTACACATTACTAGTATTATATAGTACCATGTAGTAACATATGCATATATTTGTGTTTTTCGATATGTACTTGTTGGTTACAGTATATATCACTACACATTACTATACATTACTAGTACATATAGTAACATATGCATGTAATTGTGTATTTCGATATGTATTTGTTGGTTATGAGTTGGTTTATAATATAAATATATAAATTGTGAATTTTGTTGTTGGCGTGTATGAACTTTTTTTGTATAAGCGATGATATTTGTGTGTGTACATAATTGATCGACCATGACTTTGGGGTAAAAAGAAAGAATATAACTACAAATAATTATAGTCATTTATAGTCATTTTCAGTACAATATACATATCAAAATATTTTTTTACAAAAAAAAAAAAGAAATTTCAAAAAAATATTTTTTAGAAAATACTAAAAATAATAAATTAATACTATATAAGTGTCGTCGTAGTCCTCGTATTTTACTCTCCACATTTTATTTTTTCTTTTTTTTTTCAGCAATTTTGCCTGTAAAGCGGGTGCCATTTGGGTGTATTTATCCAATTTTACAGAGAAAATTCTTTTCCTTTCTCTTTTTTATTTTGGCCATGCACGATCGCAAATTCGCAATCGTGCATCCCCGTGGCCCCTACCGTTTTTTTTCCTTTTCTGTTAATTTCTCTTTTCCTTTCCACATCCTCCCGCTGACTTTCTTTCACGAGAGGATAAACCTCCATTTTTTTTTGATCGATGAGGATAAACCTCTTCAATGTTTGATTGCTTTACACTTTCCGGCGATTTTTCTTTTTTGGGTTGTCTGCATCACCTCCTCCAAAAAAACCCCAAATAAAAAGTTTAGACAAATTCCTTTCCCTATCATCTCGCTTCAGTCTGGTGGGGATTAATTCACCTTCTTCAACGATTTGTGGACAAGGCTTTGACGGCGGGCCGTTTTCCTTGATCGCCGCACGGGTTTCGTAAAGGTAAAGAAATTGGGGTGCTTTTTTTGAGATGTTCATCTGCTAAGTGGTGTTTGTGTTGTGATTTGTAGGGATATGCTGTTGGATAGTTTGATAATATAAATGCGTTTTATGAAGTGGTGCAACTATTCAAATAGAAACAACTCTTAATAACAGTTGCAACTATTTGAATAGAAGCAACTGTTAGTGAAAGTGTACAACCCTCCATTCACCTCTCTGCAATAACTATAAAAATTGCATTTATTTGAGATAAATATATCAACTTTTATTCTATCAGTTTATAATTTTCCTCTAGAGAATTAAAAATAATCATTATTGCTAATTGATTATTTATCCAGCTTTGTTGTATCCTGGAGAGGAATTGCCAGCAACCTATATAGCAAACTCAATTGAGTAGGGGCAAATATCTTCTTAAAGAAAGCGATATTCCGCGCCTCAAAGATGTTCGACAAATTATGTTCCTATTAAAAGTTTCTAACAAATTTAAGAAGATATTAGCAATGGAAGCAGGATCAAGTTCGACGGCAACTTTCGCTATGATGAATCAAGACTTTGTGAAGTTGGATCGTTTCAATGGAACAAATTTCACGCGTTGGCAGGACAAGATGACCTTTTTCCTTACCACCTTGAAGATTTTCTACGTTTTGGATCCAACTTTGCAGCCATTTCCAGAACCATCGGAAAAAGAAACGTAACAACTAATAACCGGCAGAAAGAAACGTGAAGAAGATGAATTGGTCTGCATGGGTCATATTTTAAACTCTCTCGGATAGGTTGTACGATCTGTATACTCCAATCAAGTCACCGAGGGAGATTTGGACAACACTCGAATTCAAGTACAAGATTGAAAAAGATCGGCACAGATAAGTTCACTATTATGAAATACTTTGAATTTAAAATGATTGATACACTTTCTGTTCTTGATCAAATTCACGACTTGCATGTTCTAGTTAATAAGTTGAGTGATTTGAACGTGAAAATTCCTGAACCGTTTCAAGTTGGAGCTATTATTGCTAAATTACCTCCAAGTTGGAATGATTACAGAAAGAAACTTTTGCATATGACAGAAGAGATTTCCTTGGAAAAACTTGGTAAACATTTAAGAATTGAAGAAGAAAATCGTGTTCGTGATGGTTTTCAAATCAATTCCAATGTGCATGTGATAGATCACACCAAAAAGAACAAACAGACTCATAGTAGTCTAAAGATTAATAAAGGGAAAAGCTTCAAGAAATCTGGCTTTAAAGGCTCAAATTTTGACAAGAAAACTAAAGCTTGTTATCATTGTGGTAAGAATGGCCATTACATTCGTGATTGTAGGTTTTTGAAAAACCAAAATGCTGGTGGTGGCTTTAATGGTGCGAATGGGTCTAATGCTGCAAATATCGTGGAAGACAAGCAAATGGAATTAGTGGCCATGATATCAGAAATGTAGATTGGAATAATTGCCGAGATTAATATGACATATATATCTCTTTCTCTTGACTGGTGGTTCGATTCCGGCGCTACAATTCACGTATGCAATGATAAGAGCCATTTCAAGAGTCTGATAGAGTCAGCAAATGAAGGACACGTTTTGATGGGAAACGGCAACTCAGCCAAAGTTATGGGAAAAGGAACAATTGAACTTCATTTCACTTCTGGAAAGAAACTCACTCTTATGAATGTTTTCTATGTTCCAGAGGTTAGAAAAAATCTCGTATCTGCAAATCTTTTATGCAAAAATGGCGTAAAAGTTGTACTAGAGTCTAATAATTTGATATTGTCTAAGTGTGGAGTCTTTGTTGGAAAAGGCTATGCTTGTAACGGAATGTTCAAACTCAGCATTAATAAAATTTCTCCTTCTGCTTATATTGTTGATTCGCATAATTTATGGCATGAACGTTTAGGGCATTTAAATTTTGGTTATTTGAAATATATGTCTAAACATGGTTTTATAGATTATGCTCATAGTAAAAATTTTAAATGTGAAATTTGCATTCAAACAAAGATGACTAGAAAACCTTTTCCTAGTGCTGAAAGAAATTCTGAATTATTAAATATTGTACATTCTGATATATGTGAATTAAATGGAGTGCTCACTAGAGGAGGAAAAAGATACTTTATAACCTTTATAGATGATTACTCCAGATATTTGTATGTATATTTAATGAGAACAAAAGATGAGGATTTTGATATGTTTAAAAAATACAAAACTGAAGATGAAAATCAAAAGGAAAAGAAAATCAAAGTATTGAGAACTGATAGGGGAGGAGAATATTTTCCCACCGAATTTTCAAGGTTCTGTGAAGAACATGGAATAATTCATCAACAAACTGCACCCTATACTCCACAGCAAAATAGATTGGCTAAAAGGAAAAATAGGACGTTGGTGGATATGACAAATTCAATGATTTTGAATGCTAAAGTTCCTCTCAATTTATGGGGAGAGGCTATGCTTACAGCATGCCATATTCATAATAGAATTACGTCAAAGAAAACTCATGTATCACTTTATGAAATGTGGAATGGCAGAATACCAAATCTAAAGTATTTTAAAGTGTGGGGGTGTTTAGCCTTTTATAGAGTCCCTGATCCAAAAAGATAGAAATTGGGACCTAGAGGTATGAGAAGCATTTTTGTTGGCTATGCAGAAAATTCTAAAGCCTATAGACTTCTAGATTTGGACTCCAAAGTCATAGTTGAATCACGTGATGTTGAATTTCTTGAAACCAAATTTTGTAGTGATTCAACAAATGAAAATATAAGGCCTATTTCTTCTGACATACATTCCAGTAGTTCTCTTAGCAATAAGAGGAACAATACAGACATTGCAAATGAACCTAGAAAAAGTAAAAGAATAAGGAAAGAAAAGAATATAGGTCCTGACTTTATATCATCTCAAGCTCTTGTTTTTTCTCATAGAAGGTGATAGAAACTCTGTTTATAGGAAAATACCTATATTATTAAATATAGAAGAAGATCCAAAAACATATTCAGAAGCCGTATCATCGAGGGATTCTGCATTATGGAAAGAAGCTATCAATGACGAAATGGATTCAATATTATCCAATAAAACTTGGATTCTTGTTGACTTACCATTAGGATCTAAACCTATTGGGTGTAAATGAGTATTTAGAAGAAAATACAATACGAATGGTATAATTCAATCTTTTAAAGCTCGGTTAGTAGCTCAAGGATTTAGACAAAAAGAAGGCATCGATTATTTTGATACTTATGCACCCGTGGCAAGAATAGCTTTAATACGAGTTTTAATGGCATTTGCGTCAATCTATCACCTCCATATACATCAGATGGATGTAAAAACTGCATTCCTAAATGGAGACCTAGATGAAGAGGTATATATGAAACAACCCGAAGGGTTTGTTTTACAAGGGAATGACAATAAGGTTTGCAAATTAGTAAAATCTCTTTATGGTTTGAAACAAGCACCAAAACAATGGCATGAAAAATTTGATTCCACAATTCTTTTTAGTGGATTCAAACATAATAGTGCTGACATGTGTATTTATTCTAAATTCACTCAGGATTATGGTGTAATTGTTTGTCTTTATGTTGATGATTTACTAATCTTTGGTACTAATATGATTGGTATATTAGAAACCAAAAAGTATCTTAGTGCAAATTTTAAGATGAAAGATCTGCATGAAGTAGATACAATCTTAGGAGTTAAAGTAAAGAAACACAGTGATGGTTATGCTTTGTGTCAATCACATTATATAGACAAGATGCTTATTAAATATACTCATCTTGGTATTAAAGAAGCAAATACCCCATACGACCCTAGTTTAAAACTTGCTGAAAATTCCGGAAGAGCTATTGCGCAAATTGAATATGCTAGTGTAATAAGAAGCTTAATGTATGCAATGCATTCCACTAGGCCGGATATAGCATTTGCAGTATGTATGCTGTCGAGATATACTAATAATCCAAGCATTGAGCATTGGAAAGCTATTGGAGGGATATTGGGGTATCTTAAAAGGACCAAAAACTTGGGGATTTTTTACAGTACTTTTCCATCAGTATTGGAAGGTTATACCGATGCTAGTTGGATTACAAATTTAAGTAATAACAAATCAACATCTGGATGGATTTTTACTCTAGGAGGGGGAGCCGTTTCTTGGGCTTCAAAGAAACAAACGTGCATTTCACATTCTACTATGGAAGCAAAATTTATAGCACTAGGTGCCGCAAGCAAATAAACCGAATGGTTAAGAAACATGTTGTTAGATATAGAGTTGTGGCCACAACCAATGCCAGCTGTTTCTTTGTATTGCGATAGTGAAACGACAATGTCTAGAGCCTATAACAAAGTTTATAATGGAAAGTCGAGACATGTAAGTTTGAGACATGAGTATGTTCGAGAATTAATTCTAGATGGAGTAATTTCTATTGTTTATGTGAGGTCAAGTAAAAACTTGTCTGATCCCTTGACTAAAGGTCTAAATAGAGACATGATAAAGACAACAACAATAGGAATGGGACTAAAACCATTTTTTGATAGTCATCAGTAATGGACACCCAATCTTCATTAGTACATCACTATTTTAAGGTTTAATGGGTAATAACAAGTTGCTGTTATGTGACTGAATAACATTGATTAACTAACCCAAACAACAGTGTTATTTGCTACGATTAGGAGGATGAGTTTACACTCTTAATGAAGTTAATATTGCAAGGATATATCTTATAGTAGCAAAAGATATTTAAACAAACTTCACCTATATAAACATTGAAGTGGTGCCGCTTCTAAATAAGATTTTCTGGTTTATTCTTATAAATGTTTATGAAATCAGGGTGAAGCACATGGCCATAATGGTGCTGAATTTTAGGTTTCTCATTTTGGAAATAAATAAGTTTATGTGTGTAATTTCTCCAGTTGTCATATAAGAGGTATTGGTTTAAGCTGAGGCCACCAAATATTTCGTTAAAACTTTGAGACATTAAAACACTAACTTAAGGTTAAAATCGAGAGATACATTGAGATATGCATAAATTTATAGAACTGATATATGTGAGTTAATATTCTCAAACTAGTGGGGGATTGTTGGATAGTTTGATAATATAAACACGTTTTATGAAGTGGTGCAACTATTCAAATATAAACAACTCTTAATAACAGTTGCAACTATTTGAATAGAAGCAACTGCTAGTGAAAGTGTACAACCCTCCATTCACATCCCTGCAATAACTATAAAAATTGCATTTATTTGAGATAAATATATCAACTTTTATTCTATCAGTTTATAATTTTCCTCTAGAGAATTATAAATAATCATTATTGCTAATTGATTATTTATCCAGCTTTGTTGTATCCTGGAGAGGAATTGCCAGCAACCTATATAGCAAACTCAATTGAGTAGGGGCAAATATCTTCTTAAAGAAAGCGATATTCCGCGCCTCAAAGCTGTTCGACAAATTCTGTTCCTATTAAAAGTTTCTAACATATGCCGTAATTGAATAGGAGAAGTTTGATCTGCTCACTCACATCATAAACTGATTTGTTTTTTTTGCACAAACGGAGTGATGGCAACAAGTAGGACGAGGTTGGGTGATGCTCGGGTGACTTTATTGTCTGCAATGACATTGTTTATTAAACGGGATTTTTTTTGGTTTTTGGTGAAATTAGGCAAGTTTTTTGTGGGTTTTCTCTTTGTAAAGGGATCTTTTGTGGTGGATTTTTATATTTTTGTAGTGGTTTTTTATGAACTTGTAGTGGATTTCAGACAAAATATACTTGCTGCAGGCGCGAGGAATAGATGAGGGGGGTGTCGATGCGCTTACGGTAAATAGTGGTTTTCGACATTAAATAGTGGATTACGTTAAATGGATAGGGTTGACAACGCGTAGTGTGAATAGTGGATTTCAAATTTAGACAGTGAATAGTGGATAATGGTTTTAGTAAATAGTGGTTTTCGAATTCTTACGTGACATTAAATAGGTGATTACGTTAGAGGGATGAGGTTGACAACACGTACAGTGAATAGTGGATTTCAAACAGTGAATAGTGGATTTCAAATTTAGACATTGAATAGTGAATTTCAAATTCAGGCAGTGAACAGTGGATTACGTTAATTTTTTTTAGATAGTGAATGTTCATAAATTTTGATGTGTACCGGAATAGTGGATTTAAACTTAGAAAGTGAATAGTGAATTACGTTAATTTGACAATGAATTACGACAATTTAACAGTGAATTTTACGTTGTCTTTTTATATTTTTTTTTATAATGAATGTCGATAAATTTTGACAAATGTGTAGTGGATTTCATTTTTAGGTAAACCTGCTGGAAACAAAATGATTTTTTTTTTTAAAACTGAAATTTTCAATAAGTTTACAGTGAATTTTCGTAATAGATAATGTTAATTATTTAGTGATTTTCGATAAGCTTATAATGAATTTTCGAATTCGTAATAGATAATGTTAATTATTTAGTGGTTTTCAATAAGCTTATAATGGATTTTCGTAATGAACTACGTTAATACATAGTGGTTTTCGATAATATAATGAATTTTTGTAATGGAATACATTAATTACATAGTGGTTTTCGTTGATTACATAGTGGTTTTCGATAAGTTTATAGTGAATTTCAATTTGTTAAAAACTTTGTTTTTTAAATAGAAATGTAAAAAGAGAATAAAAAAAAAGAATCAAAATTAAAAATCAATTTTTAATAACGAAAATATTTTTTTTTAAGAAAATCAAAATTTTATAATTTTCTTATAAAAAAAGCTTCAGAATTAAAATAAATTACAAAAAAAGAAAAAAATTTTTTAATCAAAATTAAAAGAAAAACAATTTCTGCAAAAAAAGGGTTAAAATTAAAAACAGAATCAAACAAACGTAATTTATTTTAATTGAAACGGTTTGAAATTTTTGGAGAGATTTTGGGGATTATGCGGATTTTTAGGGGAGTTGTTTTAGGAAATTAAATTAAACATTAAAATTCGAAAATACACCACAAGAGTAATATAAGTATTTTGCAATGTTTTGAAAATCGAACCGGACATCAAAACGGACAAGTAACTGGGTCATGGTTGGACCGGTTCAACCGGGGTCCAACCGGGTTTTTTACTCTTTTTTTTAATTTAATTATTTTATTAGTTTTATACCTAGAATATTATATTTTCTTCCCACATCAGCTTAGTCAACGTTTTTCAAGGAAATAAAATAAAAAAAAATCATATCATTTTATACTCCCTCCTCTCTCTCTCCTCTCCCCTCCCCTCTTTCTCTCTTCTTTCTGCTACTTTATCGTCTGTTTTCACTGAGCCTTTCTTCTTCCTTATCTTCTATTCTTGTTCCTTTCTTCTTTTTCTTCTTTTTCTTCTTTTCTTCTTCCTTTTTTCTTCTCCGGTTTATTTTTTCTTCTCAATATGGCAACCACAAGAGTAAATAAGTATTTTGCTATGGGAGGGAGTTATCCCAAAAATAGGAGATTATTAATTGGACTTATCCCTCTTAGGAAATTAAATGAAGGGGTTATCTCAAATAACCCCTTTTTTAAATGCGGTCAACCGGACGAGAAGAAAGGAAGGCGCAATTGTAGCCCACCACCTGTTCGAGGAAATGACACAATGGAATTCGCTTAATCTGTCGTCATTTTTCGGTACGAAAAGTTTGGTGTAAAATATAATTATGTTGGTATATTGTACTGCAGAGGTTTTGAGTAGTACATGTCGCCATCATGTCAAGATTTTCAACGTTAAGGATTCTATTTCCATTAAAATCGGAGTTTCGCCTTCATATAAATAAAAAGGTCCCATTTGGAAATTGGGGAAAACGATTGAGTGTGAGCTTTTATCTTACATTTTTAAAAAGAAAAAAAAAAATTGTGGGGTTTTTCAGAGGTTTCATTTTCATCAGATCATCTGATTCGCGACAAGCAAACATCTTTCGGGGTAAGAAAATCTTCTATTATATTGCGATACAAATGAACCGTTTTTATATGCGTTGTTATATTTTTTCCGATGAAGTTGTTCGTGTGATTGTTGTAGAATCGAATAGGGGGGAGTGATCGAAAAATTGGTCGGAAATGGGGTCGAATAACAGGGCAGAAATTATGGAAATTGAAAGGGATAATTTGGATGAAATGACAGAGCAATGCGACGATTTAAAGAGGGTACCGCCGTGGAATAAGCAGATTACGGTTCGAGGGATCGTGGCGAGTTTATTCATTGGGATAATTTACAGTGTGGTAGTGATGAAGCTCAATCTTACAACAGGGCTTGTCCCAAACCTCAATGTATCGGCTGCTCTTCTTGCATTTGTGTTTGTAAGAGCGTGGACGAAGCTTCTCGAGAAGGCCAATTTCACCCCAACTCCGTTTACACGACAGGAGAATACGATTATTCAGACATGTGCAGTCTCTTGCTACAGCATTGCTCTTGGAGGTCAGCAAAAAACCCATTAAAAATCATGTCTTTAGGCACTTTTTTTTTTCGTCAACTTTGATTTTCTGATGGGATCGAGTTGTTGATTTAATTGTTGAATTGGGTTTTTTTTTTTTTTTTTTTTCTTGATTGAATGTGGTATTAACAGGTGGATTTGGTTCGTATTTGTTGGGATTGAATAAGAGGACGTATGAGCAAGCAGGGGTTGATACAGAAGGGAATCCACCTGGGAGTTATAAAGAACCAGCGCTCGATTGGATGATTGGATTTCTTTTCGTTGTTAGCTTTGTTGGCTTGTTGTGTTTGGTTCCTCTTAGAAAGGTATGAACTTGTTACTATTTCCCAAGCCCTTCGTTCGTTTATTATCCTACAAAATAAATCGTGGATTTTTTTCGTGAATTTGGATGTCGGTTTCTTGATTTAAATTCAAGCCCCTTTTTTTAAATTTTTGGGGCAGATCATGATCATAGATTACAAATTGTCTTATCCGAGTGGAACCGCAACTGCTGTTCTCATCAATGGATTCCACAGCGCTAAAGGGGACAAAATGACCCAGTACGAATTTTCTTCTTGCTTATTAAATCAAATCGTTTCTTGTTCAAAATGAAGGATCTTTTCAAACCTCAGGAAACAGGTCCATGGATTCACAAAGTTCTTTTCACTGAGTTTCGTATGGAGTTTCTTCCAATGGTTCTTTGCTGGTGGAGATCAATGTGGATTCGTCTTTTTCCCCACATTCGGATTAAAAGCTTTCAAACAATCGTATGTACACGAAGCTTATTCTTTTATCTTAGATTTTTACAAAGATGTAACTAATTTGATTGAATTTTGCAGATTTTACTTCGATTTCAGTATGACTTACGTGGGAGCAGGAATGATCTGCTCCCACCTTGTGAACCTGTCTTTGCTTCTCGGAGCAGTCCTCTCTTGGGGCGTCATGTGGCCGTTAATAGGTAAAAAGAAGGGAGATTGGTTCCCTCAAAACATCAAAGAAACGAGCATGGAGAGTTTAAACGGTTACAAAGTACGTACGTGGGCACGCAAGTCTATAATTATTCTTCATTTTTACTACACGAAAATTAAAACCCACAATTCATTTTCCATCAACAGATTTTTATTTCAATAGCCCTTATTCTAGGCGACGGTCTTTACAATTTCTGCAAGACTCTATGGTTTACCTTCCGAAGCATGCATTCTGCATTCAAGAAGAAGAATCTCCAAACAGGTTAAATAACTCTGCAAATAATTTCATTTTGTCTTACGAAACATTTCTAATTTCCGTTCGATTTTAGGCCATTTAGTAGGCCAAATTTTTTATTTATTTTTTTAAACCTTACTGAAAAAATAAAATTTGTTCTCTTACAAACATAGCTCCAGAAAGCAAGAACCAGACCCTAGAAGCACGAAGAAACGAAGTATTCATAAGAGACACAATCCCTTTTTGGCTAGCTCTCGTGGGCTACATTCTGTTCTCAATAATCTCGATAATCGTAATCCCAATAATGTTCCCTCCGCTAAAATGGTACTACGTCTTAGTTGCATACATCTTCGCACCCTCTTTATGCTTCTGCAACGCTTATGGAGCTGGACTAACTGACATGAACATGGCATACAACTACGGTAAAGTAGCTCTCTTTGTGCTGGCTTCAATGGTGGGCAAAGAGAACGGTGTTGTAACTGGATTAATCGGGTGCGGTCTAATAAAATCAATGGCATCAATTTCATCCGATTTGATGCACGATTTCAAAACTGGCCACCTAACCCTAACCTCACCACGGTCAATGCTGCTCAGCCAGGTCATTGGAACTGCCATTGGCTGCATCGTGGCTCCTCTAACCTTCTTCCTCTTCTACAAAACCTTCGATGTGGGAAACCCTAATGGAGAGTACAAAGCACCTTACGCCCTCATATACAGAAACATGGCAATTCTTGGAGTGGAAGGTTTTTCAGCTCTTCCTCATCACTGCTTGCATTTGTGTTACGGGTTTTTCGGGTTTGCTGTGCTGGCGAATTTGCTGAGGGATGTGGGGCCAGGGAAGTCGGGGAAGTGGGTCCCACTGCCTATGGCTATGGCGGTGCCTTTCTTAGTGGGGGCTTATTTTGCTATAGATATGTGTGTGGGGAGTTTGGTTGTGTATGTGTGGCACATGATTGATAAGGTGAGAGCTCCTGTGATGGTTCCGGCGGTTGCTTCGGGTTTGATTTGTGGTGATGGGCTTTGGATTTTGCCTTCTTGCATTCTTGCGTTGTTCAAGATCAGCCCTCCGATTTGCATGAACTTCTTGCCTTCGAAAAGTAACTGAGGATTAGAACAGAATATTTTTTGTAGTTATCTGACATTTCATTAGATGTTAGAGTAGAACATGGTTGACCTGTGTAACAACAAGAATGCAGTTTTAGTGTAATAATGTGCCAAACTTAGTGCAAGTTTTGACTTGTAGGACAGAAGGAAAAGAAAAAAAAATACTTACAATGATTGTCTTTTTCAGCATTAACAAATTATGAAAGCTAAAATCTGTACAAACACTCTGCAAAATCTGAAAAAAACAACAAAACGAGATCTACCGCCCGAAATTGGAATATATATATTCCCTTTCGTCATTTTCCAATAAAAAAATCTCAGTACTAACAAGCGCAAACGGGAGAAAAACGTTCGCTGCATGCATCCTGTTTCTGAATTATGTCTTTATTCATCAAAGTCCGTCGATTAAAAAAAGATTGATTTTTTTTTTTAAATCGACATCAATTCGAAGGTATTTCATGTTAACCAGCAACCAGGATTTGTTCATCGTAAATTGTCAGAAAACTAGATCAGTGACAAAAGTGGTCCAGGACTAACTATAATCTGATCTCAATAATGAAAAATCCTAACATACATAAGATTTATATCTTCCAACCTCAATCTACCACCAGAGCTGAAAATTAAACTAAACTAACTCGATCTATTGTTAAAATTTCAAACATTCTCAAAAAGTAAATGATTGAGATCAGAATAAATACACCATAATGCACATTTGATCTAACGTCGATTAATGAACGGTTACAAGAAATAGTGAAGTCGAAGTAAAACAGTAACTTGTTATGAAAACATTGCGTCTAACAATATAACATCTTATTCACCCCATAAATGTCAGATAACAATCGAAAGACTTACAACTCTCGATCCAAAAAATATAACGAGGATGATTTCTCGTATTTTACAACAGCATGAAAAGGACAACCACAATAGGATTATAATGAAGGGTGAGAATTTAACAAACGAACGGTAACAGAAGAGACAGCTGTTTCCGGCCTAATCACAAATTGACTCGTAATTTTCTTCAAAACCACTTCAAAACATGCGTAGGTAAACCGATGTCACGATCACTCAACAGATTAAATCCATTAATTTAATTGTTCAGCCAAGCCAATAGTTTTGCAGAACACTGCAATTTGCAACAACCTCATAATTTAACTACAAGACTTTTTTTTTTATCAAAGACTGGTTCATAACTAGAGCACAATTTGTCTCATTCAACATTTAATCAAAGGTTATATTCTTCTTCGTTTAACTCGTCTTTATTAATCAGTTAAAGACGATTGACACGTGAATAGTTTAAATAAAAATATAATTATGATTCTAATAATTGGAAAAATAGAAAAAGAAAAAAAGAAAACCCAGCATAATCGGGGTTCCTTCGATCCTACACCCGGTGAAAAACACCGGGTAGGTCTTCTGCTGCCACGTGTTCTTTTTTTTTTTTTTCTAAAACCCCTATAGATAAACCCTAGCGGGGAATTTATTATAAATACAAAAAAAGAGACACGTGGCAGCAGAAGACTCACCCGGTGTTTTTCACCGGGTGTAGGGTCGAACAAATCCATAATCGGTAACCCCTCTAACCATAATTATAATAGCGTATTTATTAAGAGTTATGACTTAAGAGTGCCACATGTCAAAAATTAATGGAACCCGATTTATATTAAATGTCGGTTGATCCGCTCATAATTTAATCTCTTTCACTTATCATCAACATGTATGCTAAAATCAATTAATCACGAAGAATTGAGATCCACTTCCATATTTTGAGACACATTAATATTAAAAAGGAGTAATGGCAAATAGGCCCATGACAAGGGCACTTAAATAAAAGAGGGACATCTAATTTTTTTGTCTTTCAAATAAATTCATCCCATTCAAACTTATTTGCAAATAAGGAAAATCCTTTTATATATACCAAAATTATCCATAATTCATTGAAACCCAATTCAACTCCAATTTCATGACTTACACCCCAATTTAGCCCAATTTCATCAATTAACCAATTTTAACCCTAATTTCAATTTTGACCCCAATTTTAACCCTAATTCTTATCAATTCCACCCATTATGCTCTAATTTTCTTAATATTACACATTGACCCCGGATTTAAACAAATATATCACAATAACCCCCCAATTTTTTTTTCCAGATTTTTTTTTTTTTTTTTTCTGAAATGTTTTTTTTCCGGCCAGATTCCGGCGTTGACCACCGTTGACCGCCGGTCTCCGGCGTTGACTTTTTTTTTTTTTTTTTTATAATTTTGTTTTTTTTTTAATTTTTTTTTAATTAATATTACTGTCTTGGCTGCTAAATTACTGTCTCCGGCAGTTATTTAACTGCTGGAGACAGTAATTTAGCTGTTAATTGACTTTTTTTTTTCTTCAAAAATATTTTAATTAATATTACTGTATTCGTTGCTAAATTACTGTCTCCAGCAGTTATTTAACTGTTGGAGAAAGTGATTTAACTGTTAATTGACTTGTTTATTCTTAAAAAAAATATTTTTAATTAATATTATTGTATTCGTTTGCTAAATTACTGGCTCCAGCAGTTATTTAACTGTCGGAGACAGTAATTTAACTGTTAATTGGTTTTTTTTTCATTTTTTTTCTTAAAAAAAAATATTTTAATTAATAGTATTGCCTTAGATGCTAAATTACTGTCTTCAACAGTAATTTAACTGTCTTAGACAATAATATTAATAATATTACTGTTCGGAAAAATAATATTCATAATATTACTGTTCGGAAAAAATAATATTCATAATATTACTGTCCCAAACAGTAATATTACTGTCTGAGACAGTAATTTAGTAGCTAAAACAGTAATTTTAATTAAAATATTTTTTTCTTCTAAGAAAAAAAAATTCAAAAAAAAAAAAAAAAAAAAAAAAAGTCAACGCCGGAGACCGGCGGTCAACGATGGTTGACCGACCGGAAAAAATTTCAGGAAAAAAAAAATTTTCAATAAAAAAAAAAAAAAAAAAAAGTCAACGCCGGAATCTGGCCGGAATATGGACATTTCAGAAAAAAAAATTATTTTCTGAAAAAAAAAAGTTTTGGGGGTTAATGTGATATATTTGTTTAAATCCGGGGTCAATGTGTAATATTAAGGAAGTTAGATCATTATGGGTGGAATTGATAAGGATTATATTATTGAGGGTATTTTAGACTAAAGACATGTAGATGGGCTTAATTGAGAGACTGTTTTTTTCGTGGACCAAAATGCATTTAAGTCCCATGTGATGAGCCTTTTTGCCATTTACCCTATTAAAAAATAAAAACATGGATTTTATTTATTTAGGTAATTTTATTTTATAAATAATTAGGTGATTCTTTCAATTGCATTGCATTGAATATACATGGCCAATAAAAACTATATAATATTCACCAACTTATTTACAATATAAACATAATCTACTGTATGAATTATTCATCTATCGATCTGAAGAACAAATACCCTAGTTTTTTGGTGGCGCTGCATAATGCAGATTATAAAAAAACTATGGTACATACTTATAAATAGTTAAATTATGATAGTACAAATTATGCTTATGTATGTAATAACATAAGATATTATAAGAATAAATATAGTTGAACCTCGTGCTTCCTTTTAATTAATGTTTATCATGTTGTAGATGCTACCGAAAGAGTTCACTGACAAATACGCAAGTTATGTATCAGAGAAGGGTGGAACATGGCTCAAGATGACTTCAAATGAGAAAACTCTTGTGGTGATTGAAAAAAATAAATCTAATGGAAATTATTACTTTACCAAATGTTGGAATTGGTTAGTAGAAGAGTTTAATCTGATCGCTTCGGATAGTTTGATATTCACATACATTGGAGATTGGACTTTTCACGTCAATGTATGTGCATATCAAACTATCCGAAGCAGTCAGATTAAAATCTTCTACTAACCAATTTCAACATTTGGTAAAGTAATAATTCCCATCAGATTTATTTTCTTCAATCACCATAAAAGTTTTCACATTTGAAGTCATCTTGAGCCATGTTCCACCCTTCTCTGATATATAACTTGCGTATAATTTGTCAGTAAACTCTTTCGGCAACATCTCAACATGATAAATATTAATTAAAAGGAAGCACGGGTTTCAAATATATTTATTCTTATAACATCTTATGTTATTAAGTACATAAGCATAATTTGTATTATCGTAATCTAACTATTTATAAGTACGTACCATAGTTTTTTTATAATCTCCATCGCCACCAAAAAAACTAGGGTATTTGTTCTTCGAATTGATAGATGAATAATTCATACAACAGGTTATGTTTATATTGTAAACAAGCTAGTGAATGTTATATAGTTTGTATTGGCCGTGTATATTCAAGGCAATGCAATCGAAAAAATCACCTAACTATATATAAAATAAAAATTACCTAAATAAAGAAAATTCATATTTTTATTTTTTAATATTGATGTGCAAAATATGGAAGTGAATCTCAATTCCACGTGATTAATTAGTTTCATCATACATGTTGATAAGTGGAATATAGATACGTCGTATCTTGATGCTTTGTATTAATACTATAATAAAACTCATATATATATATATATATATATATATATATATATATATATATATATATATATATATATATATATATATATATATATATATATATATATATATATATATATATATATATATATATATATATATATATATATGCCTAAATTAAAATAATATATATTGGCATAATTATATGGAATGGTTGGCATAATTTATAAATTTACGGTTTACCTTACTATGGTAATTAATATTTATATGGGATCAAACTATATATGTGGAATAACCATATAAGCTATTATTTTTCACAGTGAATATGTTATGTTATGAATGTACATTTCTTTTAGATAATAGGTTTTACCTTTCGTATCATCTTAATATCATGAAAAAAATCCAGTCAAAATAAAAAAAAATATCATGGAAACAAATAATAGTGATTTTTTTTTTTTTTGAAAAGATAACGACGAACGAATATTCGAATATTTAGAAACAACAATAAGTTGAAAAAACATAAGATAGACGGAATCAAAACAAAACAAAGCAAAAGAAGCAATGGGGAAAAAAAGGATAAATTACACCTACACCCCTGAGGTATGCTGAAATAACTTTAAGCTTATTGTGGTATCGTAATTACACTCACCCCCTGAAACATAGTTAGAAGCTCTAATGGGATAATGCATTAGATACGTTATTTCGATAGAGTTCTAACGAACTATTACTTTTAGTAAGTGGTGGAGACAGCATAGAGTTAATGAGTGACATGGCTCCCCCAACATTTCTTCAATCACTCATAGCTCTATGTTGTCTTCACCACTTCCTGAAACTAGTAGTCCGTTAGAATACTATCGGAATAACGTATCTAATGCATTATCCCATTAGAGATTCTAACTATGTTTCAGGGAGTGGGTGTAACACATAAACCTTAAAATTATTTCAGCATACCTGAGGAGTATGAGTGTAATTTCCCCAAAAATCAATAACCAATACTAATGATAAAAGAATATCAAGAAAACTGAAATAACAATCATGTAAAAATTAATCAAGAACACGACATCTTAATGTCGAATTTTGGGGACAAAATTCAACATGTAAATGTCGAATCGCGTCTGCGCGGTTTTTTTGTTTTTGAAAAACGACAAATTAGCTAATAAAATTTGCACAAAATCCGCACCCTCTAGACCTCCTTCTAAACCCTACTCGTTAGGTCGTCGGAAAACTCAACGCTCGTTGGAGTAGAGGTCCGCTGCGCTGCAGCAGTGAACAGAGTATAAAGTAGAGATAGTTTAGGTAGAGATAATTGTTATTTATTTATCAAAATATAACCCTAATTAGAATGTTTACATGTGTTTATTCAGAGACGATTATCTAGGAATCTTTGTACAGTTAAGAGGCGTATAATCAACACATCTTCCTAAAATTACATGATTCCTTCTCTACTTCTACGAGCTTATTCCCTTTCTTTATTTTCCTTCTCGTCTTCCTCTTAAACCTTCTTATATAGTTCACGCATTATTTCGCTACTTCCCTAACTAGGGCAAGCTCATCTCTCGGTAAGGGCGAGCTCCTAGGGCCTCCTCTTCAACCCATTTCGCATATGATCTCCCATACCCATTTTGAGGCTCCATTTGGGTCCCTAATGCCTATAAACTTCTTTGGCTCAATTCGTTTTTTATTCTTTCGGTTCGCTTGCTTAGGTTCAACCCAAGCTTCGCCAAAATGGCCCCCATCAAATTGTTTTTTTAATTTCGTGGTGGTCGAATTTGTATTCACATTCACCACCGACAGTTGCTATTAGGGGTGGTTTCGGTACGGTTGCCGAATATTTTGTTCAATACCGTGTACCTACCGTATCTTGCGGTATTGAAAAAATCTATACCGTTACCGTACCAACAATTGCGGTATACCGTAATTCGGTATACCGTTAGTTTCGGTACGGTATAATCGGTACGTGGTAATCTACCGTACATAATTTTGGTGATGAATTCGGATAATACCATAATTAAGATGAATACATACAACAAATTAAGCAAATAATTATGGCAATGAAGCAATCTACATGAATATACATTATACAACCTAGTAGAAAATTTTGCTTTAGTTAACTAATGCTTACTAATATATCTATAGAAAAATTGTAGAAACTAGTGAGTAAGAAAGTTTCATGGTTTAAGTAAAAGAAACAAAAAAATTAAATATGTTGCAATAATGCAAATGAAACAAAAGGCTGGGACCTCAGGGTGAAAGAAAGAGAGAAGAAAATTGTTGCAAAAAGAATTCTACTAATAAGAGATTAGTTGGACTTTAGAACTAAAGAAGTACGCGTGGACATAAACAACTTAACGAGAGGCAAATAGTGAATTTGCATAAATATATAAAGAGAATACAAAAAAAAAAAACATAATTATGTATATATATAGGATATATCATATTCTGATTCTTGTTTTTTTTTTTTTTTTTTTTTTTATTATTTGTTGACTATATTTTTTTATTTAACAATATAAAAGGAAATTTATATTAACTAATTTTAAAAATACAAAGTTGTGGTACGGTACGGTATTACCATGGTATTGAAGATCCAATCCCGCTACCGTACCGTAAACTAATGGTACGGTACCAATACCGTACCAAATGTAGTGGCAACTGATAGTTCGGTATTTATTCGGTAATTTTTGGTAAGTATACCGTAGTAATCGATATTCGGTAATTTTTTTCCAGCCCTAGTTGCTATACGTGGTAACAATGGAGTGTCATTTTCAAAACAACGCTCCAATTAAAGCAAGGATAATTAATTACTCATTTTTCATGAAGTATTGCCACATATCATCTAATAAGTTGCATCCGATAATCTATTTTAAAAACGGTCATTACTCATTAGCGATAAGCTCTTCATGTCGCTAATAAATAATCATATATCCAGCCCTTAAATCTTTCTTTGGGATAATCCCTAAAATATTTATTCCCAATAATACCCTTATATCAATTAGCAAATTTTGACCCAATTATTCTTTTTTTTCCTAATTCCTAAAAATCAGCAATCAAATCAAAAAAAAAAATTGAATTTTTTATTTTTGATTTTTTTATTATTTCAAATATTATTTAGCATTTTTTTATTTTTTTATTTTTTTAAATAACTTTTTTACTTTTTTTAAACAAAAAATTGAAATTTTTTTCTCGACAGATTTACTGAGCCGAATACGACTATAGTTGAATATGACTATGTGACTATATCAATCGTAGTCATATTCTTTCTTTATATTGCAGTTTTTTACATTTTCAACTTAAAAAATTCCGATTATATAGTGTGGTACAATCCAATCAACATCCACACAAAAAATTACAATTTGAATCTTGTTATTAAAAGTCAACTTGAAACGATAAGATTGAACATATTTGAATATGACTGTAGTCATGGTACTGTTGTAGTTCTATTTGGAAAAAAAAGAAAAAAAAAAGAGAAAAAGAAAAAAAAAAAAAAGACAACGAAGATTGTCTATTATTTTCGAAAACAATCCAATCAACATCAACACAAAAAACCACAATTTAAATCTTGTTATTACAAGTCAACATGAAAGGATATAATAGAACATATTCGAGTATGACTACAGTCATATTCAACAATAGTCATATTCGAATATAATTATAGTTATATTATTGTTGTTGTTCAAATCTGACACTGTATTTCCAGATCTTAAAAAAAAAAAAAAAAAAAAAAAAAAAAAAAGAGAGAAAAAAAATACAGAATCAAAACACACACACAACAATATTTCAAGAGAGAGAGAGAGAGAGAGAGAGTATTTCACACAAACATCACACACACAAAGACCCACATAAATCACAAGAGATCTAAAAATCTAAAAATCACAAGAGACATATACAAAGAAAAAAATAATCGCAAGAGAGATCTAAAGACTCAAATACAAAATCACAAGAGACTGGCCTAAAGAAAAAAAAAATCACAAGAGAGATATAGAAAGAGAATATTTCAACACGCAGACAAAACACACACACAGACCCACATATCCATACATATATGATAAAGTGATTTGTTTTCCGCCGGCAAGGGGTGGTATGGTGTGTAGGAAGTGACAACATGAATTTTCAGGGAGGTTTGACATCGTAGCGAGACTTGACAGTAGAACCCTAGGCGGTAGCTGTGATCGGTGGTTGAGTGAGTGGATAATGGCGGTGGTGTGAAAAGGAGGGAGGACGGCGGCGGCACTGGTGTAAATTTCGAAAGAGAGCGGCGGCACTGGTGTAACCTCGAAGAAGAGCGGCGACGGTTTACAGATCTGGGAAAAAAAAAAAAAGGAACATAAATTTTGAGAGAGAGAGAGAGAGAGTGTGAACGTGAGAGTGATACAAAGAGTGAGGAATAAAATTAAAACCCTAACACATAAGGGGACTTTGGTCTTATCATATCTGGTAAGGGGGCATCCCACTAATTTAGATTGGAATTTGGGTTATAAAAAAAGTTATAAAAATTGAGTTTAATTTAAAATATTTTTTAAACAAGGGAGTATTGCATATTTCCACATTTAAAAAATGAGAAATCTAGTCCAAATGTTGGCCCATTAGTATAATATTTTTTTCTTTTTCAAAATTTGTCTAGTTTAGGAAATGTATGACAGCATTCAATTGATAAACGTTTAGTAACCAATTGGTGCATGATGAGCAATGTTGTTAGAATCACATTGGAGTCGCCAGTCGGACTGGTTCGAATGTGACACGGTAATAAGGCGGTTCGGTCTAATCTTTAAAATCTGAAAATTAAAAACTGGGGTCAAATGACCAAAACTCAGTTCGACCATATAAAACCTGAGAATCGATGAATCAGTCTAAGAACTCAGTTTTCGGCCAAAAAATCTCAAACCAATGCTAAGTTGATTATTTGTGAATATATTTGAGCAAACCTTCACGTACTTAGTTGTGAGTGGCCGGATCTAATCATGGGTGGTCGAAGAATTGTCGATATGGTCATGGATGGTCAAATAGGGGTGACCGATTGCCAGGTTTAGAGAACAAATAATGGACAAATATAAAGTGTAAGTAAAAGAAATAGTGTAAAAAATGGGATGAGGTACATAAAAATGAACTAATAGGTGGGAGATTAAAAAATATAAATAAAATAGTATTGTTAAAACGTTAAAATGAATAAAATAATAAAATATTAAAAAAATTAAAAACCCGGTTCGACCGTAGAGAACCATAAACCAAATAATCGTCCGATTCCATAGCCGCTTTGGTTCTAACCAACATTGATGATGAGTATTTCCTATTATTATTTTGTAAAAGCACGAGAGTAAAAGATAAATCATTTATTTGGTGACTAGCACAAACAAACAAGTGTAAATATTTGCCGTATTTATGGAACAAAAATATTACAAACAGTGATCGTAAAAGTTAAAAACTCGATTAGTGTTTCACGTCTAAATTCTAATGTAAAAGAGTTAATAGACACCAGTTTAGTGATGATGGACCTATGATTTGTTTTCGCATAATAGGGGCAATTTAGGGTATAAACGAGCTGAGCTTCGCTGTTTTAGCGAGCTCGAGCTCGAGCTCGACTTTCGAGTATTGTTTTTCTGAACTCGAGCTCGAGCTCGAACTAGTCATTTTGTTTTTTTAACATTATTAGAAGCGTATTATTATATATTATAATAAAACAATTTGAAATAAAAAATGATCTGTAATTTTTTTTGATTATTTATTTGAACTATTATTTATTTTATATTAATAATATTTAAAATAAAAAAATTAATTAAAAAACATCTTGCGAGCTCACGAACAACTAAAAATGAGATCAGGCTCGACTCGTTAGAAAGCTTGAGCTCGAGTTCGAAAAATTCAAGTTCGAGTTCAAGTTTTTGTCGAGCCGACTCATCAAACTCACGAGCCGGCTCGGCTCACACCCCTGGCCCAAATACACAAAAAGGAATTTGCTAAGAGTGCCGACAATATTTTAATACTTGAATAAATTACATTTGCGAACAAATAATAAATCTTATATATAAAAGAAGAAAAAAAAAACGCTGGTCAACCCTAAAAAACTCTAATGGTATTTTTGTAATTATTTATTTTTTATATTTTTTTTTTACTAATTTCTAACTATAATTTTTAACAGTTATGAAAATTAAAACTAACCCGTGAAGAAGAATCCTACCTTAGTGGTACTTATGTTATTATATTTTTTAATATTTTTTCTTTACTACTTTTTTAACTATAATTTTCAACAATTATTAATCTCCTATTTTTCATCAATATATCTCAAATCTCAAGAGATAAAGCTAGAAATTCAATATGAATAATTCTACATTATTAAATTTTACTATATTAGTGTACTATATTTTCTTATTATGTATTAAATTGATTATTTTTTTTCACAATTAAATTTGGTAGATCATGTCTCTTATGTGGTGTTTGCAAAAGCTTATTTAAAAGCAGAAGTTATGAATTATGAGTTAAGGCGGTGTTTGCAAAAGCTTTTGGAAATAGATTATGAGTTTTTTTCTACACATAATCTGTTTCTAGGTGTTTGCAAAACAAACTTTTGCTTCTCTTAAAATAAGCTGTTTTAAGCTATAATTTTAAAAACACTCATGTACCTGCTTTTCCTATTTAAGTTAATTTTCCAGCAAATTTGCAAACACCCCTAACTTTTAGAAATAATCACTTAACTCATAATCACTAACTTCTGCTTTTAAATAAACTTTTGCAAACACCACCTAAGTTATTTTAAGTGTTTGTCTCTAAAAGTTGGGTGTTTGCAAATTTACAGAAAAATTAACTTAAATAGAAAAAGTTGGGTCATAAGTGCTTAATAAATTGTAGCTTAAACCTACTGATTTTAAGAGAAGCAAACGTCAAAAGTTGTTTTTGCAAACACTAAAAAATAGATTATATGAGAAAAAAAAAGCTCGTAATTTATTTCTAAAAACTTTTGAAAACAGCACCTTAGTGTTGTAGCCCCACGGTGAGGCTCCTCAGTTGAATTTGTGTTTACACATAATGGTTAATAAAATGTAAGATTATTCGGAAAATTTATTTTCTAAAATTGTGTAAATAAAAATTTTGTTTTCTTGAATAAATATATTTCACTAATCAATGTTACACAACCACGGACCAACTACACATGTCATAAAAGGAAAAAAAAAAAAAACCACCACTATGAATAATCATCTTATAAATAAAAATTGTTATACTGAAATAGATTTATTTAATGGGGTTAATTAAATAAAATAGTAAATTAGTCAGTAGTAGTCAAAAAAGCCCCTAGTGGGGAAGAGCGCCCTCTTACTCAGAGCCCTTATTATTATATCAACAATTAATTAATTTTTAGGGTAAATTACAACCAACCCCTGAAGTATAGTCAATTTACGAAAAAATCCCTCTTGTTTGGATAATTACATCCACCCCCTCAACTATAAATTTTAGTGGAATCTTCTAGATTATATGAGATATTATCACTTTTGTACCCGTTTTATCCTATTCGTACTCCACATTTTGAAGCAAGATGAACATAATATGTGTTTTTTGGCTTGTATATATCAGATTGTGATGCATCAGAAACTGTATTTTTACGCAAAATGAGTACAAACTAGAGCATATTCCACGAAATCTAGAAGATTATATTGAATTTGACACCATAAGGGTGGAAGTGTAAGAAAAAAAATCATAATTGAGGAGGGTAAATGTAATTATCTAAACAAGAGGGGTTTTTTCATAAATTGACCATACATCAGGGATGTGATTGTAATTTACCCTAATTTTTATTAGCACCTAAAAAGTGCACTGCAAACTCAAAAAAAACCTTGCAACTAATCAAAGCAACGTTTGTTTGTTTATTTAAAAAAAAACAATTTGAAAGCAACGTCTCATTTGCCACGTGGCACGTGCCCCACACAAGGTGACCGTTGTGCCCAAAGTCATCTTTCCTTTCTTTTGTTTCCGCAATTGCAACGATCCAACGGCAATCCTTCACTAGCCGTTTGATTTGAAAATAGAAAAATAATAATAAAATAATAAATAATCAAAAAAAAAAAAAAAAAGAAAACGAAAATAGAAATAGAATAAAAACAGCTCACAGTTTTGTCTGCACAAATACCCCTCATAGTTTCTGCTCATTCCACCATTGTTAATAAAGTCTCCCTTTTTCCTTCTTCTACATGCCGGAGCCGTTTTCTTGGTGGGTCTGGTGAAGAGAGAGAGAGAGAGTTTTAGAGAGAGAAAGTATTTTAGAGAGAGAAAGTTAGAGAGAGAGAGAGTTCTTTTTCCTTCAGACAAAAATGGTTATATCAGATGAGAACAATTCTGTTCAGATTAAACCCTCAAATGAACAAGGTAAACAAACTACTTGAGATTTAAAATAAGTTATTGTTTCTTTTTAATTTTAATTTTTATTAATTTCTTTTTTTTTTTTTTTTGGAAAATAAAAGAAATGAATGGGAGGAAGTTTGGAGCTGAGATCAGAACAAACAGAAGGGCACTAACTGCAATTAATCACAATTTAAGAGGCCCTAATAATCCCTACCCTTGTCTTGTTAACAAGAGAGATTATCCAGAGTACACAAATCTTGATTTCATATTTATTTTAATTATTAATATTTTCTTGCAGGAAGAAACTTACATTTTTTTTTTCTTTTTTATTACAATGTGGATGGTTTTCTCAGGTCAAATGGGATTTGTGACAACAATCTTCCATTACAATCACATAGACCAATCACAAGGTTGGGGTTTATTTTTTATTTTTCAAAATTTATTTTCCTGCATAAGAATTAAAATGTTCTTGTATTTCTGATGCAATTTTCTTGATTTTTATTTTTAAAGGAAATACGCCGCCCAAATCGCCGGCTCCCGACATAACTTTCCGGAGGTAATAAATAATTTAAACTTTTATCTAACCCTCTTCAAGAATCCTTTGTTAGATTAATTTTATATTTAATTTTTTTTTAAATTTTTGAAAAATAATTAGGAAACAAAGAAACCAAAGACATCTTCATCAACAAATGAGTTTAGTGTGTGGGAGGATATTCCTCTTACAGATGCAGAAAAAGACCATCCTGTCCCTATGTCGTTGGAACATTCCGATTTCGGAATTAGTGACAAAAATCAAATGGTATGTGAGTTGTGAGTTGTGACCCCTTTTTCTTTGTGTGATTTTATATTTTTTTTTACTACAAAATTTAGTAATAGTCTTATATATATAGGAGGAGGTTGAAATGGAAGACATATTCGAAGAGAGCGTTGTCGACATCGACGGTTGCGATGCGAAGGATCCGCTGGCCGTTGTCGAATACGTCGATGATTTGTTTGCTTATTACAAGAAAATGGAGGTAATTAATCGTTACTCGATTTTTGTAGATAATTATAAATTATTGTGGGTTATTTATGAATTACATTCGATAATCAAACGAACTGTCTAATTAAAATCTAGGCATAGTAAATGTTCGAATTCGGAACTTAATAGGAAACCGTTATCTGATTATGGTAAAGGTTCAATGTCGTAGATTCTACGAATAAATAATTTGAATTCGGTTCAATTTGATTTTTTTAATAATTTGAAATTTTTTAGTAATTTGAATTAATTATTGTTCAAAACAGAGTTCGAGTTGTGTTTCACCGGAATATATGGCACAACAATCCGACATTAACGAACGAATGAGGGCAATTCTCATTGACTGGCTCATCGAGGTAAAAATAAAAATAAATTAATGAATATGGTCACAATATAATTAGGTAAATTCAAGATTTTTTTTAAATTATTTATTATTAATAAATGGTGATAATCGACAGGTGCACCACAAATTCGAACTACGTGAAGAGACGTTGTTCCTAACAGTAAATATAATCGATCGATTCTTAGCAAAGCAGTCTGTGGTTAGAAAAAAGCTGCAGCTTGTGGGACTTGTTGCCATGCTTTTGGCATGCAAATACGAAGAAGTTTCCGTTCCCGTGGTCGATGATTTGGTTTTTATTTCGGACAAAGCTTATTCGAGAAAAGAAGTACTCGAAATGGTAACAATTATTAATTTAAAAAAAAAAATCACATTAATTCATTTACTTTTGTGCAATTTCTAATCTTAATTTTGTACAATTTCTAATGTTAAGTTTGTGCAATTTCTAATCTTAATTTTGTGCAATTTCTAATCTTAATTTTGTACAAATTCTAATGTTAAGTTTGTGCAATTTCTAATCTTAATTTTGTGCAATTTTTAATCTTAATTTTTTTTTGGACTACAGGAGAAATTGATGCTTAACTCGTTGCAATTTAATATGTCTGTTCCGACTCCTTATGTTTTCATGAGAAGATTCCTCAAAGCCGCTCAATCGGATCGAAAGGTTGTCGATCGAATTTAATTTTAATTACCATTTTATCATATATAATGTGTTTGTTTATTATAAAAGAGATTATGTATATTAACTTTTTTTTGGGCCTTATTTAAAAAAAAAAAAAAAAAAAAACAGCTCGAGCTACTTTCGTTCTTCTTGATCGAGCTTTGTCTAGTGGAATTTGAAATGCTGAAATATCCACCGTCTTATCTCGCTGCCGTTGCTATATACACCGCACAGTCAACTCTTTACGGGGTTGGTCAATGGAGCAAGACTTGCGAGTGGCACACTGGCTACTCAGAAGACCAACTCATGTAAGCAATTGTATTACTATTTTTTTTTTTTCAATTAATTCCTTATAATAATTACATATAATTAAAATTCTCACTCGATTATTTAAAATATCGCAGGGAATGCTCGGCTCTGGTGGTCGGTTTTCACGGGAAGGCGGCGAACGGAAAACTAACCGGGGTGCACAGAAAGTACAACACATCGAAGTTCGGATACGCTGCGAAATGTGAGCCTGCACATTTTCTAGTACAAATGCACAGTTTATAACTAATTAACTACTTTATGTGATTTTGCTGTAATTTGGTGATGTTGTTGTTGTGGATGAAAATACACTAAAGAAAAAATTGGAGGGGGGAAAAATTGAATTGGGATTAATTAAAAACCAAAATAAGCAGTAAGCAGCAACTTTTGGTTGCCCCGGGGTGGGGTTGGGTTTATTATTCTATTTTTTTTTCTAAGAAAGTTACTTTACAATTGATTTACTTACTTGTAATGAAATAAGGACATATATTTGTTATTTGGGAAAAAAACATTTTTCCCCATGTAATTTCTAATATAATTTTCTCTTTCTTTGTTTGTCTCTTTTATTTATTTGTTGGAACTCTTTATTGCATGGTTTTTTTTTTCCTCCGGTTTATGAAATTGATTACAACTCACTTGTTCCATAGTAGGTGTGTCTTTTCAAAAATATTATTGTTCCATATTCACTATCATTTTAGATTTACAGTACTCATTAAATATATGTTTTCGTGTTTTAATTTTATTGGGTTAAATACACTTTGCACCTCTAAAATATAGGCCTACGTAACACTTGCCCTCTAAATATCATTTGTAACATTTATCCCCTCAACATTAATTATTTTATATTTTAAAATTTAAAAACTAATAAACATAACAATATAATAATTATTGGATTATAAAAAATTGAGAAGTAATTAAAAAATTAAATTCTTTGAAAAAATAAAAAGTAATTTAATTATATAATAATGAATGAAATATGATTTATGAAATTAATGAACTAAGATATATTTGAAATTAAATTGATTATATTCGATATGAATATATTCGATTACTTGTTCCAATAACAATTACATGTTATTTATTAAATATGTACCCGATACAAGATAATTTTTATATTTTAAATATTGCATTTTTCAATAGATACTTTTATCCGTATAATTTAGTTGTTTTTTTAGTTATTTTTTTAAATAAAAAAGAAAAGTTTAATTTATTAGGATTTAAAATACAAGTTAAATTAATCTTAAGAGAGATAAGTGTTACAAATGATACTTTAAGAAGTAAATGTTACAGATAGTATACTTTAGGGGTGTAAACTGTATTTAACCCAATCTTATTATATCAACTATAAGGATTAATTCTCTCTCATAAATCATTAAATAATAAATGTTATTTTAGTTATTTATGTCCTTTCTTTAATATCGTGACATATGTATTGAATTCATAAAATCTTAGATCATAGTTGTGTGCATATTCCGTATAATTTTGATGCTTATAATCTATTTGCGAAGGTGTGTGTATATCGGTACTATTTGATAAACTCTTTGTAGAAAATAGATTAAATTCCACTTTTCTCCTCGTACTTTGAGTCGATATCACTTTACCCTCTTCTATTCTCGATTGTATCGATTCGCCCCCTTGCAAAAAAATTGTTTCAATATGATCCTTGCTGTTAGTTGTTGGACATTTAATCTTTACTCCGTTTGGTCTAAGCTCAGAAATTACAAAAACGCCACCGATCTCAGTCTAAAGAATTATTAGAAAAGCAAAAAAAAAAAATTAAAAAAATCAAAACAACGAGAAAGCATATTCCACGATGGCAACCACAATTTATTTATTTTTTTAATTTTTTTTTATGATTATTTAAACTGGGAAGAGTGACTTTATTGTAATTTTCAGACCTTAAATCAAAAAATGTTAAGATCAAAGGTGTGAAAATTAATGGCGATGACCACATTGAGATAATTTTTCAAGTACTGGGATAAACCGATGCAATCGAGAGTAGAAGGGGGAAAATTGAATTTACCCTAGAAAATAGGGTAAAATGCCTTTTCGTCCCAAATGTTTTGAAGGATGACATTGAAGCAAATTAGAACCTGAGGGACTAATTTGATTTTGACTGCAAAGCTCAGGGATGAAAATGAATTTTATTCCTAGAAAATATGATTTTGCATTTAAAGATGTGGAATAACAAAATCCAATCAACTTTTGATAAAAATATATTATAAAAAAAAAATTAAAAATTAAAAAAATAATATAAAAATAAATAAATAAATTGGGATTAAGATCATGATATGGTAGGTGGGTCATTTGATATGTATCCCTTTCAAATTGTTGTAAGAAAAATGGTTTAGATCTACAATTCACTGTCCACGAAGGTACGAATTCCATGTCTATAAGCTGTGGTCCCAACTCCCAACCTATAGGAAAGGTGTATCTATTTGTATTATTTATTTTTTATTTATTTTTTAATAAAGTATTCTAACTTAATTTCAAAATAAATAAAAAATCACGTCCAATGCGATCTTATAATCCTACTTTTGATGGTATTGTATGTGATATGTATATATATATATATATATATATATATATATATATATATATATATATATATATATATATATATATATATATATATATATATATATATATATATATATATATATATATCAATGTTCTTCAGTGCGTATTGTTATATGTATCGGCGAAATCGGAAGAATTGAATCGGATTTAGGTCTTTTGAACAAAAAAATCGAAGGGATGAACTAAATCCAATTAAATTTAAAAAAATAATCGTAAATTATTATTTTACAAATTGAAATGCGTAAACTTGTTTCAAAATGGAATTTTTTTAATCAAAATAGGCGAAATTCCAGGTTTCCGTTTTTTAGTCAACTAGGAAGGTGGACGTGCGTTGCACGTCTCGTCTCGATGTTAATTTTTCTATATCGTTGAAGTGCTTGATTTTTTTTTTTATTTAAATTATATATGTAGATATTTCATGATGATAATTTGTCCATTATTTGTCTCCGTCTCCGACTATCCTCTTTTTTTTTCCCAATTCCGACAACATATATTTTTTTGTTTCTCACAAAGAATCGATATCTTCCTCTCTTCCGTTGAAGAGTGTCGTCATGCAATTTTGCACGATGTGATTATCTTCATTTGTTCTTTATATTGAGGAAATATTTTTTATATTTTAATTTCCTCTTTTGCTATCATTATTGATATATTGTCATAAATATTCGAATGGATATCTTTCATATTGAAAAATATATAATATCTATAGTTTTTTAAAGAAATTAAGTATAATTCGACTCTAAATATATATTTAGAGCTTTTTAAATAAATTAAGTTTAATTTGACTCTATAGAGAAGTCTTTATGATAATTGTCGTATGAAAATACTTTGATCATTTGTTAATAAATAATGATTAATTAATAATTTTACCATGGGAGAATCATAATATTTTTATTAAGGGAGTCTTTTTTATATTCTGATTTCTGTTGTAAAATGGCCTATTTATCTAGCTCTTTGGTTTGTGTTTGTGGAAATTCATAAGAATGTCAATAACAAGACAAGAAGAGAAAGAGAGAATGCAAAGAACAACAATCTGTAGAAAGAAAATTGTGGGATACGTGGGGAGGGATTGTTTCTCATTTATATAGGTGGTAACCACCGGGAAGTTACAAAGGAGTTGCATGTGGAAGTTACATCACCACTAACACCATATAATAGATATGGGAAGTTAATAAACTAGTGGGAAGTTGAGAACCATCAAGTGGTTATGTTAGGAAACCACACATTCCATACTATTTACAACACTCCCCCTTGGGTTCCTATCAAACCACTATGTGCTTTTTGTGTTGCCTCGTTAAAACCTTCCGAGTCATAAAACCCATTGGGAAAAAACAATCTCGGTTAAGGAAAAGAATACAATGCACAATCTTTTCAATCAACAAATGTTGCCTCATTAAAACCTTGTCGAGTAAATAAAACCCTGTGGGAAAAATAAATCTCGCACGAAGGAAAAAGAGTACAACAGGGTACCCGGCTATCTTCTGGATACTGAGTACCTACACACTACGCCAAAACCCATTTCAGGCGACGTTTTTTTGCGACGAAAAAACCCCATTTGCGACGGAAAATGTAATTTTGCGACGTTTATTTTGCGACGAAATTTACCGGGAAAAAAGTCACAAAAGTGCCTGTCGCAAATATGTGCGACGTTTTTTCTTTAAAGTCGCAACCATTTGCGACGATTTAATATAACCGTCGCAATATTGTAATTTTTTCGTCTGCTGATTTATTGTGACGAATTTTTGAATACGTCGCAAATTTCGTCGCAATATGTTTGCGACTATATTTTCCGAAACGATTTCGTCGCAACTATTTTTAGCTTTGCGTCCTTTTTTTAATAAAGTCGCACAGTTTTGTTACGACATTGCGACGAATATATAGCTATTGTCGCAATTTTCTTTTCTGCGATTGCGACTAATTTCCAAAAAAACGTCGCAAATATATAAATATTTTTATTTAATATTTTACTGATTTTTATTTTAATTGTTATTTTGACCTGTAATAATTAATAAACAATTCCAATATAATTAAATACACAAAAACATTAAACAACCTGCTTAAATTAAATAATCCAAAACATTCTTCGAAAACATAAAATCGTCGAAACATTCCAAAACACAAAATCATCAAACACAAAATCATCCAAAAATTCTATCAAAACACAAGATAATCCAAATAAAAACTTAAATCATCCAAACATGAAATAAAAATACCCAAAACACTAGTTGTCGTGGCCCGGTGGATTATGGGGATGGAACTCGACACCTTGAGCCCTAAAATACTCGACACCTCGTCCCTTTCTTTGAACTTGAGCAACCAAGTCCTAGTCTTTTAGTCACCATCACCTCCACCAATCTCACTATCACTACCATCAACTGGTAAAGGCTCCGATTCCTTTAATGCATTGATGCTCATGTAGCCTTATTTTGTCATCAATGGCCGCCTTATCGAAAGCAAAGTTGAGAAATTCTAAACAACCATTTTGAAATGCGTCTAATCGATGATCATCTAGCAAAACCCAACTCCTATCCTTCGGCATTTTTATTTAGAAAATATTCGCAACTGAGGAACATAGAAGGTAACGAGAGAGTTAAATTTATATATTCGTCTCTCTCGGAATAATTTAATTTCGGAGTATATATATAGTAGGGAAAAAATATTTTGAAAATAATATTGTGATCTCTTTTAAGTGTAAGTTTGGTATCTTATGGGACCCATTTTTTAAACTACGATTTCGAAAGAAAGAGATCTTAGATCAGATGTGATGTTTAGGGGAATAATGTGTACATAATTTAACAAAGCGCATATATATAAAATAATTTAACAAAGATTTTATATACATAAAATAATTTAACTTACCCTCTACAAATTGGTGCAGTGGCTTGTTCAAATCCTTGGGATTTATGAAGTCTGTGATCCCAATTGCTTTACCTATTAAAACAAAATTTTATAATTTATTGATTATTAATTACTCCAAGTGGATGAATATACTATAGTACAATAAATTAAATGGCGAGTTTATTTATTTATTAATTTAATTTGATACCTTTAATGATTTTATCGGGATTAATGTCAACTCCAATAATTCTTGATGCTCCTCTCGTTCTTGCCCCTTCAGCCACCTTCACATTAATTCAATGAAATTGCAGCTGTCAACATTATTTCGAATTTTTTTTTTTAAAGAAATAATTTTTCTTTTGTTTTCTAATAATAATAATTCATGAATCATTGATAATAAAATATATAAAATATAATTATGCAGAATAAATAAAAAACTTACGGTAAGTCCCACGGCTCCGACGGCGGGAGCGGGAGCGGCAGCGGCGGTGTGAAACAGGGAGGAGGAGCGGGAGAAGAAGGCTTCGGTGGTGGCTCGGCCTTAGTAACCGGTGATGTCGTCGGCACGATGGGGGTGGATTTCTGTGGAGAATATTGAAGCGGCGGCGGCGGCGGTGTGGAAGACGGAGGAGGAGCTGAGATAGAGGAATTTTGGCGGTGGCTATCACAAGGCCTTATGCCGTCAGCCGCGACACCGACGGCGACGGCGACGGCGGACTGATTTGCTTCGGCGGAGGAGGGGTGTGGGAGCAGCTGTGATTTGGGAAGAGACGGACTTGGGCAAACGTGTTCTAAAATTAGGGTGGGGAAAGGGGTTTTAATTTGGTTTCGCGACGTTTATACTTATTAGTCGCAGGACCAAAAATTTTCGTGCGACGTTTTCCTATATTTTAGTCGCCACAACAGACTTATGGAAATAAAATAGCGACTTTACTTAATTAAACGTCGCAACAGAAAAATTGTGAAAAAAAAACTAATTATGTTGCGACGTTTCAATCCATTGCATTATTTACGTCGCAAAACAAATCTAGAAATTTTTAATTGGAAAACCATTGCGACGTAATAATATATAAACGTCGCAAATTTCCCAATCACCTTGCGTCGTTTCAACATTATCGTCGTAAATATTATTAATTAAAAAAAATAAAAAATAGTTTTTTCTTTTGCGACGAATATTTATACTAACGTCGCAAAATTGCGACGTATATAACCGATTCGTCGCCTTTTCTTCAGGGAACTTTTTGTTTAAAAGTTTGCGACGATTTCTGCGACGTAATTTAGAAACGTCGCAATATTTACTCATTTTTTAGAATTTGAATTTAAATTATGCATTATTGCGACGATATGTTAAGAAAACGTCGCAATTTCAGCGACGTTTACAAAATCGTCGCAAATAAAACGTCGCCTGAAATGAAATTTGGCCTAGTGACAGGGTACTCCCTCTCAAGTTAACCCCTGATGTCTACAACGGAGCGAGTTCGTATAATCTACGCAAGTCAATAGCCTTAACATGGTTTTTCAAAGTAATTTCAGGCGAAGACTTAGTAAATCAGTTTGCGTAATTATCTTGAATCATGGTCTGCTGGATCATTATTGTTTGAGCTCTTATTATCGTTGATGGAAGAAAACCTCATAATTATGTTCTCTGATTTGTCACAATTTATGAAGCCCATCTTCATTTGCTCAATGCATGTTGCATTATAGTCAAATACAATCTCTTAGAATCTTTTGTGTTAACTAAATCACAGGAATCTCGAACATGCCTAATCATGGCTTCAGGCCATGTGCATTCACTCACTATCTCGTGAAGCAAACATCATGCATGATTTGCTCTAGTGACAACTAAGGTACATTTCATAGAACCCCAAGACATAGCTATTTTCCCAATACTAAACCATGGATTGCGAACGAGCTTTGTATCGATATGACTTCTAGTCAATGCCAATATAAACCACAAGTTTTGCCTCATTCATTCATGCATAGAGCATGTCGGTAAGGATGTCGGTTCGAAACAACTCATAGCATAGGCCGGAATAACTTGTAGCACCGCCGAAATTAAAATTTCCTTGTCCCCCTTGGATAACCATTTATCATTGCATACATTAAGCCTCTTGCACACTTTTATTTTTTATGTTGTTAAATATCGTTTTCTTTGATTTCCCAATAGCAGTCGGTAAACTCAAGTACTTATCGTGCTTCACTCTTTGATGATTTGTTATATACAATACTCGCTTTTTGGAAACTAACCATTTGTCCCGATGCTTTCTCATAAACATCTATGATATAATTCATAAATTATGTTGTTTGCTTGTTTGTATTACAAAAGATACATGTGTCGTCAACAAATAATGAATTGTGACATAGGTGGAGTCCCATGATGATATGCCTAATTGGGCCAGCGAAATGGGCATACAATGTTTTTACCTATTGGGCCATGAACCCCATTTTGAAGACCACTACTACGAAAGCCTAATCACTTTCAAATAACGTTTGAGCCCGACAAATTAACTTCAGCCCAATTAATAAGGTATAAATAAGGATTTAATTCATTTGTTACGGTACGTTCTATATTTTAGCAATTCAACTGCTCATATTCTCTCGACAACATCTACAATCTATACGGCTGACTTGAGGGTCGGAGGAGTTTCCACCGGATCAACCCCGACTTAGTTTACGTGTATTCTGATCGCAGGTATCTCATGATCATCTAGCTCGTGAGTCAGTGACTCTCTTGCTCTTTTAGCTCATCCTATCGCAACTAATCTAGGTGATCTATCTTTAGCATCATCACATTGCAAACCGATAAACCATTTATAATTTCACTTGTTTCCTCCCTTTTAAACAATGCATTAATTGTTTCCGTGCAAAAAATAAAAAAAATAAGCCAAGTGTTGGAAATCGATGCATGTAACACAACGGAAACTTAAGTTTTTTTTTTAAAGTAATAACATTTATGGTAAATAGCACTTAACCCCTATGTGGTGACAAATTTTTGCAGATGATCTTCTTGTGCTCGTAATATTAGCACATAACCCCATTGTGCTCGTAATATTAGCACATAATCCCTTTGTGGTTTATGGGGTAGTTGCCGTTAATATTTCTGTCAAACTTAATTGTGTTTGTCAAAGGTCAAAGGATTTTTTTTGCAAATGACCCCTTGAAGTTTGACACAAGCGATTAAGTGTGACGGAAACAAACGGCCAGAGGCGGACCGTGGGACATTTAGATGGAGGGCTGAACATCCGATCAAAATAGTAAAAATATATTTAAAAAAAAAACCAGCAAGTAAAAAAATTTAGCTTATTTATTTTTTAAATTTATATAAATATTAATGTTGATGGTTTAAAAAAAATTCAATCATTTAAATTGTAACTAAAACCATCAGCTATTGAGCCCGTACTAAAAACATAAAAAATAGAATTAATTTACTCAATTTGGTCATAATTAGTAAAGAGATTGTGTAAATTTTTGCTGAATTTGAATTTTATCTAATTATTTTGTTCTGAAACCATGAAACCATTAATGATTTTGTTCTGAAACCATGAAACCATCAATCTGTAGAAATTGGATGAGCAATTTTTTGTTAATTCCACATTGAGTAATCTTTAAAAGCCCGAAAGCCCAAAAACACATAGAAACCTTATACAACATCCTAATTTAGTGCAGCCGAAATTAATATTTTATATATATATATATATATATATATATATATATATATATATATATATATATATATATATATATATATATATATATATATATATATATATATATATATATATATATATATGGGACGGTTAAAACAAATACCATTTCTTTCTAACTTCAATATCACCAACATAAAAAATCGAAAATAAATAGGTAATGATATTAATACCTTTGATAAAATCAATACCACACAAATTTTGTGTGTGGTATTGATTTTCATTAAGAGTAATAATGTCATTACCTATTTATTATCTATTTATTTTTTATTTTTTATGTTCGTGGTATTGAAGTAAGAAAAAAACGGTATTTCTTTTAGCCGCTCCCATATATATATTTAATGGGAAATTTTGAAAATCTTGGGGGCAACAGCCCCACCTTGACATACTTACCATCCGCCCTTGCTAACGGCAACTACTCCATAAACCACAAGGGGGTTATGTGTTGATATTACAAACACAATGGGATCATCTGCAAAAGCTTGTAACCACGGGGGTTATGTGCTATTTACCCTAACATTTATCAAATCAACGAGCATAAATAAATAATTGCATATATTGAAATCAACGTCAGAATGCTCGAGCTAGAGCTCGAAAAACTCGAGTTCAAGCTTTTATGAGCTGGCTCATCGAGCTCACAAGTCGGCTCAACTTGTTTTACCATCCCTAGTAGCAAGTAACGACCACGTACGACAAGAGCTCCCGCCCGCTGTAGTTAGTTTGTTTTTCTTTACCGATTTTATTACAAATGACAAGTTTTCACTCCAAAAAAATCATATGACAAACACCGTGTAACCGATGATTTGTAATTTGGGATCTGTCAATATAATAATCCATAACTTGAAAAAAATAATATATAGTAACGACTTTCAGGATTGAATACTTCATAAGTGGCAAAAATAGTGCATATTATATAGTTTATTTTTGAATATAATAAGTAAAATATTAAATAATTGCTGACTTTTGGCTTCCAAGAACGCTTTATATCACTCACCAAACCCCGGGACCCTCCTGCAGTAAGCATTTCGCTACCAAACTTTTTTTTTATCATCATCTGGCACTAGCAATTTTCCCTCGAATATCCCTTTCGCTGTTCGATTTTCAAAAAAGAAAAAAAAAAAATAAAAAATTTAAAGCGTATAATTCATCTTTCACCCCTGGACTATGTGAATGTATCATGTACCCTCTATGTATAGAAAACATCAAGCACTCCCTTCGATTAGCCTTTTTACTGATTCCGTTAGTCAAACCCTTTGACCGACTATTTCAAGGAGTTGTTGGTTTTTTTTTGACGAAAATATCCCAATGCTTTGGCAATTTTTCATCAAAATTTTCACTCTTTTCGGCATTTTTTTTCACTTTATTCAATCATTTTACATCTTTACACACTTTTCTTCCGTTTCTTCATAAAAAAAATGAAAAATTGAATCAATAAAAACGAAGCTTTGCAAATTATGAATGAAAAAATTCAAAAACATGAAAAACGAAAATCCCTAAAATCTGAAAGAAACCGTAAAATTAAAATGAAACCCTAATTTAAAAGAATTGAAAATTAAAAACAAAGCTTTTCATATTATAATTGCATAACCCTCCAAAAACGTAAACTGAAAAGCCCTAAAATCAAACACTAAAATCGTCAACAATCATAGAAAGTGAAACAACTTAGAACAAAAAAATTAGGGGATTCCATCACACATAAAACGGGGTAAAATAGTCATTGCACTTTCAAATTTAACACCGTTAAAAATTTGGCCATTCACAGCAAAAAAAATAGGGGAGCATTTGATGTTTTCTATACATCAGGAGATAAATGATTGATTTCGCATAGTACAGGGGTAAAAAATGAATAACAATTCACTCACCCCACCCCACCCCACCCACCAACTAATTTGTTGGGACTATATAAATATTGCTATCAGACATAATTGGAAAAAAAACACACACACACACACTCAGATCTCCATCTTCGCTAACCTGAACCAAGGAAAAAAAAAAAGAGGCGAAATGACGATTTCAATGTCCGCCGCCGCCGCCACCAACGCCGTCGCACTCCACCACCTCAAACCCTCCGCAAATCAAATCGCCGCCTTCCCCACCACCCTCTCACGTCAATCCACCTCCACCACCAGACCCATCTCCATCACCAGCTCGTCCACCGCATTCCAAACCACCTCACCGCCGCCCACCGTCGCCTCCGCCAGCGATCGCGTCTTCAACTTCGCCGCCGGCCCCGCCACCCTCCCGGAGAACGTCCTCCTGAAGGCCCAATCCGAGCTGTACAACTGGCGCGGCTCCGGCATGTCCGTCATGGAGATGAGCCACCGCGGCAAGGAATTCCTCTCCATCATCCAGAAAGCCGAATCAGATCTCCGATCCCTCCTCAACATCCCCTCCGAATACTCCGTCCTCTTCCTCCAAGGCGGCGCCACCACCCAGTTCGCCTCCATCCCGCTCAACCTCTGCAAACCCGACGACGCCGTCGACTACGTCGTCACCGGATCCTGGAGCGACAAGGCCTTCAAAGAAGCCGCCAAATACTGCAAACCCAAATCGATCTGGAGCGGCAAATCTGACAAATACACCAACATCCCAGCCTTCGAAACCCTCGACCAAACTCCGCACGCCAAGTATTTGCATATATGCGCCAATGAAACAATCCACGGCGTTGAGTTCAAAGACTACCCCAAACCCGCCTCTGAAAACGAGGTCCTTATTGCTGACATGTCATCGAACTTCTGTTCGAAACCCGTCGACGTTTCCAAATTCGGTCTGATCTACGCCGGAGCGCAGAAGAACGTCGGCCCCTCCGGCGTCACGATCGCGATAATCCGATCCGATTTGATCGGAAACTGCCAGCCCGTCACTCCCGTGATGCTCGACTACAAGATCCACGCAGACAACGACTCATTGTACAACACGCCGCCATGCTACGGTATCTACATGTGCGGGCTCGTGTTCGAGGACCTTCTCGCACAGGGCGGGCTCAACGAGGTCGAGCAGAAGAATCTGAACAAGGCAGGGATTCTGTACGACGCCATCGACGGCAGCAAAGGGTTCTACAGGTGCCCCGTCGAGAAGAGCGTGAGGTCTCTGATGAACGTGCCCTTCACTCTGGCGAAACCCGAGCTGGAGGCCGAGTTTATTAAGGAGGCGGCGAAAGAGAAGATGGTGCAGCTCAAGGGTCATCGTTCTGTCGGCGGTATGAGGGCTTCGATTTACAATGCGATGCCGTTGGCTGGTGTCGAGAAGCTCGTTGCTTTCATGGAAGATTTCCAGGCGAGGCACGCTTAAAAATAACGGTACTCGTGTTCGTTTAATTAATGGCATCATTATTGATATTATAGTTTATCGTTCCGTTTTATGATCGTGTTGTTTGTTCTGGAATTTTGTTTTTTGATTTATGTTTTTTAGCGAGATGTTAGGAGCTGCTGCTGCTGTTGGTATTGTTGTTGGTTCGTTTTTTACGGAATATAAAATGATTGAATGGTGAGAGTTTATGTTGTGAATATTTGGTGTTATTGCTGTGTTTAGTTAATAGTAGTTGCCGTCCATCATGCAATCAGTTTTCGTTATTTTAGCAAAAAAATGAATCCCCGGGGATTTTGCTTAGTCCCGTGTTGATTGAATTTAAATTCGCAACTTATTATAGACTTTCAAATGTGATTCCCACCTTCGAAATGAACACTTCATAGAAGCAAAATTACGTATAGCTTGATGCCTTTAGAAAGTGCTGGTAATTTACGAAAATGTATGCGCTCAAGAAAGACAAAGTTACATATTTGCTCGTGTTTCAGCATGTGTAACTTAGAAGCATCACCGTCTTTTTTATTTATTTATTTATTTTATTGAAGTTGTGGTTTACATTCTTATCTTAGATTGCTTGTGACTAATTTCTTCACTATTTTGTCGTCTGTGGTGAGTTTTTGGTCTTGAAATGAAATAGCGCTTGTTGAACCCGCGACACTAGTTTTTCCGATAACTGATAGATTAATTTCTTGAAAGTTTAGACTTTGTGATAGCCTTTGCTTGCATTTATTCCTTAAATGCAATGTGTACCACTCTAGAGCTTATTTACCAGTTTGTTACAATGTACCATAGAACTTTCGTGAAACGAGAGCATTTAGTTATAAGTAAACCGCGGAATCCATTCGTTAAGACTGTGCCGTAGACTACTGCATCTTCTCATTCTGTTTTTTTTTTCTTTTTATAGAAATGTTGTTTTCAGGGAAAATTGTGATGAACTGTTAGAAATGTCGTCATTATTGAGAGATGATACTATGAAAAGGCTTCATTCATGACATTAAAAGAAAAAAGGGTAAATTATGAAAAAACCCCTGAATTAAGGTAAATTACGAAAACCACCTCACCTATCCATAATTACCAAGATTCCCCTGATGTTTGTTTTAGTCTTACACCGACCCCCTTAGGTTTATTTTTTCCCGTAATCTTTTCAATTCTATTCCTGCAAACATGACATTTTTTTATGCTACTTTTTAAAGACAAAAATTAGCCTAATAGAGTAATGGTAATACTATAAAGTTGCAAGTGTGATGTTTAAGAAGAATACAAATTCCTTATAAAGGCCCCTGAGGGTCATTTTTGCCTTTAAAAGTAGCATAAAGAAATAACACGTATGTAGGGGTAGAATTGGCATTTTTTGGTGAAATTCCCAGGGAGTAAAAGGATTATGTAAAAAATCCCACGGTAAGGGAGTTGGTGTAAGATGGAGACAAACTTTGGGGGCTTTTGATAAGTACATATAGGTGGGGTGTTTTTCATAATTGAGCATACGTTTAGGGTTTTTTTTGTAATTTTTAGGTTCCTTCCATTTTTACTGCTTCATAATTTGCAGTTCTATAGTTTAAAACCTTCTGCTGTCTAGAAACATATCAGGAACTCAAGGCACTCGAATTGCAGCACAATGTACAACCGAATAAAGCACCTATACATAATTTCACTTCAACTGAAAAAATATTATATGGTTTGTTGAAATATATATACATTTAACCATTAAATATCATAATTAAATAAACCTTTATACATGAACATTTACTTATCGTAGTTAAACATTCCACAATTTCACAGATTGTTAACATTAGGGTGTAATTTAAATTTTCTAAAAAAAGAGTGGTTTTTTTTTTTGAAATTACACCAAACATTAGGGTCGGTAATCACATTTTACCATACATACATATACGTACATTAAAAATTAAAACACAATTAAAACTGCAATATTAGTAAACAATCAAGAAAAATATCTTATTTTCGACACCGGAATATGGTGACATCCAATACGAGCTCCGTAGTGTTGATTACTTGAAAGATGCAAACATCCCCGACTTTAAGTCTGTTATCCTTCACGAAATTCCTCCACCCGCTGTTGATTTTCGCGCTTAGTTTGTATATTGTGCACTTCACTGGCCATGTTTTTCCATTCAACACACGAAGCTTTAAGTTTCTCGTCATCGCATCCGACAAATTCCCTTTCGCGATCGACAGCGGTATACTCTGTGTTTCATCATGTCATGTTTCAAAAAAAAAAAATTTAACCCAATTTAAAATATAATTATCTGAAAAAATAAGGGTAAATTACGAATTGAACTTAGGCTAAATAACGAAAAATAACCCCCTTTCGTAATTGCCAAAAACCCCTGAGGTTTGTTTTCGTCTTACACCAACCCCTTATACGTGACTTTTCACGGATTTCAGATATTTTCTTTTCTCTCACCTATTTAGGTGAGACTGTACACATTTTCTGTTAAAAAACTCGATCAACAGATAATCAGAGGAGAATTTTGGTTATTACGAATAGGTGAGGGTCTTTTTCGTTATTTAACCTAAGTTCAGGGGGGGTTCTTTAATTACCAAATCGTCTGCTCGAATAACAGAAGATGGATGCATCAGAGAGATGAAGTACGGCATTGTCGACGGATTATTGTCCTTGTAACGTTTCGCCATTTCGTACGCCGCACTTGTTTTCTTCTTCAAAGCTGTCTTCCCTCTCCAACTTTCTGCACCAACTAAAAAAAAGTTCAATTCTTGAACAAGAAAATGCAAAAATGACGAAGGGTCAACGAATAACGGCTACGATAGAAAAACCTTTAGAATCATTCGAATCACAACCCGAAGTGCTGCCGACGATATCGACAGAAGCATCAATTTCATTTTCATCCGAACCCAATTCATCTTGAATTTGTCCTTTCCCTTTCTTGTTCGTCAAAATTTGTTCCGACGTTACGAACGAGTCGCTAGATTTCGAACCAATGCCGCTATTACTAGCGCATTGAGAGGGATATTCTATCTCGGAAGCAGTCATATCGAATACGAGAACACGAAACTGGAAACTTCCTTGGTATTCGAATACCAACAAGTGCCCGAATTTTATCGAATAATAATCGACGAACTCCTTCCAACCTTTATGCAGCCATATTTCACCGTCGGCGCGCGTTAATTCCACTCTCCATAATGATTCAGTTGGAACCTTGAGGGAGATGACGTGGCAGTTGCTGAGCAGAGTGTTTCCGTATCGTTTCACGAACTCTCTTGGGATTTTCTGCAAACACCTTGTAAGCATTAATAAAAGAACTTCATATTTCTTCAAGAATGAAATTTTGATGAAAAGTTAAGTGAGATGCTTACTAGCTTATGGTCTGAAGGGTTCAACACGATCTTCATGAATTTTGGGTCTTTCTTGCTGAAGCAATTGGTAGCCATTTCTCTACTTGTTTTTTTTTTTTCTTTCAAGAATATTTTTGCTTTGATATTTAAATTTGCAGTAATGAAATTGAAAACAACAAATTTAGAGAGAGAGAGAGATGACGAGATCATAAGCGAATTATTACACGGGGCTCCAGGCGTGGGGAATAAAAAGTACTCATTGACAGACAAGCATCAATTCAATCTTGGGAGTTGGGACAGTAAAATTAACAGACACACACAAGAAATCAGACTATTCGCATACTATTTTCATTGCTCTTTTTATCTCTTCAAATCCCATCTTTAATCAATTACCATATTTAATTCTTTTTTTTTAAATATATATTTATATATTTATTTATTGGGACTTTACGAGGAAACCCCTCATTACTTATTTTAATGGAGAGAGATCTAAAATATTTCACTTCATCTGAGAAAGTCCACACCCATTTTCAACTAATATGATTTCCAGCTTTGCCCCCACCCACCACATCATCATTAGTCACGTGCTCAGCGATTTTTTTTTTCTTTTTTACCTTTTTCATTTTTTTCCCTCTTTTCCGTATTAGTTTCCTTAATCGACTATGAAGCATAGTCGATTAGCCTTAATCGACTATGCTTCATAGTCAATTAAGGAAATTCTTTAATTTTTTAATTTTCTTTTTTTGTTTTTTTTAATTTTTTTTATATCAGGTATATTAATTGACTGTGATGAAGTATAGTGGATAAAGAATCTGCTACTAAACATAACAAATCACAATTGCGAAAAAATGCAAAATCAACTATATTTTACAAAAAACAAAAAAATATACAAACATTATAATTGATTTATACACTTGGAATCAATAAACAAAAAATCCAAAAAAAAAAAAAAAGAGTCGATCAACCTTAATCGACTACCAGAGCATAGTCGATTAGCCAAATCGACTATTGACCATGTACATAGTCGATTAAGGTTCCAGCCTGCGCGAATTTCTCTACACGCACCGTCCTCCACCCCGATCCACCAAAAAATCATAGATCTGCCTCCCCATCGTCACCACACCATCGCACCACACAATTCAACCAATCCTTAACAATAATAAAATAAATAATTCATACAAGAAAACACAAATTAGCAATTTCAATGTCCACAAAAATAAATACATTCATCAACAATTTTCGTTGATTCTCCTCCGACGACGAGTGCTTCTTTTTCTTTATCAACAGCATGTTCCTCTTCTTCTTCCTCCACACGCCGACGGGGCGAAATAGGCTGTTGAGAAAGAAGAGTGTTTCTGCTCCACACGCCGACGACGAGTGCTTCCTCTTCTTTCTTTCTCCATCTTCCGGCGGCGACGGCGGCAGCGGCGGGGAGAAGATTGCCGGAGAAAACAAAGAAAAAAAAGAAGAAGAAAACATAGAAGAGAGAAAACAAAGAAGAGAGAAAAATGTGGAAACGTGAAAGCGATGGATGAAAAATTAAAAATAAGATTAGAGTTTTGAAAGAGTATAATAGACAATTAAGTGTAGTTTTGGAATTATGAAAATATCATATGGGTGGAATATTAGCTAATGGGATTTTCTCTAATTAATTTTAGGAGGGGCTGTTTCCTTAACTATATTTTCTAGATGAGGGGGTTTTCTCTAATTTTCTCTTATTTATTTACTTACCACATTTTCTTATATCACAATTTTCTCAAATCAAATACTCCCCCTTATGTTTCATAATAACTTTCTTTTTTTTTTTTTTTTTTTTTTTTTTTTTTTTTTTTTTTATAAATATTTTGTTCCATATTATCTGTCATTTTAGATTTCCAAAACTGCATTAATTACTTAATTTTCAGTTTATACTCGTATAAACTTTTTCTAATACTCTTTTTTAATTCATTTATATATCTTATTTATTATAAGATAAGGTCATTTTAGTCTAAAATCATACATTTTTCATAAAAACAAGACATTATTAATGAAATTCTTAATTCGTGTGCAAAGTTAAAAACAATTATTAAAAGGGAAGGAAGGGTGTATGTTCATAAAATTTTGTTCTTGTTCCTTGTAGGGCTAAATACTTAACACGCAAGTGCACGTATCGCAAACAAGTAGTGAACGTGGACTCGTGAGAGTTGGATGTCGATCCCACTGGGAATACTCAAATTACCTAATTCTAAGTACCAAATTCTAACAACTTTGATTTTTATCCAGCCTACGCAAGGTTGTCCAATTATTCAGCTAAATAATTAAACTAATTATGAAAGCAAATAATAACGAGAAAATATCAATATAAAAACGGATCTAGGATTTTTATCTTCCCCCTATGCGATAATTCTTCACCCAATTAAACATCTATCATGCAAGTTACGATTCCCGATTATTAACCCAAGACACACAATTACTCATAACCCGCTGTCGCGTGTATTATGAGTCTATTATTCATAAACAGTTCACTATATGTCTATGCAAACAAATTATGAATAAAACATTAAATAACAAAGCTCGTAAATGATTACCTAAGGTGATATCTGTATGTCTACGACACCACATGCAATTGACACACTCATTTGGTGAAAACTACTCGAAGGCTCTTCTATCCTTGTTCTAATTATTAAAACGATCTGTCAATCAATTCTAACAATAACACATAGCAACATAAATTAGTTAGGTTCATGCGCTAAATAAGATCAAATAGAAGCAATAATCATGGAATTTAAACTAATTAACATAATATTAGAAAAATAGGTTCGAATCACCACATAGGGTTCCAACAAAATCCTAGATTAAAAACTTAGCTACTCATGTTCTCTACGAAAAATATAATAAAAATACGAAAATACATAGATTTAGAAAAGATAGATAAAAGAAGAATAATGATGAAGATTCGTCAAGTCTCCGTTTTCGATTTTCAGTTCTCTCGCTCCTCTTCTTCTGAGATTGTGTGAAAAGTCCTCCCTTGATTCGTGCTTGGTCTTTGCCCTTTTATAGATGTCTCGACTTGGTAGAAGATTTAGGTTTCCTTGTGTGGTTAAAAGTCCAAAATTACTTCCAACGTGTTTTCACACGGCCACGCGAGAATCAGTACAATTCTCACACGGCCGCGCGAGAATCGCCGAAACTTTCTGCCCAAATCCTGCAGTTGGCACGACCGCGCCAAAAATAGGCTAAATCTGGCACGGCCGCACCGGGCCAATTTTCAACATCCGATTGTTTTTTTTCCGTTTTTGTCCGTTTTTGACATTTTTTGGCTTGTTTCATCCTTGGAACTCCGAAATCGTTAAGTTGTACCTAAAATACAATAAACCACTCGTTAAGCTCCATTAAATCAAAAGGTATACGAAAATACACATAAGAAAGTATACATTGAGTGTAAAATATACACTCAACACACCCCCAAACTTGAACTTTTGCTTGTCCTCAAGCAAAAATTAGCAACTTTCAAAGCAACACTTTCATCAAATGCCCCTCATCGCATAGATTAATGGTCAATCTTCACGTTTTCAGAACCTGCAATTATCATGACAATTCTAAAAAATTTACAAGCTCGTAATTCAAAGATACGTATTCACTTACCCTTGCCAAAAACCACAAACCATGCTATCGCTTCAAGTATCCCATATTTATAAATTAAAAATGGAGAAAATTTATACTTACAAAATAATATTCAACTCCAAAGACTCACCAAATTTCTTTACTCGGCTAGTATCAGATCTCCACTTTTGCTGTTAACATGATCGTTCGAGTTTTTACTACAAAATCTTTCTCAAGTCCTTTCTTCCCCTTCTATCTTCTTCTTCTTCTTCTTCTTCTTCTTTCTTCTTCTTCTTCTTCTTCTTCTTCTTCTTCTTCTTCTTCTTCTTCTTCTTCTTCATCTTTTTCTTTTCTTTTTTTTTTTACGAAGAACAAAAACGTAAAAAAAAAATTCAGCCAAGCTCCAAGGGAAAATTCATCAAGAAATCACCATCTAATCTACCCACTTTATTTCGGCTAAAAGAAAGAACACCGTTTCTCCAAGGCTCAATCAAGGTTCGAATGATAAAAATTTAAAGGTAGGCTTGAAAGGCTCAAACGGTTCAAAGATGACCCAAATCACTTCCCAAATTGCTCAACAATTTAATATTTCACGTTGTGTATTCCTAAGGCAAGTTCTAAAACCGAATAGCATATGATATAGCTTCAATTAACTCAAATTTTAAAACACAAAACTTTCAACCAAAGCAAGGTATAATTCGAGATTCCTAACAATGACTCCTTCCTACGACACTTTGAATCAAAAGCTGACCAAAATTCGATCACAATCAAGATAAAGCAAGCAATTTCATCATTAAACATCAACCATCTTTCATCATCATGATTCATCGAAGCATTTATCTAAACCACAATTTTTTTTTCGAAAGCAATAAATAAAGATAAACAAATAAACTAAAAAAAAAATCATAAGGCATGCAGACTAAAAAATTAAAGCACATAAAAGCAAGTAAAATTTCACCCCAAAACTTAAAATTTACATTGCCCTCAATGTAATTAGAACAAAGTTCAAGGATAGAATACACCTGATTAGTCGAAAGATCCTTCTCTGGGATGCACTCTTTGATGTTCGTTTGTTCCACCTTTAACGTCCGATCCCTTGGTATTTGATTTTCGATCTGAAAACTAAAACAAGATTAAATTATTAGTTTGCGTATGCTAAAATCCTAAGAAAAATAAAAACAAAGAAAAATACGAAAACGATAAATGCTCGGGTTGCCTCCCGAGAAGCGCTAAGTTTTTAGTCTTCAGCCTGACTTTGATTCTTCGGAACTGTTATGCCCAATCCAAAACCTTGTAGATTGCACATCCATCGATTTGTTTTACTACATCTCTTTCAACCAATGCATGGACAGGGTTGCAATATGCCAGTGTCCACATCCACCTTAGTTGCTACCCTTCTTTGTTAATAAGCAATCGGTACAATACTAAGGTAGGATGTTCGTCATCTGTTCCCTCAATCGGTATACAAAAATCTCCAGTCTGCATATAACCTCCACCTCAAAAATATTAGCCTTCTCATCAACCACCATTGATGGCTTCAAATCCACATTTAGATCAACGACAGGGTCCACAACTAGAATATCTTCAATCATTACATCCATCTCTTCTTTTGAGGCATCTTCGTGGTTTAGCTCGATTGCCTTCTCAGATTCATCATATTCAAGTGTCTTCGTAATTTCTATTTCTCTCACATCGACACTATTTTCTGGACATGGAAGATTTTCCTCACCGCAGGCTTCGCCCGAATTTTATTTGATATAACCATTGCCGATTTCGTCTGGAATATTTTCAAGAGATTCAGATTTTAATTTGAGCGTCGTCTCTTCTAGTTGTATCCATAGTAGTTAAACTCGCGAGATATCGCGATATATATTGCGAGACGGTACGGTCCCAATAAAAACGATACAACTCATAACATGTATTGGCTATGCATAAATACCGCGAACGCGAGATATCGTATCGTATCACCATATCACGATACGATACGATATTTACGATATTAGTCGACATATTAAAAAAAAAAATTAAATTTAAAAAAAATTAAAAAAATTGAAAAATCAAAAAATAAAAGAAAAAAGAAGAAAATGAAATATTCACATTATCAGGGTCTGAAAACGAATTTCAATATTATTTAATGTTTTTTTTTACATATATTAGATCTAAGAAATTTACACGCCAAATTTTATATTCATAGAGAAACTAGGAAAAGGCCGTATGTTGAGTCAATCGATCATATCTTCTGTTGAGGAGGGCGGTGACACCAGTGACTAATCAAGTGTTTTCTTTCCTTGAACTGCGTGCTAATTTCATTGAGAGCGATGAAAATTTTAAGTTTGGGGTGTGATATTCACTTTTACGTGTTTTATTTGTGTTTTGATTTGCATGCTTTATGATTTTTTTTTTTGCTTTCTTTTTTGTTGTTTTTGGTTTCTATTATTGCTTTTACTTATTGTTTAAAAAAATTGCTTCAGTCGAATGCATCGGTGAATTGTGATGATGAAAGATAGCCAATGTTTGATGATGAAATTACTTGCTTGGTCTTGATAATGATTGAATTTTGATGATCTCTCAATTTAAAGTAACTTAGGGATGAATCATTGTCGTCAATCATGAATTATGTGTTGTTTTTGTTGAAAGTTTTGTATTTTTAATGTGGGTTTAATTTATGCTATATCATATGGGCGGTTTTAGAACTCACCTTACGAATTTGCGAAGTAAAGTATTGAATCGTTAACTGACTTGGGCCTTCTTTGAACTGTTTGAGTATTTCAAGTCTACCATTTTAATATATTTATCACTAGAACCTTGATTGAGCTTTGGAGAAAATGTGTTCTTTCTTTTAGCTAAATTCAAACGTGTAGATTAAATGGAGGATTTTTTGAAACATTATCCCGTGGAGTGTGGTTGAAATATTTGTTACGTTCTTATTCGAACCATATAATCTCAAGAGCAAAAGTTGAGACTTTTGAACTCTTAAGAATCGAGTAGGGTCATAAGTCCTTAGAGGTGAAACAATTGTTCCAAAATGGTAAATCTTCAAATCTCGGCGAAAACACTTCGATTCAAGAAAAGAGTTTAAAAATCTCTTCAGGGCAACTCTTTAGTAATGGTTAGATCAAAAAGGAGAAGAACAGCCACTTATACTCATAATTTCTACCTTACATAAAAAAACCCTACAATTGTAAGCCAAAAAGTCCCGATGATCCGAATAGCTCAATTATTCAATATTAGTAGGGTAGAGAAATTCGGTGAGTCTTTCAAGTCAAACATTACTATTTAAGTATAAATTGTCTCTATTTTTAGAATATTTATAGTAAAATAAATTTAAAACAAACAAAGAATGAGGACAAATATTTCCCTTCACTTTAGTACTTTTGTATTATATATTTCTCGTCCAATAATCTTACATAATTTAATTAAGAACAGTTGAATAATTCATTAAATACGGGAGATGTCATTTCCCTCTAAACTATGCGACTGGACAGTTTTTTTTTTTTGAGGAGACGTGAATTTCATTAATGAGGAAACTCAGATTTTACAATATCAATAATAAAACTAGGAAGAACGTTCGACATAAAAGAGTCTATCGACGAAAGCCTAGCAATTTCATGGGCTGCGCGGTTTGCTTCTCTCTTAACGTGACGAATCTTGAACACTTCAAACGTGCTGGCTAAGCGTTTAATGTCGTCAATAACATTACCGTAGATCGTGCGACTACCAAACTCTCCAGCAATAGCAGCAACTATAGTGCTAGAATCGCATTCGAGAACTACTCTACTCCACCGGTGGTTTTGGGCGAATTCCATAGCTTTGAGAGCCGCCATAGCCTCGGCTGAAGTAGGATCAATGAAAAGAGGACAATGTGTCGAAAACCAGGCTATGCAATTTCCATCAGATGTCCTTCCCAAACCTCCTAGCCCGCAACCATGTTCCACCGAAGCAAGTGAAGCGTCGACATTAATTTTCACCTCGTCTCTAAATGGAACCTCCCACTTGATACTCGATCTTTGCATCTTTAACGGAGGTTTTGAACAAAGAACCTCGGAAACAGACCCTCGCATCTCCATAAGAAAATTCTTTGCGAGCAAAATAATGTCAAGAGCCGAATGGTTGGCCTCCTCGAAGTATTTCTTGTTTCTTCCATACCAAATAGCCCAGCAGATCACCACACAATATTCAAAATCAGTTTTATCAAGCTTCTTCTTCATTTGCAAGAACCAATCCACAATTGAGCAATTATTCGGCCAATGGATCGACCACGCCACTCCACTTAACGCCCAAACCTGCCTCGCAAACGAACATAAGGACAAACAATGCAACACATCCTCCTCTGCAGCCCCACAAATTTCACATAAACTGTTTTCTAAAATCTTCCGATTAGTAAGATTTTGGCGTGTCGGAAGAAGATTATTACAACAACGCCATAAAAAGATCTTGATCTTATTCGGCAAATTCAAGTCCCAAAGCCATTTACAAGATCTCGATGAAACGAGAGATGAACCACTTGCAATATTAACACCCGCTTTCTCTTGCTCTAAATGAACCGCGGTATGGTAGGCGCTTCGAACGGAGAATAACCCATTCTTATTGTAATGCCATATAAGTCGATCTTCATTAATCGCGCTTCCAATTGGTATAGAGAGAATACTTTTCCGATCCTCCTCATAGAACATAGATGCAATCATATTAACTTTCCATAGACCTGTATTACCATCAATAAGGCTTTGCACCTTCATATCAATCGGCCAGTTTTCTCGAGGAGTGAAAACTTTAAAATTTCGTTCTCTTGGAAGCCATTTATCTCGCCAAATGGTCACTTTCGCCCCATTTCCAATTCTCCAGCGTGAGCCTTTCTCCACTAGTTCTATCGCTCCCCAAATACTTCTCCACGTATATGACGGATTAGACCCTAAACCTGAGCCCAAAATGTCCGAATGTGGGTAATATCTAGCCTTAAAGATTCTTCCCAGTAAACTATGTGGAGATACCAACAACCGCCAGACTTGTTTGGCTAATAGCGCCGTATTGAAAGCGTGTAAGTCTCGAAAGCCAAGACCCCCAAAATCCTTGCTTTTACACAATTCCTTCCACCTGGCCCAATGAACTCCTTTGCCTTGACTATCTTCCCACCAAAACTTAGCCATCAACCTTTCGATTTCTTCGGTAAAATATCGTGGAAGTCGAAAGCAACTCATCGCATATGTCGGGATAGCTTGAATCACCGCTTTAATTAAAATTTCTTTCCCCCCTTTTGAAAGCCATTTTTCTTTCCACCCTTGAAGACGTTGGCAAACTCGGTCTCGAATATTCACGAAAGCTTCTCGTTTAGACTTTCCTAACCCAGAAGGTAGGCCTAAATACTTATCATGTTTGTCCACCACTTCCATATTAAGTTTCGAGCAAATCAAATTTACATTCTCTACGCTCGTCTTCTTACTAAAAGCAATGCAAGATTTCGCATAATTAACAATCTGACCCGAGGCCTGCTCATATTTATGCAAGATATTCTTAATGCATTCAGCAGAAGAAATATTAGCATTACAAAAAAGCATAGTATCATCGGCAAAAAGTAAATGTGAGACCTCCGGAGCTGCATTGCAAACGGCCAATCCCGCTATATTGCCGCGTCGTTCTTCTCTTTTAATCAGAGCACTCAAAGCTTCTGCACAGAATAAAAACAGGTAAGGTGAAATTGGGTCACCTTGTCGAATACCCCTTTCCGGCGCAAGAAAACCGAAAGATCCCCCATTAAGAATGAAAGAGTAGGTGACGGTGCACACACATAACATCACCAGATCAACGAAAGCACTGTCAAAACCAAGTCTGAGCATAACCTTACGGAGAAAAATCCACTCGATTCGATCATAAGCTTTGCTCATATCTAGTTTAATAGCCATATGTTCTGCAGGGCTTCGTTTCATGTAATGAACCACTTCATACGCTATAAGAATATTATCTGAAATAAGGCGCGATGGCACGAAAGCTGATTGAGATTCAGAAATAATATCATTCATATGCGGTTTTAGCCGATTTACTATAGCCTTAGAAGCGATTTTGTACACTACGTTGCTCAAACTAATAGGCCGAAACTGGGTCATGTTTTTTGGAGTAGCACATTTTGGAATAAGAACTATGTGAGTGTAATTACCTGCTGTAGGAATTTCTTTGTGATTGAGAAGCCTTAAAACCCATTGCGTAACCTCGTTACCAATTATATTCCAAAAGCGCTGGTAGAAAACCACGGGAAAGCCGTCGGGGCCTGGAGATTTCAGAGGGTGCATCCCGTCGAGCGCTTTTTTTTACTTCTACCGCCGTGTATTCCTCCATTAAAACCCGTTCACTATTGCACTAACTCGAGGCTCAATAGCTTCCAACACCTCATCTAAATCAGCTGTAGATGGGTTACTCGACGTAAATATGGTTTTGAAATAATCGGAGACGATGTTCTCCATTTCATCTTTTTTCTCGCACCAAACACCATCGGAATTGCACAAGCCCAGAATAGTGTTCGCTTTTCGGCGAGAGGATGCTTTAGCGTGAAATTTTTTTGTATTTTTGTCGCCTTCTCGTAACCAATGAGCCTTTGCACGTTGTCTCCACATCATTTCCTCTTTGTCAATAAGTTCTTTTAGTTCCTTTGACATAAGGCTAATCTCGGTACCCACATCGTCTGTTAAAGTTTCCCGTTTTTTCCTCACAATATCCTCCTTTAGCTTCTTTATCCGTTTCCTGACTGCTCCAAATGAATCCCGACTCCATCTTACCAAGCCCACTTTACATTGCTCTAGACTATTCCATAGATCACCCATGTCTCGGAAATCTGATGTCGGATGCCAATTCTCTTTAACAACCTGCTCGCACTCTTCAGACTTAAGCCACATAGCTTCAAACTTGAAACCCCTCTTATAATTGCGATGACCATCACTATTTCCCTTCTTCAGCTCAATGAGAATAGGAAGATGATCCGAGAATAAGGCATCTAAATGTAAGACCCGATAACTTGGAAATAAATCCATCCACTCAGAATTTCCGCAAGCTCGGTCTAGCCGTTCTCTGGTGGTAAACGGCTCTCTCCTATTATTGGCCCAAGTAAACGGATAACCGAAATAACCCAAGTCATTAAGCCCCGTTTCTCGAAGACAATCGGCAAATGCTTCCATATTTCTACTGGACGGCAGATTTCGACCACTTTTCTCTGTAATCGACAAGATTGCATTAAAATCCCCGGCACATAACCACGGTTTTGTTGATAATGTTGATAAATGCCTTAATAAATTCCAGGATTGATATTTAAGAGACTCATCAGGAGCGCCATAAAAACCAGTAAACCGCCAACTATCTACTGGACAGTTAAATTGACGTTTTTTGGGCTAAAAAGGAAAATAATGTTTATTGCATTAAAAATCCTTAGGGGCTCGATAAACCCTTTGTTTGTCCTTCAAGGAAAGATCACCCCTTTACGACCAAAACTTTCTACGAAACCTATGTAAAACCAGGGCCGTTCTTGATAAATTCAGGGCCCTAGGAGAGTTTTAAGAATTTATAAAAATGGACCCCTATTTGTATTGTATACTGTACACATTAATTCATTCTAACGAACACGTACGACTGGATAAATTTTTTTATTAGCATTTTGGAATTTTGGAGAAAATATGACTAAACGAATAAGCTTGATAATTAATGTATCTAACCTCCCATGCAATAAGAACTTTGTGGTTCACCATATCGATCAATATTTTGGAGTCTGCTTCAATGGTTAGAATTTCGACTCCAAAAGCTACACAAAAAGTTATGCCATCCAAGAGGGCTTTGACAGTTGACTTATGTTTATATATGGCATATAAACAATTTATCATTACTATCAAGTAAATACTAAAAACAGTAACACAACATAAATAATACAACCTAGCAATAAACTTGTACAGTAGAACCTCGATAAATTAATATTCAATATATCAATAACATCGTTTAAATAATATTTTTTTTTTTGTCGCAACTCGATGAAAACGTATTACATTATTTCAATAATTTAATATTTCAATAAATTAATAGATTTTACTAGCCCCTATTGTATTAATTTCTAGACGTTTAAGTGTATATATCACATTACATCATCACATCCTACATACAATAATTAAATTACATCATCACAATTCGTAATTTTTTTTACTAATATATATATGTATAGCCTTATCGGATCTGTTGGAGTAAAGCCAAAAGAGTACTGTTCTATTTGTCCTTGTCTCTCCTTTCTACGAACACAATCTTCATAACCTTATCCTTATATAAAAAGAAACGTTAGCAGAACCTAAGAAACCCTAATGGTATATTTGTATTTTTTTTTAAATTGACTATTATTATCTTTTTTCCATTTCCCATTTTTCAGCCTTTTTTTTTTTTTTAGTTTCATCGCAAATCAGATTTGTAAATCGACTAGCAAAATCTTAATCCCTTCGGATAGTCTTTTATTTTTATACTTTTTAGTAATCTCTTTGGAAATCTCATTTTTTTACTTACACTGATATGCATTTTTTTTATTTTAATTATCGGAAGAGTAAAGCAAAATCTCTCTAGCTTACACACACCAATGTGGATTTTTTTTGAATTGTTTTGCCTGCCTTATTTGTTGTTTTTTTTTTTTTTTTTTAATGTTTTTTTTGGTAATTTAAATTTCACAACTAATTATTTTAATATTGTATATCGCACCAGAAGAATTGCTAGTATATTAAAAAAAAAAACGTTAGGTCAACTCCAAGCAATCCTAATGGCATCTTTGTAATTATTTTTTTCCGTTATCGTATTTGTAGAAATGTCGATGCTATTAATATAGTTTAAATTTCGCAAATAAATATTTCAAAATTGGTGAAATAACAAAATTTTTATTTTTATATATTTAAGTAATTATTTTATTCCTTTTAATTTGGAATGCTAGCAAGAAATCGTAACGCATGCATGAAGGTAATTAACACATATGTTTACTTTCCACATGAGTGAGCATGCATGGTTACAGTAATTTATCTAATTAAGGCCTCGTTTGCTTGATGCTATTGAGCTCTATTAACTAAATAGTAGAGATGAGTAAGATGTTTGGTTGGTGAGATTCGTATTTAGTCAAGCCCGCTACTATACTTAAAGCCCGCAATTAAATGCTATTATTTGGTTAAATTAGTAGCACCCCTCCCCCATGCAATTAATTTTGTAGACGGTGATTAAAAGAGGAAAATACAAAATTTTCCTTAAAACAATATCTTAATTTTGTTAATTAAAAGACATTTTAGACGATTCACATTTAATACCATAATTTAACAAATTTAATACAATATTTAATATATCGAATCAAACATTTTATTGACTAAATAATTAATTAGTCAGTGGAATATTAATTCAACATCACCTAATCCAATGTAATCCGATATAGGTAAGCAAACGAGGCCTAAGAAAATAAAAATAAAGATTTGACCTTACAAAAATAGCCTAAGACACGGCCCCAAAGAGATTCAAATCAAACAAATTAAACAAGCCACACCGTGGGGGGAATGAATTAATGCATGGTTACAATAGTTGTTTATTTTATAAGTATAAATTATACATCAAACATTTACGGTCGTAAATTTTGACTAATATATATAATTAATACTGCGGCGGTGGTGGCGGTCGACGATTCATGAAGTGCAATGGTGGAAAATGCAGGCGATGCATAGGCAAACTTGGTGGTGGTGGTGGGCCTGGAGGATTAATAGACGGGCGTGAATCTATGTTTTTTCTTGTAGCGGATCTTGGTGGCGGCGGCGGAGATGGATGCTTACCTTTGAGCATTCCGTCGAATCTTCGATTTTTGTTATTTGCCGTTGACACGGTTGGGTCAATATGCATTACCAACAATAAACCAATTACCAAGAACAAGTAACTAACTATTAATGCTTTCATTTTTTCTCATAGAAAAACTATATCGATCAGCATATATATATATATATATATATATATATATATACCCTAGCCCTTGGGTGGGCCCCCCCCCCCCCCGACTATAAGTATATGAAGAAGTTCTGGAAACAAATACTTGGAACGTTTAAGAAAATTTTTGCCGACTTTTGTTTCTTTGCCGATTGTGTATGAGTATTGATATTTTTGTAGTAGCAGAAAGTTAGAGTTTTTTAAAATACTAGAGAAGATAAAGCATCGTGTGCTACAATTGATAGGGGATAGGTTGTCTCAAACGATGGGAAGTTTTCTCACACAAATGATAGGATATGATTTAGATTTGTTTTTACAAAGATGCGTTAACAAAGAAGGCGAAATAAATAAGAAAGAGGAAAAAATTCCATTGGGATAAGAAAGAAATAGTAATAATTATAATATTAATAGAGAAAAAAACAAAATAAAAATAATTAAAGAGATGTCATTAGAGTTGCTTAGGGTTGGTGAACTTTATCTCTCTTATATATAAAGATTATGTTGGAACAGTTGAGCCAACGACTAGTTCTTGATTGAAGATGAATCAAGGAGAAAGCAAATTCACATGCCATGCACGAGGAAGATCTGCTGAGCTTATTGAAGATATAAATATTAAATTGAGCTAAGAGCATAGACCCCCCTGTGTTATTTCATACATCAAACATTTACCGTCCTGATTTTTGACTAATATATATATATATATATATATATATATATATATATATATATATATATATATATATATATATATATATATATATATATATAATTAATACGCCGGCGGTGGTGGGCATCGACGAGGTCGTTTAGCCATTGGGGGCGAACGTTGGTTAAACAATTTACTTGATGTTGGTGGCGGCGGAGATGGCTGCTTACCTTTGAGCATTCCGTCGAATATAGGATTTTTATTTGGCCTTGACACAGTTGGGTCAATATGCATTATTAGCAACAAGAAACCAATTAGCAAGAACATGTATGTAATTATTAATGCTTTCATTTTTCTCACAGAAAAAAACTGTGTGAGTTATATATATTACCATTTTTCAGAGTTTCGAGTGATCTTATATATATATATATACATCTAATCATATGGAATAGATAGGAGAGGTGATTGTTTAAATGATAAAATTTAATAAAACTGTCCAATATGTTGACCTGAGTCGTACGCCTTCCTGCTAAACTACGACGACTCTAGCTTCATGTAAGAGAGAGAGAGAGAGAGAGAGAGAGATTAAACTATTGTGTTTGTAGTGAGCATTTGTCTCGGAACATTATTTGCGGTTGTGATGCTTTGCTATAAAAGTGGTCCCGAATGTTGAACCTTGTTGTTATTACTATGGTGATAATTGATAAGAGATACCAAAGATGAGAAGGGGGAAAAAAAAAAGGAAATAAAGGGAAAAAAAATTATCTTGCAGTATCTGTGGGGTCTATGAGATGCTCACCTGGCGAAAAGCACCTAGCAATTTTGCGGCATAGATCTATACAAATAATCACTCACTAAGCACACATACACATGGGTGTGTGCGTTACTATATGTAGATTATTGGTGCAAAATCAGTCGGTGTAATTCACTGAATGTAGCATCTGTAAAACCGTATACGCACATGTACCATACCATGTATCTAATATCTGGCTGAAACCGTTTGTGGGTTGATTATTACGACTAACCTGCGTTTTGTAGAAGCAAGGGATGCTCCTGCATGCCAAAATAGAAAAATAAAATTATGTCTCTATAATGTCCCCTAAATAAATGAAATCTATACTATCTATACTTAAACTTATATACTTTATATTAGGGGTGGGCATTCGGGTCGGGTCGGGTTATTCGGGTTATTCGGATCGGGTTATTCGGGTTTTTTGCAAAAAAAAAATTACCCGAACCCGACCCGAGATAACCGGGTACCCGGCAACCGGGTACCCGGTTATTTCGGGTCGGGTTCGGGTTTTGCTATTTTCCTCTTTTTTTTTTTTTTTTTTTTTTTTTTTTTTTTTTTTATTTAATAAACAATAACTAAATTTACTTAAGATATACATATATATATAATATATAACAGACATATATATATATAGACATATACATATACATATACTGTCACTGATATACATATATATATACATATACTGTCACTGACTGTCACTGATATATATATATATATATATATATATATATATATATATATATATATATATATATCTTTATATATATAAAAAAAAAAAAAAAAAAAAAAAAAAAAAAAAAAAAAAAAATCAACCGGGTACCCGATCGGGTACCCGGGTAGGATTTCAAATACCCGGACCCGACCCGGTTTGGGAGCACCGGGTACCCGAACCCGGGAAAAACCCGGTTACGTAAAAAATTACCCGATCCGGTCGGGTAATACCCGACCGGGTCGGGTTATACCCGAATAACCCGACCCGAATGCCCACCCCTACTTGATATACTTATTATCTATACAAGGATGAATATTAGTTGAGTTTCATCCACTTCATTTACAAGGATAACTGGGTAATATAGTAATAACAATATACACACACCCATATTTATTTGTAACCGATGCAGTTATTGGGTATACGAAGACAAATGGGTATTATTATATATTCATTAAGAAACGAAAGGCAGTTGTTGATTGTTTCAGCTTTAAGATAGTGATTTTAGCACCTTTTGTTTTAAAATAATCTAAAATATTTCATAAAGATTCTTCTATGAATGAAATGGATTATTGAAATTACTATATTGTGTGCTACAAGATTACGAGAATATGTTATTATTAATTTTTTTTATAATAATTGTTGTTGTTCTTATTATAGATAGATAAAAATCGAAGGTTTAGGTAAACATGTTTAAAATATAATCAGTTTGGATAATAAAGTGATCCAATTTATAAGAGGTACCTAATGAATTTAAATTTGGTTCCTTCAATTATATTCATAGAAGGTGAAGATACATTCTAATGTTAGGTACTTCGACTATCCGTTGAGGCCAATAGCGGCGAATAGCAACAATGTTTAGTTTGGCCGTCAAATGAGCTTTGGAGGAAGGATCTTTAATAAACGTAACCGCATTGAGGCAATCGGCTTCGAAGATGATACGACGGGCTTTAGCTTTAGCTGCTAAATGGTAGGCTCTAGAAAAAACAAAAGATTCAGAAGCCGAGTTATAGACACAATGGTGTCTCATTGTGTGTTACGAATTACGATATACTATTTAGTATATATTATTTAATTATTGTTTTAGTTAGTAATTTAGTATTAATTAATAAGAATAGTTTATTTAGGTTTATATGAAGAAAAAATATTAAAGAATAGATCTTATGTTTCGTGCAAAATATCTTATGATGCAGAAGAGATCGTATTAATTGGTATCAGAGAGAGATTGCGATAACACCAACTCTTCGTTAGGTAAATCAAGTCGATATGATACCTCTCCCACTCTATCGAGAATCTCAGAAGAACCTATATATCTAGGTGTCAATTTCCCAATGCGACTGAATTCCATTAAGCCTCTCCTCGGACTAACCTGAAAACCTGATCACCAACCTCAAACCATAGAGGCCGTCTTCTTCTCTCCGGATAACTCTTTTGGCGATTATGAGCTGTGACTAGTCGTTTATGAATGATAGCAATATTTTCGGTGGTTTCGCGAAACAAGTCAGGTCCTAATATAAATTTATCACCTAACTTCTTCCCAAAAAATAGGTGATTTACAAGGTCGTCCATAAAATGCTTCAAAATGAGCCATTTCAATACTAGGCTGATAGTTGTTATTGTAAGCAAACTCCACTGATGGTAGGTTATCATCCCATGAACCTCGGAAGTCGAGTACACAAGCCCTCAACATATCTTCTAGAATTTGAATAGTTCGCTCCGACTGGCCATCTGTCTCAGGATGATAAGTAGTGATGAACCGTAAAATGGTCCCTAGAGCTGACTATAGACCCTGTCAAAAGCGAGAAGTAAAGCATGGATCGCAGTCTGAAACAATAGAAACTGGGATACCATGAAACTTGAAAATCTCTTTGATGTAAAGCTTACTAAGAACATCAACCGAATCGAATTGTGCCCTCTAGAAGATCTTGGAAGTCCACTCACAAAATTCATTGTACCATGTTCCCACTTCTACTCTGAAATTGGTAGTGACTAAAGTAATCCAGCGGGTCTCTGATGTTCGTTCTTAACAATGTCAAACATTTCGAAACAAAATGTGCTACGTCTTTGTTCATATATCTCCCCCAAAAATGTCGACTTAAATCATGATATATCTTTGTTCCACCTGGGTGCACGACTAGACGGGAGTGATGAAATTCTCGAAGTACGTCATCTCGACAAGATTATGGAAAAAAAATTTATCCACAAACCTCAAACTCTAATACATGTACTGATAATCTCGGCTTCGGCATCTTGCTTTTGAGCCTCAAGCACTCTAGTAAAAAGCGCAGGCTGTGACACGATGGAGAATAATGCAAACCTCTCGGTTGTTTCACTAATGTGCAAATCAAACTAACAAATATCTCCCATCATCTCCCACTCCTTAACTACCACGCCTACTATTTTAAAGAGATTTCCTACTAAGTTCATCAGCTACAACATTTGCTTTGCCTAGGTGGTACTCCGATTCAAAATTATAATCATCCATGTACTCCATCTAGCATCATTATCGTAAATTAAGTATTTCAGTATTTCAAGCTCTTGGGATCAGAAAACACTTTAAAATTTTCACCATACACATAATGTCTCCAACTCTTCAATGCGAAAATGACTGTTGCTAGCTCCAAGTCACGTGTGGAGTAATTTTGTTCGTGCGTTTTCAGTTGAAGAGAACCATAAGCTACAACCTTTCTCAACTGCATAACTACACAACCCAAACCATCCCGAGAAGCATCACAAATAAACAGTATAACGCAAGCCTCTTTCGGGTATTATAAGTACTGGTGCTAATGTCAATCTCTTCTTCAATTCCAAGAAGGCAAGCTTACAAGTTACGTCTCATATAAATTTTACTCCCTTACGCGTAAAACGTGTCAACGGTGAAGCAAGAAATATTGCAACTCTTTAAATGTATTCTTCTCCTTAAATGTGATCAACTTTCCGTTCCAACGTCATCGATCTTCTACCGAATAGGCTTGATGGTTAATGTATTTAACCTCCCATATGCATTAAGAACTTCGTGTTTCGCCAAATCGATCAATATTTTGGAGTCTGGTTCATTGGTTAGAATTAACTTCGACCTCAAAAGCTACAGAAGAAGTTATGCCATCCAAGAGGGCTTTAGCTTTTAATTTGTTTACATGATTTAACCTTTTGCCATAATGATAGTTTGAATATGCATGCAAAGCACCAATTCCCCTCCCATGATTGCGAATTATCCCACTACATGAACATAATTCCTTCTTACATTAGCCATCCACGGTGAACATACTCATAATTAACTAAGAAGGTGATCGGATGAATTCCTTGTAAGTATAAAAGAATGAATTCATTGTAGTATAGAAGTTAATTCCGCTATCATCAAATTTTGCATGATAATTTTTCGAACACTTATGTAACTAATGTATCACTGGCTCTTTGGATTCGCTTCTCAACAATTGGTATCAGATCATTTTTGATAATTTCGTTTGAGATTTACCATATTGTCCAATATCAATTAAACATAGAACAAACATCTCGTGCACTTATACATAGTCTATAACGTGGTCTATGATACACGGAAAAAGAGATTCAAGCTAACGAATTAACATACCACAATGTGGGAGAGTGATGCGATCTCTTGTGTATCATAAATATTTCCTACGAAACGTAAGATCTATTCTTTAATATTTTTCTCTTCATAATCAAAACCCTAACACAATACGACTATTTAAAGAGAATAAAACCCTAGAATCCTAATCTAACTAGAAAAGATAATTACCTAAACTAATAAAATACTTAATAATTCTCCTAACCTAAACACACGGCTATTATATAATAAACCTAACAAACTATTCTAATTAATTAATAATAAACTATTAACTAAATCAATACTTAAATAATATATTAAATAATAAAATACTAACTAACTTATAATTAATCGATATATATAATATATCGTATCAAACCACCCCTCTTGAAATGAACCTTGTCCTCAAGGTTCCAATAATTGCAGCTCTCTCTTTTGCGCTTCCACCTATGTTTGACTACATCGAATTGCGTCCCGAGTGAATCCGAAAAACATGACGAACGATCAAGATCTTTACCACATTGTTTATGTTGATCGAACGAACTCCTCAAGGCTTTTGGAAAAATTCTCAATATTTTTCCCGATAAATAAGCCTCTTCAATTACCTTTTCAGATTCCGGTTCATTCACAATCACCAATTCTTGTTCGTCCTTTTTTCTTTCAACAACATGGAAATCTCCCAATATCCATTGTAGTTCTTCATTCTCATATGTGGTTAATTCCTCATCTTCGTCCCAAATTACCTCCGTTAACTCCGATTCTTCTTCTTTCGGCTCTTCGTCCCACTTTATATCAGTTGAATCCGATTCTTCTTCTTTCGGCGAACTCACAAAAATTTGGGGCTCTTCGAAAAAGTCATCGTCGTCCTCTTCCTCTTCCTCTTCCTCCGGCGATAGACTCGGCATCTTTGGCGGTGGTGGTGATGGCCGTGGCGGTGACGGACAGCGGTCCCTTCGGCAGCGGTCCCTTCGGCTTTTGTGATGGCGTTGACGTCGTCCTTGACTTTGTTCGAGCAATTTCTGAAAATCGATCCGTAATTTCTCTACGGATTTCTCCAATCGCTCCAACCGTCTTGTTTCTGACATCATGATTTTCACAAAGTTTTGATGTGATCTCAACTTTGCTCCAGCGTAGCTTTGATGTAATCGCTGCCTTGCTAACGAAGCGTTGGTGTTAATCGCAACTTCGCTCTGATACCAATTGATGCGATCTCTTGTGTATCATAAATATTTCCTACGAAACGTAAGATCTATTCTTTAATATTTTTCTCTTCATAATCAAAACCCTAACACAATACGACTATTTAAAGAGAATAAAACCCTAGAATCCTAATCTAACTAGAAAAGATAATTACCTAAACTAATAAAATACTTAATAATTCTCCTAACCTAAACACACGGCTATTATATAATAAACCTAACAAACTATTCTAATTAATTAATAATAAACTATTAACTAAATCAATACTTAAATAATATATTAAATAATAAAATACTAACTAACTTATAATTAATCGATATATATAATATATCGTATCAGAGAGCCTCCGATACCACTAGGCTAATTAAGCCTTACCGAATACATGGTTACAATAATTCTTTATTTTATAAGTAATTCACCCATCAAACGTTTACCATCGTGATTTTGACTAATATAACTAATACGGCGGCGGCGGTGGTGGTGGTCGACGATTCATGAAGTGCAATGGCGGGAAAAGCAGGCGATGTGTTGGCGGCGGACATGGTGGTGGTGCTGAGGGAAAGTAGGCAACCCTTGGTGATATCGATGTAGCGGATCTTGGTGGCGGCGGAGATGGCTGCTTACCTTTGAGCATTCCCTCGAATCTTGGATTTTTGTTATTTGCCGTTGGCACAGTTGGGTCAATATGCATTATTAGCAACAATAAACCAATTACCAAAAACATGTATGTAACTATTAATGCTTTCATTTTTTCTCAGTGAAACTAGCATATATATATATATATATATATATATATATATATATATATATATATATATATATATATATATATATATATACACTACCAATTTTTTAGAGTTTTGACAGATCTTATCTATATGCATCTATAATCATTTGGAATAGAGAGAGCTAGACAGGTGATTGTTTAAATGATAAATTTAAATTTGTCCAATATGTTGACTCATAGCTTTATGAATACGACGACTCTAGCCTCATGAGTCAACGGGGAGAGAGAGAGAGAGAGAGAGAGAGAGAGAGAGAGAGAGAGAGAGAGTTATCTCCGAACATTATGTGAGGTGGTGATGCTACTTGCTATAAATGATCCACTTGGGTGGAGCATTTTTACCCGACATTGAAATTTACACTGTGTTCTTGTAAAATTGAATTGCTCATCCTTCTTTTTTTTTTTTTGAAAATTCAAATCATGTTACAAATTGGGAAAGTAAGACAGGAATCGAACCCCTAAGTTCGCAGATGTACATCATTTGGATACCATATATAGCTGTACAAATTCCATCTTCTTATTTCTAAAAGAAAATATAAAACAATATCTGTGAACGAAAGAATAGGTGAATACAAGAAAAACATAAATAAGAGAAAAAGAAAAATAATAGGTGCATAAGTAATCGAGTAAATTACTTATTTTCGTAATTTGACATTATTTCATCAAAACATTAATGTATTAACGGTTTTATTCTACATTGCTTTTTATAACTCGTGATATTGTTATTATAATCTACCTATGTTATAGGGAAATTGTAATTTGGTCCTCTATGTTGGTATGTTTAGATATTTAGTCCTATAAGTTGTCCTAATTCATTTTACATGCAATAATTATGCAAAAGTAGTATTTTTAATCTTATTTCACTCGAACTTTGAATTTTAGTTTTATTTTAATGATGTAGCTAACAATCTCATCGAATTTTTTTTATATGGATACTTAAAAGTTATAAAATGTTCCTCTAATTTTATAGGCGTGTCGTCTCATATAATCAAAATTCTATCAAGGGTAAGTTAGATGTCGAATTTATAATTTCCAAGTGTCCGTATATAAGAAAAATGCGTCAATTTTATTTTTTCCGTCATAGAATTAAAAATTATGCAATATAGGACTAAAAATATTATATTTGCAAAGTTATTGCATGTAAAATTGAAACATGACAAGTTAGAGGATTAAAATCCTAAATAACCAACATAGAGGACCAAAACTATAATTTTGCATATGTTATATATACTCCAAACTCATTATCTGATGATTTTTTTTGGAATGGAGTTGAAATCGGTTTTACACTTCCGAAAAAAAGTTGATTTTTTTTTTCGAAAATGCTAATTTCGATTTGATATGCTCTATTAATATACATACATCCCTAGACAAAGCGCATTTACCATTCATTTAAGAAATTTCTCTCAAATCTTTCTAATTTCCAAAACTCTCCCCATATGCGCAAATGATCTTATTACCTTTGAAATTTTTACATATTTGTATTATTTTGAGTGTATACCAAAAAAAAATCATGGATTTGTCAGTAATTGTAGTTTGAATTCCTGCTGAATAAACGATCTTGTGACTTGTGAGGCTGCTATGCTGCAGTGGATGTAGATTCTGCGGAGAATCGAACACGTTGAATCGTGTGTGCTTTAGAGCCCATTTGGCTAAGCTTATTTAAAACATCTTATAAGCTTCTACATCTGATAAGATGTTTTAGGAGCTGATAAGCTGTTAGATCTTATTTTAAAAATTATTTTTAAGGTGTTTGGATATGTAGCTTATAAGTTATTTTTTGTTTTTATAAGTTGTTCAGGTGTTTGGAAATAAAAGATCCGTTTGTTGCTATAATGATAAAAAAGTACATGACGCCAGTATAATTGTTAAACTTATTTGACTCAAATACTTTTGTTCATAAAATATTATTATAATATTTACAAATTATTTTTTCAAATAATAATAATAATATAAAATTATATAATAATAAAAAATAAAAGTTGTAAAAGAAATATATTTTTTTTATAGATGAAAGAAATATAATTTATTATGGAGATAATAAGAATATTCGTGTATTTTTATATACATATAAAATATAAATAGAGAATAATTTATTTTACAATTATTATGATAATTACGATAATTTTATTTAACAAATTAATAATCTTGATTACAAGAATACGTTGTTTTGATAAAATATAAATATTATTAGTATTCATGTAATATAATAAAGTATTTGAGGGTAATTTTGTATTTTAAGTGTTTTAGTAAAGAAGCAAATAAGATCTTAAAGAAAAAAGGTGGGGTAGAGGTACTTTTTAAAAAACATCTTATAAGCTCCCTAATAGCTTATTTTTGGAAAAAATAAGATTTTTTGCATTTTTTTTACCAAACACCTTTTAACAACTTATAAGCTTCTAAACATCTTATAAGATGTTTTTAGGAGATTATAAGCTTAGCCAAACAGGCTCCTAGTGTTTCTTTTGATTTTCATCTACAAAGTTAGCACAAATTATATCTTCAGCAAGAGGTGCGGTGAGCTCACACATACAGGGACAGCGAGCCAAGATTTTGATAGTTGAGGTAAGTTTTGGTTAACATTTTGTTTTATGACTCAAGGGTCATCAAACAAAATGCAATTTAGGTCATCCAAAAAAGATTAATCAAATCAGTCCTAACTTAGAAAAATCCAGTTAAACTAATTTATTTTGCATAAATTTTAGAGCAAAGTTCACTTTCCACCCTTAAAATATGGGTTGTGCCGCATACACACCACCAAATTACAAAACTCACCCCCCCCCCCCCCCCCCCCCCCCCCCTATATTTTTTGGTCAAACTTATAAAAATGTAAAGACATCTATTTTGTAATATTTTCTTGCAAAAAATAAAATTTCACCCCACCTTTAGTCTATGAAAAATATATAATGAATATTAGTAATTAGAAATATTTCAGCCAAAATAAAAAAATACAATTTAAAGCCATTATCTCCTTCATTTTTTTTCCAACATAACTCATCTCGCAAATAGTATTTGGATAATTATTTAAGCAACTGTTTAGCTAATTTTAATATTTTATTAAATTGCGCATATTCTTTTGGTAGGTTATAATGGTAGATCATTTTTTCGTAATTAAATCTATTATGGAGTTTTTTTTTTTTTGGTAATGAAGGAACTCGCAACCAACCATATAGGTGCACTGGGTAAACCTACACTCTCGTATAATAGCTTACAAACCATACGAGAGATGTAAACCACACTAGGTTAACCATGTGTGACAAGCTCGACCTAGCGACTGTTGGCAAGGGGATTTGAACCTGAGTCAATTGACACATGCTCACTTGCTCCAACCGTTACGCCATCCCTTGTGGAACTTTATTATGAAGTTTGAATATATTGAGGTTTGACTTACATCTAATGAAATGTTTATCCTAATTTAATATCCTATTTTGAGATACTTTGAATTAAAAAACAAAAAAAATAGACATCCAGTAGCTAATGTAATTTGGTTAGGATTGTGGTTTAGTTATGATTGTTATATCAAATTGAGCTCGTCATAACAATTAGATCTGGACATTATAATGAAGTTAAGAAGAAAAAAAATTGAGCAAAAATGAACTAATTTCTAATGAAAAATGAGGAAAAATAAAGGTAAAAACATAAGGCACATGTAAGCTTTGAACCCTTACACAAAAGGGGTAAAAATGTCCCAGAAAGAAGGCAACAAGAAAGTCAATAGGATGTCAGGATATTCAAATGGAATACAAACATAAAGAGATATTTGGTACGTTTCGTAATTGAGGGGTGTGTTTGCGACACACCCCATAATTCAGGGGTACAAAGTGAACTTTGCCCTAGATTTTATAGTAAGTAAAATATTGTGCCGTTGCATCGCACACACATGTGAATTCTTCATATATAATGAAATTAAAGAAAGAAAGAACCACTCGGGATTAATTACTGTATACTACACGTTTAATCCTGATCGATCTTTTTACATCCATATTAAAAGAGAGATATGCGACTTCAAGCTCTCATCAATGGTTAATAGTTTGCATGCATTGTAATTGGAGATATACTCAGAGGCAGGGGCGAGTTCATCACTGAGCAAGGGTAGACTGAAGCCCCCCCAATTGATAATTTTTACCCTATATTATATCTATATATCTATTTAACCTACTCAACGTTTATTAATTAGCCCACCCAGAATTCAAACTGATGTAAGAAAAAACCTCAATTTATATTAATTAACCTAACCAAAATTCAAATTAATGCAAAAGAAGCCCCAATTTTTATTAATTAGCCCATCCAAAGTTAAAATTAATGCAAAAAGAGCTCTAATACTTTTCCTATTCTCTGATTTTGTCACAAAAAAAATCCTAAAAAAATTTTGGGGGCTCTGCCTGAACTCCCGAAAATTTAAGTCCACCCTATAACAAATTCCTGGATTCGTCACTGCTGAGTGGATTAGTATCCCGTGAATATGCACCAGGCCGTTATACATATTGCTAGCAAGAATATATCAGATAGAATACTTGAAAATAATTTTTACACTAATAAACCCATACGATGTGTTGACTGACAATCCGGAGTCAGAGCATATATGGTAGCAGAATTGCAGTAATTTGTTTTAAAATAAAAAAGAAGAAAATCGACTTGGCTTTAATGAAATCCCATGGTTACAATAATTCTTATTACAGCTTTCATAAGTTATATATATATATATATATATATATATATATATATATATATATATATATATATATATATATATATATATATATATATATATATCAAACATTTACCATCATCATGGTATTGGATTATTTCGTGCCCCTGTCGCATGCATTGGTGGCGGCGGAGATTGTAGTTCCTCTTTGAGCATTAATCTGTCGAATCGAGGATTTGCCGTTGACATAGTTGGATCAATATGCATGATCAGCAACAAGAAACCAATTACCAACAAGTATATTGTAACTAATAATGCTTTCATTTTTCTTAGAGAAAAAAACTGTATCAGCATATATACATATTACCAATCTTTCAGATTTTTGAGTGATCTTATATGCATGTTATAATTATGTGGGAATAGAGAGAGGAGATTGTTTATATAAGAATTAATTTTGAAATTTCCAAATATGCTGATGACTCAGTCGTACCGTTCATGCCAAACTACGACGATTCTAGGAGTCAAGGGTAGAGAGAGAGAGAGAGAGAGAGAGAGAGAGAGAGAGAGAGAGAGAGAGAGAGAGAGAGAGAGAGAGAGAGAGAGAGAGAGAGAGAGAGAGAGAGAGAGAGAGAGAGAGAGAGAGAGAGAGAGAGAGAGAGAGATCGAGAGAGAGAGAGAGAGAGAGAGAACTAAGACTTGTAATATGTGAAACTGAGACAAATTATTGTGTTTGTAATTACGTTGAACCTTCTATATGTCATTCCTTTGATCATATGTGTGATTTAAAAAAGAAAAGAAAAATCTTCTTGCAATATATATTGATCTAGTCTTGGTTTCTCGAAGGGATGATGACAACTATGATGTCAGCTCTGCCTCCTGAAGTCAACTCTCAGCTTCGGCGGAGTCTTGGCTGGCTTGCAACAACGCTTGGAGGGGGTTTCCCGGTGTAGAAGCTCCGACGAACAAGTTAGAGGAGGAAGGAAACTTTACTCGTATCGTGTGTGAGTTTTGAGTGAACTTTCCATTATATAGGGGTGTCTTGCCTTGGGGCCCATTGCTTTCCTTTTAGGGTTTTCAACTTAACGTTTTCCTGATTTGGGCCTGCCGTCATCAATGGACTTTTAGATTTAACAAAGCTTTATCCGAACTAAGGATCCTCCCTCGCGGCCCGAGGTGGGACATAGGCGAGATTCCTTCGTATCATCACATCAGACCGAGCTTTATTACAAATTGGGCTTTACTTATTTTGACCCGTCTTGTCTTTGTAAGGGTTTAGCCCATGTAGGCGAACTGGCCCATATCAAATATAACAAAGGCCATAACGATTTACTGTTTGCATTTTAGGGTTGATACGCGTAAACTACGTATAAATTACCGCAAGTGTACAATATCGTTGTTTTGTAGAATAGTGAATTCCAGATATCGATCCACATGGAATTAAGTTCCTAAATCTACCAAGTACCGTAATTATACTATCCTAAACTTTATCTAGACAATCGAAATGGTGGGGGATGAAATGAAGCTAAAAGGAAAAACAACAATAATAAAAACAACGGTCCATCAGTAGAAGCGAAGAATTCCGACGTGTGATGGCTTCTAGGGTAAAATCCACCAGTGTACTATCGATAAAGATCTACAGATCCGAATCTAATGTCAATTCTATATTCGCTAACCCAGACACTAAAATACCCTAACCCCCGTCTCCAGTGTAGTTAGAGTCTACCCACAGGTCCGACGTCTCCGTTCAGAACCAGATATTAAGAGAGCATTTAGGTCAGTGAAAATTTGTTGAAGACGTAGAGAATTTAATTTTATCTTGTTGAGATTTTTACGTAAAGAAAAGAAAATTCAATTTGTTGAGGTTTTTCCTTTTTTTCACGTGCTCCTATTTTTTAGGAGAATATTTGATAATTATTTATTAGGGATGTATTTTTACTTCCGGATGGATGAGTTATCAAAATAGAACTCTATTTTAATAACCCCATTGGAGGAAAGAGTTTTTAAATTTGGGGAGTCAAATGGAGGTTAAGGGGTTTGATAACCCATTTAATAACCCGTTGGAGTTGCTCTTAGTATTAGTATTAGAATTACTATTAGTGTTAGTATTAGTATAAGTATAAGTATAAGTATTAGTATTAGTAGTATTAGTATTAGCATTAGCATTAGTATTAGTATTAGTATTAGTATTAGTATTAGTATTAGTATTAGTATTAGTATTAGTATTAGTATTAGTATTAGTATTAGTATTAGTATTAGTATTAGTATTAGTATTAATATTAGTTTTAGTTTTAGTTTTAGTACAAATATTAGTATTAATATCAGTATAAGTACATGTATCAATATTAGTATCGGTATCAATATAGGTATCAGTATCAGTATCAGTATCAGTATCAATATCAGTATCATTATCAGTATCTGTACCAGTATAAGTATCCCTACCAATATCAGTATCAATATCAGTATTAATATCAGTATTTGTATCGGTATCAGTATCAGTATCAATATCAGTATATATATCATTAGCATTATTACATTAACATTAAAATTAGTTTTAGCATTAATATTAGTATTAATAATAGTATTAGTATCAGTATTACTATTAGTAATAGTATTAGTATTAATACTAATATCAGTATAAGTATCCGTATCAGTATTAGTATCGGTATCAGTACCAATACAAGTATCAGTATATGTATCAATATCGGTATCACACCTAATACTAATACTAAAACAAACACTAATACTAATACTAATACTAATACTAATACTAACACTACTACTAACATTAGTACTAATACTAATATTAGTACTAATACTAATACTAATACTAACACTAATACTAATACTATTACTAATACTATTACTAATAATGATATTAATACTAATACTATTATTAATACTATTACTAATACTAATATGTTAATATTGTTAATGTTAATGCTAATACTAATTTTAATACTAATGCTAATCTAGATATACTAATTATTATGCTAATGCTAATTATAATTATAATTCTAATATTATCCAAATCCTTATCATATTCCTAATCATATTCATAACACTAATCATAAATCTAATCCTAATTCTAATCATAATGCTATTCCTTACATTAATATAAGCCTAATAATATTAATACTAATAATGCTAATGCTAATGTTAATTCTAATTATAATCTTAATTATAATTCTAATCTCAATCCTAATGCTAATTATAATCATAATACTAATATATGTCACTAATTATCGTACTAAGCATAATCACAATCTTAATTATAATTATAATATTAATTTTAATCATACTCTTAATATTAATTATATTATTATATTAATCCTAATTACAATTCGAATCCTATTTCTAGTATATATTAATACTAATACTAATTCAAAGAATATTAATTATAATTCTGATTCTAATGCTAATATTAATCACAAATCCTGATTTTGCATCAACTTTTTTTATTTTTTGCAATGATCTATTATTTTGTATAAAAAAATAATTCTATTCAAATCTCGAACCTTTATATCAAATTTCTTATGTGCGGTTGTTGAAGCATCAAAAAACACATATCAAATATATTAGAAATTATTATTTAATTATATTATCAAACTGACATTAAAATTATTTAAAATATTATAAGGCTATAAGCAAACGTTGCGACGTAAAAGAACAATAATCGTTGTTAATAAGATAAATTATGAAAACATCCCCACATATCGGTGATTACCAAAATTCCCCTGATGTTTGTTTATGTCTTACACGACCCCCTTATGGTGTTATTTTTCAAGAAATCTTTTTTATTACATGTAATATCTCTAAAAATATGGATTATACCCAAGCAGACGTGACATTTCTTTTATCGTATTTTTTAAACGCAAAAATTACCCTCAGGGCTGGTCATGGTAGTAATAAAAATTTGTGAAAGTATTATTTAAGAAGAATAAAGATTTCGTGTAAAGTCCTCATGAGGGTAATTTTTGTCTTTAAAAAGTACCATGAATAAATGCCGCGTGTGCAGAGTATAATCAACATTTTTCGGGGAATATTCCACGTAATAAAAAAATTCCTTGAAAAAACATACCATAAGGGGGTCGATGTAAGATGGAAACAAACATTAGCGGAATTTTGTTAATTACGAATTTGTGGGGGTGTTTTTCTTAATTTAGCGTAAGTTCAGGGGGTTTTCATAAGCTATCCTTGTTAATATACAACTTAAACTTATTAACACGTAAGACCATATGTTAGAACTAACATAAAGGCTGATCTTATTGAAAATATATCAAATTTCAAGTAAACATAAGTCACTATAAAATGCTTATATAAATGAAAAATGAAAAAATAAAAAATTAATTGGATTTTTGTGTAAAATATATTGTGATTTAAAAAAAAAGGATAGAGATATAAAATCGATATTAGATTCTTATAAACATCATACAATAAATAATTTCATTTTACGAATTTTTAAAAAATGGAAATTAAGAAAATAAATATAACTTATTATATATGATGGGGAAATAGGAAACTTAAGAATATTTCATTAATTTAGATACATACCTTGCAAGTTAGACAAAAAGAACTCATGTATTCCAATACCAAAATATAGTAAGATATATACAGTGTTAAAATATTTAATAATCATTTACGCTATTATACCCTACATTAATATTTTTAATTTCATATGGTTTTAAAATTCGGTCTTTCACTTGGTGAGGATGTAAGAGCAGTTTTAATTTACAAATTAGTCAGAATATTTGTAGCTAAACCTATATTTTTTCCAATGATAGGTTTTCTATATCTTTCTTTACCCATAGTAAATCTCATATAAGTTCGATATAGTACCAATATCGTGCCAAATCAAATGATAACCACTAAGTTGGTATTTAATAGAAAATATTTGTTTGGTATACTATGATACTTGATATTTGATAACTTTTTTTCCATCCATAGCCACGATATTGCATCAATCTTTTTCAATTTGAAAAGACACACACATAATTATGCAATTACTTCTCATATAATTGTAGTCATTTATGTAATATATAAATATCTTATTGAGTTTAATTTGTAACTAAAAATGGATCATAGAAACTAGTGATTTGCCGATTAATATTGTATTTGTTAATATAAACTATTTACGGCAAGAGCACCCCGAGTGACGTTATTAAATGAGCTATCAAAACCTTTAACCACCATTTTCATACTCAAAAATAGTTATTTTTAATTCCAATAGTGTTATGAAATCAGGGTTGTATTTGTATTTTGATATTTCATCAATATAAAAATACATTTTGCAATCATGCAGAATAAAATATCAAACATGAGTTATGAATTTAACCTCCTTAGTGTCCATTTTGAAAAATAACATGTGGCAATTAGAAATATAAATAAATTTAATTATATTTAATTAAAAACTATTTAATACCTATGATTGGAGCAAATACGTACATTTAGATAAATATCAAAATAAAATATTAAATAGCACATAAATATTTGCAAACTCATTTTGATACTTTTGGGTTGGAATTGGTCTAGATATTTACTTGTACCAAGTAAAGATTAATCGGAGTTATAATGAAATATTTATTAGTGGAATACAATATATAGTATATAGGATCAATATACATTTTAAACAAAACAATTGACATTCTTAATGTTCGGTATTAAATAAAGTGAATAAACTAATTTAATACCAAAGATTTAGAATAACATTGTTATATTTTGAAATATATAAAATCAATTCGTTTTTTTATCAATTGATTAAACTTAACTTATGTTATTCAATTTATTAGTATAATCATGATAAAATTTGTATTTTAATTAGTATATAATTTTAAAAAGTTAAATCAATCGTAAAATTTATTGTCACTGGATTCAGTGAAGAAAAAATAACTGTTTGAATAATAACATGAAATTCATGTAGTATAATTTTGAATATGGTAAATAATTGGAAGTACCTTACTTTAGACATGACAGAAAAAAAATAGTGTCAATTTTCGCAATATAGTAAATTCGAACATGTATTTTTTTAGATATAATATTAAATTAGTAAAAAAGAACATATTATATGATCATGTTCATGTAAAATGTATAATATCAAATAATTTATTCTGCAATATTTTTAATATAAATCCAAGTTTATGAATTAAAATACAAAATTTCCGTAACACCACCAATCATGCAATTATAATAAGGGAATATTTTAAATTGAATTTAACTAAATTCAAATTAAATTAATTATAAAATTAAATTAAAAAATATACTTATTTAGAGTTTCCAAGAAAGTTGATATATTTAGAGCATTTTATAAATGGTAGGATAAAAATATATTAATACAATAATTAAATATATTTAATTACCTTTAATTTTGGAAAATGATGACATGTTTTTTGATGATTTATTTCCACCAAAGCGTTTACCATCGTTATTTTGACTGATATATATAATTATAAATACGACGGCGGTGGTGGTGGATTCATGAAGAGCAATGGTGGGAAATGCTTTTAATTAGGCGGCGGCGGACATGGTGGTGGTGCCGAGGGAATGCGAGGGAGCGTTGGAGATTTCGTTGTAGCGGATCTTGGTGGCGGCGGAGATGGCTTCTTACCTTTTAGCATTCTGTTGAATCTTGGAATTTTGTTATTTGCCGTTGACACAGTTGGATCAATATGCATTATTAGCAACAATAAACCAATTACCAACAACAAGTAACTAACTATTAATGCTTTCATTTTTTTTTTCTCAGAGATATTGTATCAGCATATATATTATATGACCAATTTTTCATAGTTTATTGACCGATCTTATATATATGCATGTATTAATCATATGGAATAGAGAGAGCCAGAGATCGTTGATTGTTTAAATTATGATAAATTTAAATTTGTCCAATATGTTGACTCAGTAGTCATACGCGTTTCTGCCAAAGTACGACGAGACGACTCAAGGTAGAGAGAGAGAGAGATATTTATCTCAGAACATTATGTGCGGTGGTGATGCTGCTTGCTATAAAAGTGGTCCCACTGTGTATCCTGTAGGAGAGTTGAACCTTGTCGGTCATTACTTTGGTGATAATTGTTAAAATAAATAAATAAATAAATAAATAATAATAATAATAATAATAATAATAATAATAATAATAATAATAATAATAATAATAATAATAATAATAATAATAATAATAATAGTAAATTACGGCCATCCCTGAGTTATAACTTTTTGTTTGGGTAATTACAGTCTTCCCAATTGTTACAGGGGTTAATTTATAATCGAAATTTTCCCACCGTACGGCCTGATTTACGCACTAAATCAGTCAGCCCACTCAACAATTCTTCACACAAACGTATGGCACCATCATTGTATCAAATGAACAGCAACAATCACAAGTATGCAGCGGAAATCAAACAACACAAGCAATTTACGAGCAACGCTCAACCTTTATTGATTCACTCACGAACAATACAAGGAAAGCCCTTGGTGCACACAAAAAATCCTCACAACATATGCTATCGATTGCAATCTGAGTCCCTCTATCTGAATGGGTCGGATTTGTGCACTCTAGGGCCTATAAATACAAGTTAAAATGCAGTTTACACACTAAACTGCCAAGGGACACATGGCGGCACGCAGGCCAGCCACTTGGCTCACTAATACAACATAAAGGGACGGTTTTCTAAGCCATTGCTGATGCCAACCGCTCCGCAACTGCCTTCCTTAACTTCCCGAGTCAATTAGCTGCCCGACTTGCCCTATCGGCGCGGGCGCGCGCCCAAGGATCGAATCCGCCCGCACGCGTGCAATTCAGCCCGCTTGCGCCTTGCCCACAATTTCCATGCCTTTCTCGGCCAAGCACCTCAATGCTTGCCAATCACTCGAAACCCTTGCCTTGTAATTCTCGGCCAAGCACCTCAATACTTGCCCAACTCTCGGCCACCGTTCGGCCCATGTGTAGCTTGCCTTGTGCCAACACTTCTTGGCACCATTTCAACTATAACTCGGCCACACTCGAGTTATAGTCGATATCACCGTCTAAGGGGGTAACACCAATCCTTTCCACCTCTCCCACGCAATATCCAACATTAAATCGCTTATTCCTGTTACCCTCGGTACTAAAAACCCAAACTATCAAAAGTGGAACCACTTTTTCAACATCGTCGTCGGGCGATTTTCTCTTGAAGACATTCTCAATAGTCGTCCTTGTCCGCTCTATATCTCCCCCGACGACTATCTCCGTGGAGACTTTCTCCTTTAATCCTGGATCTGGTACAATCTCTAACGATCTCTCCAGCATGATCCTCTCGAAAACGGCTACGACCCATGACCTCTGGAACTCTCTTGCCTCTCTTTTCACTGACAACAAGGATTACCTGTTGGAATTATTTCAATAATTATGTGGGCTCACATATGTGACGTAAATGTGTATGGCTATCTAAAAGAAAGTCCAAATTAATTGTGATTTAATAAAGATTATTTGGTTGGACTTATGGGTATTAAACTGTAATTATGGGCCTAATGTGTATTGACAATTAGGGCTTAATTGTGATTTCTTGATGGGGTGAATCACAGTTGTAATATAACTGGATTCTACAGTTATATAAAGGGTCGTGGTACCCAAAGAAACGTAATCAATCCATCTCTTCTAATCAATCCATCTCTTCTAAAATCCATCGTTAGAGAGAAAAATAAGGAACTGCAGATTCTTTGGAAGCCCTGTCCCAAATCCAATGGAGATTCCAAGATTCGATTCCATGATATAAGGTACGCTTCCGTGTTTATGTTTAGGTTTAATTCTCGTTAATTCAAGCATATTGGTTCTTGGGAATTCGTATGTATGCACGATAAATTTTATAACAAGTGGTATCAGAGCCACCATGTTTTGGATCATCGAGAATTTATGTATTTTTTAATTCTCTTAAGATCAGTATGATATTAAAATAAATTCTGCAAAATTCGATGTTCTATTCAATTTTCAAAATTATGATAATCATATTGAATATCGTATTGGGTTCTGTGAAACTATACAATCTTATTTAGGGCCCAAAGTTTCTGAAAAGTGCATTTCAGTCCCCAGCTTTAAAGTTTCTCTCAAAACTGTGATTTACATTCAGAAAATATATTTAACCCCCAAAATTAAGTATTTCTGAATCTCAGGTCCTTTTTCACTCAAAGACTTTTCTTTCAAAATTTTAATTCAGTCCTTTAAGTTGAAAGATTTTTTGGTTTTGGGACAAATGCAATTTTAAAGGAAAAATAAGTTAATTTAAGGTTTTGGGGCCGTTTAAAATATTTCAATTATTTTGGGGAACCAAACTAATATGTGAATTATTTTAAATTCGTTTAAGGTTTTGTTTGGTCTATAAAGTGAAATTCATTTTGAATTTCAAATTCGATTTTCTAAGACTAATTTGGGGAATTTCCAGATAATAAAGTTTATGCCGTTTAGACTTAAATTTTTGAGTAATTGGTCAAAATTAAGGATACAAATTAATTTTTAATAAGCTTCTGATCCATTGTCATTTCATTGTTATTGAGTCAAAATATAGATAGTGGTTATTATTAATCAAATAAGGATTGATTTTTTTTTTTTCTCGATATTTGACTCAAACTTTTATTTAAATTTAATTAAGTTTATTAATTTAGTTCCAGTCCATATAAGGTTATATTTATTGGTAAAAAAATTATTTTGGCCACTAAATCTAAATAAGATTGAATTGTGAGTGCCACATCATCTTTAACTCAAATTCAAAATAAATATGGATTCAATGTTTTCATTTCATACTCATTTTTTATGAATAACCATATTAATGAGCTTTGATTCGAAAACAATACAGTGAGACAACCTTAGTGTTGGATACAGCCTCTTAGCGCTCAGGTGATGTCTTTAGAAGCCTTAGCGTTCAATGTCTTTAAATTTTTGAATAATTTATTGGGTACATCTAATGACTTGTTATTAAGTTTGTTTGTCATTTAAAAGAACTAATTGAAGCTTGAAGCCACCCTCGTGACCTCTCTGCGTAGGTTAGCTTATTGAAAATGTCAAGATGATTGTGTGTATGTGAATTCATGAGAATATTTAACTATACCCCTCGGTATGTTAATATTTCACCGAACCACATATGCATCTGTGGTAATAAATATGTGATGGTTGTTGGGTTCCATGTGACTGATAGTTGCATCCCTCGATGAACTTATTATTTGACAGGATTTACTATCAATATTTGATTACTACAACAAAAGTGCCACTTACAATTAATATTATTGTCCCCTCGGTTTGATATTAATGTTGTGCTAGGCATCTTTAGATGTATTCCATAATTATTTAAAGTTTTCAAAGTCAAACTTTGGATTATAATGTGAGCATATTGATTTTATTTACGTTCTCTATTTAATTTATTTATCTGCTTACACATTATGTATCTATAACACTTTTGTGCTTAGTTGCACAAATATTATTATTATTAGTTAATATGTATTATATCATATATATTATATCTATTATTATGGGATTTGATTAGATTTGTTAATATTCTATATCCATAATTTAGGGATTTGATTTGATTAGGTTTCCTTGTATAACTTGTTATTTTGTGTATATATACTCTCACCTTTATTGAGAAGAATACACATTATTTTCATCTCAATTCATTTCGTAACATGGCATCAGAGCCAACTTCAAACCAAATTAAAATTTTGGTTCATCTGTCGTGACATCCACAACCAGCGTTGTGTTGATATTCTGTCACCACCGTCGCCCTATCGTGAACATCAACGGAGTGGTCCTAGAGTTACTTTCCCAAAAAAAAAAAAAGAAAAAAAAAAGAATTCCTTTTCAATGGCTCTTTCCGATGTCACTAAACCATTTCCCACAATTCTCGATGGAAAAAATTACTCCATGTGGATCCAAGGAATGCGTGGTTTTCTCAAAGGGCGTAAATTATGGCGGATCGTTACCGGAGATATCAAAGCACCCACTAAAACAGATTCAAAAGATACTGATGCTATTGAAAAATGGCAAAGTGCTTTAGAAGATTGGGATAGTAAGAATCATCAAATCATCACTTGGTTTCGTAACACGTCTATTTCATCAATTCATCAACAATTTGGTCGTTATGAGACGGCTAAAGACGTTTGGGGTACGATTGCCACTCGTTACGTGACTACTAGCTTATCTCATCAGTATCATCTATTCACTGATCTGCATCAACTCAAGCAAGCACCTGGTCAGTCCATCACGGAGTTTCATAATCAAATGCAAATTATTTGGGACCAACTCGCAAAATGTGAACCAAAATGGGAGACTACTAATGATGAAGAAAAATACACTATCATGCGTGACCAATTTCGTCTGATCCAGTTTTTTCAAGCTCTTCAGCCTACATACGAAGCAACTCGAGCTTCCCTTCTTAGTCGTACTCCGCTGCCTACTCTCGATCTTGCCCTCCAACAACTTAATTCTGAAGAGATCCGTTTGAGTACTATGTACGCTATCCCTACGGTGTTTGGAACTGACATTGCTGCAGCAGTTCAACCACCTCGTTCTCCCATCACTGGCTATTCGTGTCATAAGACTGGTCACATAGCATCCAAGTGCCCCAACCCAGTTCCGGATCCGACGATGTATTCATCTGTCAAATGCAACTATTGTCATGCAATTGGTCATACCATTGAAAAATGTCGTAGGAGAGAACGGATAAACTCTCGGCAGCCTTATCAACCAAATAAGTCTTCTGTTGATGTTGTCACTGAAGGGTCATCAAGTCTCTCTCATGTCTCTGAACCTTCCATATCACTCTCTGAATTTCAGAACCTTTTATCCCAACTAAAGTCTGGTAATTACTCTACTGCCCTTTCTGCAACTACAGGTACGTCTAAATGGCTATTTGATTCTGGTTATTACAATCATATGACCTCTGATTCAAATTGCTTATCTTATCTTACGACTCCTACACCTGCACCTATAATCCACACTGCTGATGGTTCTTGTATGCAAGTCAATAATGGTGGGCATGTATGTACACCATCTCCTACTCTACCCCATACTTATTACATTCCAAACCTCACCCTTAACCTTATTTATGTGGGTCAATTGTGTGATCTTGGATTTGACTTGCATTTTTCTTCATCTGGTTGTGTTGTGCAGGATCCAAAGACGGGGAAAACAATTGGGATAGGCCATAAGATAGGTCAAATGTTTGAATTGGTGTCTCTGCATCTACGGTCTGGATAGGGAGATAATGATTTTCCGCAATTGAAGAGAAACCGTTAAAGGAGTGTGACTTTCCTTGGATTTGTTCACTAAAACTGACTAATAAGGATAAAACAGTATTATCACTTGGACTCAAGGGGTGTACTAAATTAAGATTACAATTTGGATTTTTTATTATGACAAAAACAAATATTGGACCTCCTCATATATATTTTTAAAACTACGGAGTATCTCACGTTCTCTCTTTAATATTTTATTGAGTTGAGCATAATTTTTTGGTGGGTTATAATGACAAATCATTTTCTTGCAATTAAAATCCATTATGGAGACCTATTTACGGAATTTGAATATATTGGGGTTTGACTCACATTGAAGAAGATGTTTACCCTAATTTAATCTCCTATTATTAGATACTTGTAATTAAAAAATTTAGGTATCTAGTTGCTAATGTGATTTCATTAGGATTGCTGTGTAAAATTAAGCTCATGATAACAATTAGAGCTAGACATTATACTGAAGTTAAGAAGAAAAAAAATAGCATAAATGAACTAATTTCAAATGAAAAAAATGACGAAAATAAAGATAGAAAAGAACGCACATGTAAGCTTTACCCTTACACAATATGGGTAAAAATGTCCCATAAAAATCAACATGTGATGTCACCATATTTAAATGGAATACAAACAAGACGGGGTATTTGGTACTATAGGAAAAATAGAATTGAAGAAAGAGAGAATTGTGTCTCTCACGTATATTAATCATATATATATATATATATATATATATATATATATATATATATGTACATGTAGGAAACCCTAACCTATTACACAAGGTAACCTATTACACAAGGTAACTATAATAAATAATAATAATATATACGTATATTATATACACTAATACACCCCCGCAGTCGAAACAGGAAACGAGAGGACGTAGAGACTGGAGACAAACTATTGGAACATTTGAGTAGGGAGTCCTTTCGTGAAGATATCGACAAACTGGTAGGCGGATGGGACGTGAAAGACTCGAACGTGTCCCAAAGGAACTTTGTCTCGGACAAAGTGAATATCAATCTCCACATGTTTCGTAGGAGAGTGTTGAATAGGATTGCTGGAAAGGTAGACGGCACTGACGTTGTCATAGTAGACAATGGTGGCTTTCGAAAGTGGGCAGAGCAACTCAAAAAGTAGGTTGCGTAACCAAGTCGTTTCGGCGACGGCATTTGCGACAGCTCGATATTCAGCCTCCGCACTAGATCGAGAAGTAGTGACCTGTCGTTTGAAGGACCAAGAGCCAACACAACCCACAATCCCTCCATACGATCTCCTCCCGATTCTCAAACTCGATTCCCAACTTCACTCCTCGGGTTCCAAATCGGGTATACCTACAAACATACAACACCTATATGAGCCTTTTGAGGACTCAGTGAGAATCTTGAAGTATTATCGAATACACATAACACATAGAGCATACATATATATACTTATATATATTATATACATATACATACAACATAAGTTAAAGCAACATATACTTCCCTTTTTCGTCGGAGTTCTTATTCACATAATTGTCACACGCATAGAGTGAGATAAATTCCCACTTTTATATAACCCTATGATCGCAAGACCATAGAGTGAGAATATCCCACTTTTATAACCCTATGCCATCACACGTATTCAAGATTATAGAATGAGAATCTCCCATCTTTATAACCCTACGATCCCAAGACCATAGAGTGCGATTTTCCCACCTATATCTTCAACACTATAATGCGATATGCATGACATGAAAAATCACCGGGAATCCCTTTGAAAAATCAATCTAAGTTCCCGATAAATGACCTCATATTTTACGAATCCGTCTATCTACGAGGAATCAAACCACCCCTAGGCCCTAGGGTACCGACTCGTCGTACCTCGGTTATTTACCCTAACCTCAAAAGACTTTCCAGCATATTTTTAACCTTTTCAAAATCATGATACTTATGAACCCACACATGCACCCATCCACTTACCCTTCTCTCATCCTCACACCCAATGATCAACACATAACAAGCAAGAGAACATAGCAAGACACACAACTAAAATCTCACATAGTCATTTAAGCATCAAAAATATAATCCATAACCAAAAACAAGAAATAATCGAGATCTTAACATGCAAAGACAATCTATAATCAAAAGTTCATTAAATCTATCATTTTACAAGAATAAAGTTCAAGACTTTCATCTTTACATTTTATTCAAGTAATTTCACTAGATCTACACATGCAAGAGTATTTTAAATCAAGTTAGCACAAATTCTTAGTTCTTTCATCATTTTTTCATAGAAAACACTTGATCTTAACATGCAAGACTTTAGATCAACCATCAATCACTAGATCTTAATGCAAGACCTTACATCAACAATCAATCACTAGATCTTAACATGCAAGGCCTTAAATCAACAATCAACACAAGATCAACACATGCAAGATACCAAATAAACCAAATAAGCAATTTAAGCAACTTTACCTAAAAAATTCGAAGGTTCCATAGTTAAGCAAAAAATTCAATTTCTTTTCACAAATCGACAATCAATCTCTAGATTAACACATGCAAGCTACTAATTAAACCAAATAAGCAATTTAAGCAGTTTTCCCCAAATTTTCGAAAAAACTCATAGTTAAGCCAAAAATTCAATTTCTTTTCACAAATCAAAAATCCATCAGTAGAAAAACACATGCAAGGCACTATTAAGCCAAATACGTAATTTAAACATTTTTCCCCAAATTTTCGAAAAAACATAAAACTTCAAGAACAAGGTTATCTTTTCAAAATACTAACATGCAATCATCATCTAAGCCATATAATCACATAATATGAAAGAATCAACAAATAAATCACATAAAAACCGAAAATACTAGTGGTGTTGCATGTTTGAGCAAGAATTCAAGAATTCTCACCTCTACTCTTTAGAGGAAGGATTTGTTAGCTCTTTTCTCTGTAATACAAGAAGAGATCAAGAGTAAGATTATACATAAGAAAAGAAGAAGAAGAATAAGAAGAACTTGGATGAAGAAGAGCTTAGCTCTTTCGAAAAAAGAAGAATAAAAGAAGAGGAAGAATGACTTACTCAGCCTTCGCCGAAAATTCTCCTCCTATTGAAATAGAAAGAGACCTTAAACTTATAGATAGTGAGATTAGAGCTTGAGAGTGTATTTTGATCTTGGACATTGGAGGCATTTATAGAGTTTTTGGAGAGTTCAAAGCCAATGGAGAAGAAAGAGAAATACATCTTTTTGTGGGGGTGATTTTGCAATTTTTTGAAAGAGGTGTGGTGGTGGTTCTTGGGTGGTTCAAGCTTGAGAAGGTGGTGGCTATGGTAGTGTTTTTGTGGATGCCGAAAAATGAAGGGGGTAGGAAGAAGAAGAGTGACCTTTGGTCTTGCTTAAAGTTGAGTGTGGGAGTGAAAAAACATGATACTAATGCATGTATTTTCCTAAGTACAATCACACTAATGCATGTATTTTCCTAATTGACATGCAATTTTTAAATCATGTGTGTGTATGTATTGATGTCCGAAAATTTGAACAAAATGATGGGAGGATTTACTAATTTTTCTCCACTAATTAAAAATCCTAAAATGCATGGGAAAATTTTCTAAAATTTTGTGCATGCATAAATATGATAAAATGCTTACTTAAATTAATATGCAAGAATAAAATCCTAGTTCATGAAAAATAATTTATTTCGACATAATATTTCAAAATATTTCCTAAGCACATAATTCACATAATCTCACATAATTCACATAATCATATATCTCATATAATCACATAATTCACATAATCACACATAATTCACATAATCATATATTTCATATAATCACATAATTTTCACATAATTACTAATCATGCAAGAATTATTCTAAATCCTAATTAACAAATTTGCACATTGAGGTGGTAAAATAAAATAATAATATTTTACCGAAAATGCGTGGTGTTACAATCTCCCCCCAAAATTTGTACCTTTTCAATTAGTTTTGGATAAAGACTCACAATCTCATCCTCAAGTTCCCACATTGCCTCATCCGAAGAATGGTCTCTCCAAAGGATTTTTTACTAGGCGAATTTCTTTGTTTCGGAGTTTCCTAACTTTTCGGTCTAATATTTGAGAGGGTTCTTCGGTAAAGGATAGGTTCGGGAATAAATCAATTGGTTATTATTTTTTTATACTTATTAAGTAGTATTATTACTTATTAGTATATTAACTAAAGTAAAAGTGAAATAAATTTGTAAAACAAAAATTATTAAAGATTCAACATATAAATATATTGTTTAGAATAATACACATTTTTATTAATATTCTATATTAATTAAATATCATGTAGAAACTATTTAATAAAAAATAATTAAATATGATAATTGTGTAAAGTATAAACAATGTTGTTGGAGTGCAGTGTTAAAAGTGGAGTGTTAAAACAATGTTCATTGGTTATGTATATGTGGGCTCAATGAAAATGTAATATTTTCTTATAAGAATTTCTTAAGTTAGATGTGATTTATCCACAACTTTATTAGCTTAATAATAATCTAGAGGATAAAATTTGGCAAACTCTCACTAATAGTCTTTCCTCTTATTAGTTACTTTCGTTTAGTCCCTCATGTCTTTATTGTCTAATTATCATCCCCAACCCTACAGTTCATCTTATTATTGTCCCTTGGTGTATACATTTGTTAACTTTAACATAATCTCTTAATGACTAGATAGAATATTCCTTACTAATTGAAAACTATAATAAATAAATCAATAATTTAAAATTTTAAAAATAATATTTACAACCAAACAAAATATACTTTATAAAAATATAACATCAAATATTATATTATATTAATATACAAATAATCATTTACAATTATTTTGTTGATATGACTTGAATTCAGGAACATATCAAATGATTATGATATATTAGCTACATGTATTCTTGAGGGATGATATAGCTAAATGAGACAATATAGACATGAGGGACTCAAGTGAAACTAAATAATAAAATTTGGCCATAAATTTTTTTTTCATTGTAGTGACTAGTGAGTCACTACCTAAAATATAATCATATGGGAGGATTACTACTAGGGATGGCAATTTGACCAGATTCGATGGAGTCCCGCCCCAAAAATAGTGGGTATTATCTGCCCCGTAAAATATGGGGCGGGAATGAAAATTTATACTAAACTTTAATCGGACACGGGGAGGGGATGGGTTTGTATGTAATCGTCCCAAGACACACCTCATACCCGCCCCGCACTATATTACTTATATATATTCATTATTTATTATACTAAATTTAGGGGTCTTATGATATAGGTCTCTGATGACGAAACTAATTAGAACTAAATGGCAATTCTAGAGTTCATTGCATTTACTATCCTTGTGAAATTAGAACCTGCATGATTCCCCCCTGTCATAAAAAAATTAGCAAATACCTCCCTATGCTTATTAGTCAAAGGAGAAAACCCCCTTGGAATTGATCGTGCGGCTCACTCGCCGCGTTTGCGATTTTTTCTTCCCTCTTTCTTATGAAAGGAAAAAACTACCCCGTGGTTATTTGTAATAAAAAAATCCAGCCCTTAAACATATAATTTTTAAAGGTAAGGAACTAAATTGAATTTTTAAAACAAATGCAGGGGTTAAATAGCAATTTTCCAGAACTTAATTAAAATCCTAAACCTATCCCGTAATTTCTTTCCTCGTCTTCTCTTCTTCCTCTCCAAAGTTTCTGGACCTGAAGAATTGCAAGGATTAGCCTAGGAAGGTCGAGGAGAGACGACTGTGTTTGCTGGGAAGGTGATTTTTTTTCCTTTTTATATATTTATTTTAATAATATATTTTGTGTGTTTTATTTGTTTAAAATAGAACTAAAAATTAAGATTTTATTAGATTTAATGAAAAAATTTCCAACGTGTAATATAAAAAACTTACTCAGGGTATTTTGGTCTTTTCACAACTGGTCAATGGAAATAAAGTAAATGGGTCGAATGTGCATTCTAAGCATAGGGGGGGGGGGGGGGGGGGATTTGTTAATTTTTTTATAACAGGGAGGAATCGTGCAATTGCGAATTTTACAAGAATAGTAAATGCAATTGACTCGGCAAGTCTAACTAAACTTTTGTTTCACATCTTTTATTAAATTTATTTAAAAAATGCACCTCCTCACATAAATTCGAATTTGTATTAAGTAAAATTTGAATTGCATTTATCTTTTTTACTATGCATTTAATATCTTCATTTTTTCATCTAATTTGTTTTTTCGTTTTTTTGTTGCTGGGATGCTTTCCCTTGTGTTGTTGCTTCCTAAAGTCTTCCACATAAACAAAGAATGCACTCGGATCCCTCTTTGTCTTGTTTGGCTACAATGCATATGGATGCTATGAAGCTACTTTGTCTACATCGCATGCATAATCGATAACGATATTCATATGAATTACATCTTGTTGGTATAATTATATAACAATCTGCGTAAACGAAAACTACTTACTTGTTTATCGAAAAGAGGAATTGTGAAAACCACAAAGAACGATCGAGGCTTGCCAAAGCAATTCCCTTAAGACAATATTTCCGGGCTGTCAACGGTGCACAGTCTCTTCCCGGTAGTCTCCCAAGGTACAACGATCGGTTGTCGAATATTTGCACGAATATTCGACCCACGGCGAAACTTGAACAACGAACGGAACTTTGACGAAGAGAAAGAAAAATATGAAAAACTATCTCTCAATTGCCGATGAAATTCAGTACAGAATTGGCCAGATTCTGCCTTTATTTATAGGTTGTAGAGATCCATTCATGGAGGGTTGCAATGATTGAAGAAGAAGCAGAAGGTTGTGTCTGTTCTTTTTACGAGTTCAAAAACGTAGGAAAATTAATTGGTCATGGACCAATTAATTAAATATTTGGTTTGGGCCAAATATTTTATTATTTAGATTTTGGGTCAATTAATTTGACTAATTACTAAATGTCCCCAAAAGTAATATTTGTGGACATCTAAACTCAAACTAGTCTTATCACTCGATCACACCGAGCGCACATCTTTTAAACTTTAACCATTTAATCAAGACAATTTTCATTCACTTTACTTCATGATTTTGATCAAGTAAATAAATGAAATTAATCTTTACATAATTAAATTAATATAACTCAATATTAATTATTGGAAATCATGAAAATTCCAACACATCTTTCCTCCCATGTTAACTCCAACGATTACATGAGTACCATATAATTTATTGATAATAGATTAAGGTATCGATAACATCAAACTAAATGATGAAGACTCAAAATATCTGCAAACTACTATTTGAACTCATTTGTCTTAGAAATTACTGAGAAAAGGTATCATGCATGAAAAGAAAATATTGATTATTCCCAAAATTATTTGTGCATGTAATCTATTTAATTATATCAAGAAAATTATGATGGGATGTAGATCGAACTTGTTATTTCATTTTATCAGATAAGAGCTATTTCTGATTTTCTCCAACTAAATGCGATACAAACCTGGCCTAACCAACCATCGAAAGCTAGCATTTTCTTAGTGGTAGACGAATCGACGATAAAATATTTCATGTGGTGAGGATCATACTATCTCAACTACATAATCAGGATGACTAATTGGATAACAGAAGATCCCAAAAATGCGGATTTCTAGTATTTGCCATTTTTTTTTTTTCATGTTTTATCAAATGGCTCACCAAAAACATATATAATCAAGACAAGACAATCCTTGTGGGCACCGGGTCCGGGTCCGCTACCTTAACGGGCCGTTGAGTTACCATGATTTACATCCTCCATCAATCCTTGTCGGGCCAAGGGATGGGGGCCCCTAGGGCGAGGGATTCGCCTTTTTTTGGTGCAAGACAAGACAATCCAAATAATTTACCTTCAAAATCTCATTCAACACCTTTCACAATAGCTTAAAAATAACTTTGGACTACCCAACTACACATAAAAAGACAAAAGAGATTTTTTATTAGAATACAAATTAAAAAACCTCGATCAGATTTACAGGTATAACAAATCCATATTGTGGAAAGGACATTAAGAATTATTCTGAAACACATTAAAAGAAACAAAACAAATTAAGTCCAAAGGATATATGGTATTTCCACCAAATATAATTCTCAACGCACCACCATTCTCAGTGCACCATTGTTAACGAATTTAAAATACTCGATCACCATCAGTTCTACATCGAACTTCTGTTCCCTCTTAATTTCTCCATTTGGTTCTTGAATTCCAGGAAAAATGAGCATTCAAAATATTAGCACCTAGATGAAAACTTCAAACCAAAACCGAATCTTGCCACTCTATAAAACCATAAAAGTAGCCGAACTGATCGACCACCATCTCAAAAATGCAATGATTGTGTTTCCTAATGAACTCATCACAAAAATGCCATGATTGTGTTTTCTAGAAATAAACGCATATATTAGAGTGGAAGCCTGATTCTTCAGGTGTTTAGAGAAAATGCGAGGTGAAAAGCAGAGAAGAAAGAAAAAAGAAAACGTAAGTGAGAAGAAGAAGAAGAAAACAACTAAATCAAAAGGCAAAAAGAAGAAATCCTTGTAGAGAAATATCAATTTATTTCTTACATTTTTTTAGAAATCAAATGCAATAGTACTATTGCTTACTCAAATTCTCAAAACATTCACCTATGAGGTATCAAAATCTAAATAAAAATCACTGCCGGTGTAAATAGTTTGTAAGAAAAAAAAAATCAGAATTACTCTCAATGTCCACTAATTAAAACAACCAAAAATTCAACCCCAAATTCAAATAAAGGGATAAAATACGAAAATAGAAGTAGAGATTTCAAAGAGGAACTCACCCTGAGTCATGAGATATCAGGGAACACCAAAGACGACTCCGACAATGGCCATGCCGGCCAGGAAATTCCACCGCCTCCGGTTGCCCCACCCAATCCATTGGGTGTATCCGTTTCAAGAAAGTAATTGGAATTATTATTTTTTCGAATGAGGCATCAAGAAAATATAGTTATCTCATGAACTATTGAATTAAAAGAAGCTTTCTTGAAGAGATGGTGCTATATTGTAATTGCATCTGTGGATCATAAAAGGCAAATATTAGAAAATATTAAGTTCTACAAACAAAATACATAGTATGGAAAAAAGAATTGAAATAAGTGTTCTCTAAGAAATGATGCCTTATGAGGAAAGAAAAAGTGGTAATGTAAAAGCATACCTTGTTTTAAAAAATCAAGGCTGCTAAAAGTACACACACCAAAACACCTGATGAAAAAAAAAAGAATTAATACTTCAGATTTATGAAGAAGAAAAACTCAGAACATAATTAGAAAGAAACATGAGAGAGAAAAATGGACCCTCTCATCGTCAAAAAATCGTCGACTACAACAAATTGATGTATAATCAAATTTCATATAAAAAAAACTATACTAAAAGCCAACACCCAAGAGATAAATCCACATGGTCTTAAAACAACATCACCACAACATATTGAACCAAATCGGGTAGGAAAAACTCAAATATCATGAAATTCTTAAATAAAATCATAACCTACAAACCTTGTGCTCATTTTTTTTTAATATTAGTGAGATGGAAACAAAAGCTTCGGCAAATGGAGAAGAAAGAGGAGCAAACCAAACCAAACCAAACCAATAAAAGACAGTTATTGAATAAATAAAACTTGTCGATGGAGAAGAAACGACATAATATATATTATTGCGGAATTTCCGTCGGTTTTGAAATAGCAGATCGTGTTCAAAGATCATGATAACGTGGGAGAATAATTTTGGTTTTCCGTTTTTGTTTAGTGTATATTTTATTTTATCGTGTTGATTAAAAACTGAACAAAAACCAACAAAAAAACGACCAAGAAAAGACAGAAAAGCCCTTAGGGTTATAATTTTTTCTCAAAAATGGGATTAGGGTTTCGGGAAAACCTTTCTTTTATATATAAAGATTACGAAAAAATAATTTTTCGTTTTTGTCAAATAATATAGCATATTTTAAAAATATCATGTTGTACTATGGTATACTATGGTATGTTATGCTATGGTATACTATGGTATGTTATGCTATGGTATACTATGGTATTGTTGAATTTGAATGCCTATCAAAGTCGACTCTTCAGTTGAGACGGACTACGTGTTACGACATTAGGAGTGACAACAATATTCTTGAGTTATCACAGTAATTAACCTACTAAAAGCAGAATAAAAACACAAGAATTTAATGTGGTTCGGATACAAACGTACCCTACATCCACGAGGACTTGCAAAACTAGTTCAGATTTATGTGTACATTAATAGGACTTAATAAAACACTAAAGACTCCCTCTTTATGTGATACGCCGTTCTTGCACACGACTCGAACTTGTTGATAATCAAAGCAATTCCTCCTCCGCACTCTTGGACTTCCTCCAATGTTGAACTTCCTTCAAACGGCGGATCGACCTCTCCCGAGATCTTTTAAGCACTTCTCCCGAAACGCCGATCTTCTTTATGGCCTGGTAGAAGAAACCTGTTATGTTGCCACACCTGTCGTGCAGACAGGGCTGCAGCACGGGCTGCACCCTTCAAAGCCTTTATGCTGGGATTTTTCTTATTAAAGCTCCATAGGACTCATATGAGGTTGAGGGCCTTATATAGGCACGAAATCCACCACCATAAACCTAACTTGAGCCCTAAGAAATCGATTAACTAGGTAATAGAATCCTAGTTGATTTCTACTTCTATTCTAGATAAGTACAAAAGTTACCTAATTAACTAGAATATAATACATGGAAATAAATCTAAGTCCTAATAAAAATATTACAAGAATAGGACTCTAATTAATTCCAAAATAAACATGGAAAACAAATCTTTGCCAATCTTTAATTTTCACCTATGGCGGATTTCTTCAATCTTCACAAGCGGAAATTTGGTGTCAACAATCTCCCCCTTTGGCATAGATTGGTTAGAATCCATGTTTAACAAGAACTCCCCCTGCAGATGAGATTTACTCCCCCTGCAACAAAGATGCCACTTTTCTTCACCCGTCTTGGTCTTCTATCAGAGTGTCCCATCACGGGGCACGTTACAACGCAGCGGAATTGGGTGAATGCCGTGACAGACTTCCGTCTCAACCTTCCTTGTGAACACACGTCATCCAATAAGCAAAGCAAACAAATCAAAACCCAAAATCGGACACTAAGTATATCTAGTGACCCGCTCTAATGCCAATTGTTGAATTTGAATGCCTATCAAAGTCCACTCTTCAGTTGAGACAGACTACGTGTTACGACATTAGGAGTGACAACAATATTCTTGTGTTATCACAGTAATTAACCTACTAAAAGCAGAATAAAAACACAAGAATTTAATGTGGTTCGGATACAAACGTACCCTACATCCACGAGGACTTGCAAAACTAGTTCAGATTTATGTGTACATTAATAGGCTTAATAAAACACTAAAGACTCCCTCTTTATGTGATACGCCGTTCTTGCACACGACTCGAACTTGTTGATAATCAAAGCAATTCCTCCTCCGCACTCTTGGACTTCCTCCAATGTTGAACTTCCTTCAAACGGCGGATCGACCTCTCCCGAGATCTTTTAAGCACTTCTCCCGAAACGCCGATCTTCTTTATGGCCTGGTAGAAGAAACCTGTTATGTTGCCACACCTGTCGTGCAGACAGGGCTGCAGCACGGGCTGCACCCTTCAAAGCCTTTATGCTGGGATTTTTCTTATTAAAGCTCCATAGGACTCATATGACGTTGAGGGCCTTATATAGGCACGAAATCCACCACCATAAACCTAACTTGAGCCCTAAGAAATCGATTAACTAGGTAATAGAATCCTAGTCGATTTCTACTTCTATTCTAGATAAGTACAAAAGTTACCTAATTAACTAGAATATAATACATGGAAATAAATCTAAGTCCTAATAAAAATATTACAAGAATAGGACTCTAATTAATTCCAAAATAAACATGGAAAACAAATCTTTGCCAATCTTTAATTTTCACCTATGGCGGATTTCTTCAATCTTCACAAGCGGAAATTTGGTGTCAACAATCTCCCCCTTTGGCATAGATTGGTTAGAATCCATGTTTAACAAGAACTCCCCCTGCAGATGAGATTTACTCCCCCTGCAACAAAGATGCCACTTTTCTTCACCCGTCTTGGTCTTCTATCAGAGTGTCCCATCACGGGGCACGTTACAACGCAGCGGAATTGGGTGAATGCCGTGACAGACTTCCGTCTCAACCTTCCTTGTGAACACACGTCATCCAATAAGCAAAGCAAACAAATCAAAACCCAAAATCGGACACTAAGTATATCTAGTGACCCGCTCTAATGCCAATTGTTGAATTTGAATGCCTATCAAAGTCCACTCTTCAGTTGAGACAGACTACGTGTTACGACATTAGGAGTGACAACAATATTCTTGTGTTATCACAGTAATTAACCTACTAAAAGCAGAATAAAAACACAAGAATTTAATGTGGTTCGGATACAAATGTACCCTACATCCACGAGGACTTGCAAAACTAGTTCAGATTTATGTGTACATTAATAGGACTTAATAAAAACTAAAGACTCCCTCTTTATGTGATACGCCGTTCTTGCACACGACTCGAACTTGTTGATAATCAAAGCAATTCCTCCTCCGCACTCTTGGACTTCCTCCAATGTTGAACTTCCTTCAAACGGCGGATCAACCTCTCCCGAGATCTTTTAAGCACTTCTCCCGAAACGTCGATCTTCTTTTTGGCCTGGTAGAAGAAACTTGTTCTGTTGTCACACCTGCCGTGCAGACAGGGCTGCAGCACGGGCTGCACCCTTCAAAGCCTTTATGCTGGGATTTTTCTTATTAAAGCTCCATAGGACTCATATGAGGTTGAGGGCCTTATATAGGCACGAAATCCACCACCCTAAGAAATCGATTAACTAGGTAATAGAATCCTAGTCGATTTCTACTTCTATTCTAGATAAGTACAAAAGTTACCTAACTAGAATATAATACATGGAAATAAATCTAAGTCCTAATAAAAATATTACAAGAATAGGACTCTAATTAATTCCAAAATAAACATGGAAAACAAATCTTTGCCAATCTTTAATTTCCACCTATGGCGGATTTCTTCAATCTTCACAAACAGAAATTTGGTGCCAAAAGGTATACTACGGTATACTATGGCGTACTATTCTGAACTCTATCATTCAACAACTCCCAGCCGCCGCCAAACCCTAACTTCCAACATTTTCCAGCTGCCGCTAAATCATAGCAGCCAACAAATTTCAGCCGCCGCCAAACCCTATCTGCAAAAACCTAGTCATCCACCATACCAACCCTAGTCGCCAACAAAATTAAAGCCTAGCCGCCGACCAAAATAAACCCTAGCCGTCGATCAAATTAAACCCTAGTCATCGACCAAATTAAACCCTAGCCGCAATAGCCGTCGGCCAAATTAATCCCTAGCCGCCATAGTTGTCGACCAAATTATAACCTAGCCGCCGACCAAATTAAACCCTAGCCGCCATAGCCGTTGACTAAATTAAAATCTAGCCACCGGCCAAATTAAACCCTAGCCGCTATAGCTCTCAATCAAATTAAAACCTAGCCGCCGACCAAATGAAACCCTAGCCGCCACCATCCGCTGTGTGTGTATTGTGCTATTGTGTGTGTGTATTGTGTTGCGGTGAGTGTTGGAGGCACCACTTGGATCTTGGACGAGGACATGGAACGAGGGCTGAGCTAGAAAATTGAACCCTCGTCGGAGCTTCCCCATTGCTGCCAAAGGGTCCACTTTTCTTTTCCCGTTTAAATTTCTGCATTATCTTGAATTTGAAACTGTTAGCAGCATGTCTCAATTCTTATTATCATTAACAGTGGTTTGATTTGTTATGGTATAATTGTTTCATGCTTATGTATATATTAATCACCCTCTTGATATTATATTATATTTTAATTGCTTTCTAATAAAATATGAGCACTATGATTTTGTGTCAAGCTTCTTCTCCGGGCGGATACCCAACAGTCGAGGATATCTATATATAGTAAGACTTCAATTTATCGAACGATAATCATTGAATCTTGAGCTAAAAAACCACCTCAAGGCAAATTTTAGAGGAATGTGATATCTTGTGTTGCGTGCGACAGGTTGCTACAATACAGCCGTCGGGGGCCAAAGATATGATTGAATTATGAATTGAAACCAGAATCAAATAACGATTTGGACGTACCGGAAAGGCACTAGAGTAATTACCAGACTTTAGCTGGGATAGATGGTTTTGAAATTCAGAGAGTAATATGGAAGGTTCGGAAATAGGAGAGACACTTGATGACCTTTCAGTGACAAAAACATAAGACTTATTTGGTTGATAAGGTTGTCGAGAGTTCACCCGTTGTCTCTTACGACATTTGTCAATAATATGACCAATTGCATGACAATAGTTGCATTTGGCGAATCTGGAACTTGGTTAGGGCACTTGGATGCTATGTGACCAGTCTTATGACATGAATAGCAAGTGATGGGAGAACGAGGTGGTTGAACTGCTGCAACAATATCAGTTCCAAACATCGTAGGGATAGCGGATATAGTACTCAAGCGGATCTCTTCATAATTAAGTTGCTGCAGAGCAAGATTGAGAGTAGGCAACGAAGTACGACTAAGAAAGGAAGCTCGAGTTGCTTCGTATGTAGGCAAAAGAGCTTGAAGAAACTAGATTAGACGAAATTGATGACGCATGATAGTATATTTTGCTTCATCATTAGGAGTCTCCCATTTTGGTTTACATTCTGCGAATTGGTCCCACATAATTTGTATTTGATTATGAAACTCCATGATGAACTGATCAGGTGCTTGCTTGAGTTGATGAAGATCGGTGAATAGATGATACTGATGATATAAGCTAGTAGTGACGTAACGAGTGGCAAGCATATCACAAATTTCTTTAGTTGTCTCATAATGACCAAATTGTTGATGAATTGATGAAATAGATGTGGTACGAAACCAAGTGATGATCTTATTAGATTCTTATAAACTTTATAAAATAAATTTTATTTCACAAATATTTTAAAAATGGAAATTAACAAAATAATATATCATATTAGATATTATAGGGAAATAGAAAACTTACGAATTCACTAATTTAGATACATAACCTTTAAGTTAGACAAAAGAACTCATGTATTCCAATACCAAAAGATAGCGAGATATATACAATGTTGAAATATTGAATAACCAATTATTTATTCTATAATACCCTAGATTAATATTTTTTTTTCATATGGTGTAAATTTTTGATTTTAAAAATTAGTCAGAATATTTGTAGTTAAATGGATTGTAGTAAATCTTGTATAATTAGTCATATCTTAAATTAGTAAAAAAAGAAAACATATTCCCTGGTCATATTATATAAAATGTATAATATCAAATGATTTAATCTACAATATTTTTTCATAGAAATTAAAGTTTATGAATTAAAATACAAAATTTTCGTCACAACACCAGTCATGCAACTATAATAAGGTAAGAATATAAATTGAATTTAACTAATTCCAAATTAAACTAATTACTGTTAAAATTAAATTCAAGAACAAATCTATTTAGAGTTTTCAAGAATAAAAAATATATTTATTATATTGTACAAATTTAATTATGTAATAAAACAAATGACGTAGAAATAAAAATGACGATGACATGTTTTTTAATGACTTATTTTCACCAATCAATTTGTCACATGAGATGAAATTGAAGACATCACCAATTGAAATTGCCAAATATCAAGCAATTAGGTGTGAAATTCATCGTTTATATATTATATAGATAAATAATACAATCATGTTTGGTTGATAAGATAAGATTAGTCCATATGAGATTAAATAATCTAATGAAACTTAATTGTATTATTGGACCTCGGAACCATGATAACATAATATTTGCAGGTCGACCCAACAAGTTATTGGAATACCAAATATCAAATAAAGTCTAATTATTTGATAAATCGTGACTAATCTCCCCAACAAAACGAGGCACAAACATTAACCATCTTGATTTTGACTTATAATATAATTAATAAGCCGGTGGTGGTGGTGGTGAGCACAACGGCGGAAAATGTGGGCCAGATATAGGCGGAGTTGGTAATGGTGATGGTGGTGGTGGTCGGTTTTGGGTACTTGGAGTCTTAGGGGTCCCTTGGTGATGCGATCCACCGGGGATTGGTGGCGGCGGCGTTTGCTGCTTACCTCTGAGCATTGTGTCAAATCTAGGATTTGCCGTTGATACAGATGGATCAATATGCATTAGCAACAAGAAACCCATTACCAGCAACATGTATGTAACTAATGCCTTCATTATTTTTTAGAGAAACTATATCAGCATAGCATATGTAATGCCACTTCTCAGAGTTTTCAATGATCTTATATATATATATACTTACATGTAATCATGTGGAATAGAGAGAGGTGATTTGTTTGAATCATAAATTTAAATTTGTCCGATATGTTGACTTAGTCGTACGCGTTACTGCCAAACTACGACGACTCTAGTTTCAAGAGAGAGAGAGAGAGAGAGAGAGGTGTTCCATGGAAGTCCAAATAATGAAGTTTGAGCATTCACATCTAGTTTGCATATCTATACAAGAATGTGTATCTCAGTGTAGGGGAGTTAGATGCTACACCTGGTTATTTACATGGGATAAATTTAAATTGTAGAGTTGATTAAATAACTATCCACTAAACACACATACACACATTTGTATTTGTGTGATTATGTGTAGATCTACAGTTCAAATCCACCAAGTGTAAATAACAGTGTAGCATCTAATTTCCCTCGAGACCGACTATAAGTGAAAGCACGTGCACAAAAATTATTGTGTTTGTAGTGAGCAGTTATCTCAGAACATTATTTGCGGTTGTGATATGCTTGAACCTTATCAGTCATTGCTTTGGTGATATCTATAACAAATTAAAAAAAATATCCAGAAAAAGAAAAAATAAAAAAAAAACAAAATAATAACAAGAATTCTTCTTGCTATATAACATAGACGATAATGATTTACTGTTTACGCTTTTTGGCATTTTCATAATAGCTATGCATGTACCATACCATGTATCTAATAGGGAAGGGTTTCGTTCTAAACAACACGAATAGGGTTGTGCATGGATTGGTTTTAATTACCAACGAACCCATTTTTGACCCATAATTTGTGACGGATAATCAACCATCAACCGACCCATTTAAGTTGGGTCGATAATGCCAACCAACTCATGTATAATTGAGTCGATAATGGTTTCTAATATGCTAAAAAGTGGCCAATCAACTTTATTTATTAATTTATTATTTATTAATTTATTATCTATTAATTTTATTTAAAATATTTAATATTTTTAACTTCAAAATTCTATTTATATCACGTTTATTAAATTATCTAATATTGACCAAAATCTTAAAAGTAATAAATCTAACCTAATTATCTAATTTGAACTATTTCAATTTTAAGACATATAGCCTAAATATTTAGACCATTATTATTTGTTGAACTATTTATATGTTTAATTGCAATACACATGGCCCGTAATGTTTTGATTTTTTTATTTGAATATTGTTGAACTAGTCATAGTTAATTTATAAAAGATATAGCGTTGTAAGTTGTAACAGCTGATAAAATATTAAACAAAATTAAAACATATTTACGTGGTTGACCCATCAACCAACCATCAACCAACCCACTAAATTGGTTTATAACAATCACCCATGTAAATTGGGTCGATAACAGTTTTCAATATTTACCAAAATTGATTGGATGGGTTGGGTTGGTTTTATGACTGATTTTTAACCAACCCGACCAACGCACAATTCTAAACACCAAACTTTCAAACTTTTTTATTACTTATAAGGGTAATTTATGAAAAAAAAAATTATTTAATTTAATGGCATTATATATATAGACAATACGTATATATTTCTATTAAAAAAATTTGGCCAAAGGTGGCTTTTGGTAATTATAGATATTTGGGGTTTTTTTTTAGGGAAAATTTGACAAAATCCCCTCATCACACAAGTATAATTACAACATACCCAAATTTATTTCACATTTTTTAACATAAATCAAATATATATATATATATATATATATATATATATATATATATATATATATATATATATATATTCATATTGTATACACAATATCCTAAACTGAAATTAATGCCAACTAAGACTAATGAAAGGTCTCTCTCACATCTGTATATTATCAAATATATATATATATATATATATATATATATATATATATATATATATATATATATATATATATATATATATATATATAATTTCTCATCTTCCTCTCTATCTCGTGTCTCTCCATAGTGTGTCTCTCTTCCTTTTTATTTTTTTCTTTCCGATAAGCATATTTTTCAGAAAAAAAATCCCTTTCTCGATTCCAATTTTTCTTTCTTTCCTTTCGAATCCTGCCATAGCTAGAACCTTCAATAAAATCTAGCCAAATATTTTTCGTTTGTTTTTTGGTTGTGGGAAATGTTGCTTGTTCTTTGTTTGAAAAAATCGTTTACTATTTTGGAGACCTTGTTTGTTGTTTGTATATAATTTCTACTTCTCCAATTGTTACGATGGAAGGCAATTCAGGAAATTCTCGCCCCAATCTTGAGTGGTGGTTCTACGGTAATCGACCCACCAGATTTTGATGCACCTCTTCACCGGCGTTCGGAATCCACCTTCCAATTCGTCCCTCACAATATCTCCGCCTTGGTCCCTACCATCCTCGCCGAGGTCTTTGACTGGTTATACTCAACTGATTGGGTTAATTACGGCGACGACGGCTTTAGGGTTTGGGATTTGGGGTCAGCACCTCGTGTTTTCTTTCTTTACATGTTTTCGTTTTGCATTTTGCAATTTCATGTTACATATTGTTTTCTCGTTTTGAATTTTTTCTTTAGTTTGTTGTTTGTATTTGGCGAATTCATAGGTAGTCTTTTGTTTGCAACTCAATAATGAAAATTTTGAATTAATTTTTCAGTCTGATGTTTGCATTTGGCGGAATCATTGGTATTTTGTTGTTTGCAATTCAATAATACAAATTCTAATTTTCATTTTGCTATTTGCAGTTCACGGAGTCATAGGCTGGAAAATCTACTGCCAACACATTGAAGGTCAAGAGCAAGGTCAAGAACAATTACTTGACAATGCTTCTTGACACATGAAGCGCTCATAGTTTCATTGATCCACAAACAGCAGAAAGCTAGGATGTGAAGTGATATACACTAACAATCTGCTAGTCACTGTAGCCAATGGGAATCAAATGGATTGTAATGCTAAATGCCCAGCATTCCAGTGGGAAATAGGGAAGCACTACTTCATATTTGAGATGAGGTTGCTCAGGGTGGGAGGATGTGATGCAGTAATTGAAGTAGACTTTATGCAGAATTGTGTGCCAGTGTTGTTTGACCATGTGAACCAGTTTGTCACACTAAGGCATGGAATCAAGGATATAACCATCCATGTTGATAAACATAAATCTTCTATTAGCATGAACAAATGTTGAGTAAGATGTTTAAAAAAGGGCAAGTAGGGTTGGGGGTTTTTTCATGATGAATGGAGAGCAGAAGGAGCAGTCATTTGCTCAAAACCATATTGTTAGTATGGAGGGATTGCTATTGGAATACAAGGACTTATTCTAAGAGCCTGTAGAGTTACCACCTAACAGAAACATTGATCACCAAATCACTTTAAAATAGGGAGCTATTCCTTTTAAAGCACAACCTTACAGATATCCATATATGCAGAGAAAATAAGTGGAAAGGGTGGTAGAAGAGATGTTCAAAAGTGGATTAATTCAAGCTAGTACAATTCCATTTGCTTCTCCAGTCCTCCTAGTCAAGAAGAATGATGGGAGTTGGAGGTTTTGTGTTGATTATATGAGGTCAAATGCATTCACTGTCAAGGATAGCTACCCTATTCCCATCATTGATGATCTTCTGGATGAATTGGGCAAGGCAAGGGTATTTTCTAAGATTGATCTCAAAAACTGCATTTGTAACCTCTTCATGGCATTATGAGTTCAAGTTTATGCCATTTGGACTCACTAATGCTCATGCCACTTTCCAATCCTTGATGAATGACATATTTAGGAGGCGGTTGAGGGAGTTTGTATTGGTATTCTTTGATGATATCTTGATTTACAGTGCAAATGAAACCATGCATTTGGACCACTTGAGGATAGTGTTGGATCTGTTGAGGCACCACCAGTTGTATGTTCTATCCTCTAAGTGAAGTTTCAATCAAAATCAAGTGGAGTACCTTGGCCATGTGATTAATGAATATGGAGTGGGAGTTGACCAGGAAAAGATCAATAGTATTAAGGAATGGCCACTCCCATAGAGAGTTAAGCCTCTAAGAGGCTTCTTGGAGTTGACAAAATATTATAAGAAGTTTTTCAAAGGTTATGGAACCATTGCTAAACCCTTGACAACACTACTCAATAAAGGCCAATTATGTTGGAATGAAGAAGCTACCGAGGCATTTGAAGCACTGAAATCAGCCATGATCAATACCCAAGTGCTGTAGCTTCCCAACTTCAAAAAGGGTTTTGTAGTAGAGACTGATGCATGCCAACATGGAATTGGAGTTGTTCTTATGTGAGAGGGTAACCCCATTGCTTACCTCAGCAAGGCATTGGAACCAAAAAATGTTGGATTGTCCATATATGAGAAAGAGTTCCTGGCCATTCTTCTACCAGTGCAGAAGTGGAGATCATCTTACTTGATATATGGAACCTTTACCATTAAGACAGATCAAAAGAGCCTTAAGTATCTTCTGGACCAAAAGTTATCTACTCATTGCAACACAAATACCTAGCCAAGCTAATGGGGTTCATTTACAATATAGAATACAAAAAGGGAGTAGAAAATAAGGCTGCTGATGCAATATCAAGGAGGTGAGAGCCTATGGAGTTAGCTCAAGTCACCATTCTCCAAACAATGTCGATGAAGGAAGTGGTAGAAATCTATATTGATGATAGAGAAGCAGAAGAAGCCATTGTGGGATGTACCATGAGGCCCATGGATGTTTGTTTCTTTGAATATTGTGAAGGAATCCCGAGGTGCAAGGGAAGGATTTATGTTGGAAGTAATTTTGATTTTAGGAGGAAGATCATAGAGTTTATACATAACTCTAGCTTTGGTGGGCACTCAGGAATTCAAGCCACTTTACAGAGGGTCCAAAATACCTTTTGGTGGCCACAAATGAAGCAGCAAGTAGAGGAGGTGGTTAAGGAATGCCACATTTGTCAGATCAAGAAACATGAGAGTGTGAAGAGCCCTGGGCTACTGCAACCTCTCCTTATACCAGATCAAGCTTGATCACACATCTCTACGGATTTCATTGTGGGATTGCCAAACTCTAAAGGAAAATAATTTATATGGGTAGTAGTTGACGGATTGACCAAATATGGGCATTTTGTTGCTCTCAGTCACCCTCTAGTCACCCTCTTACAGCTTCTATGCTATCTAAATTCTTCATTGACACGGTATATAAGTTGCATGGGCTCTCTACTAGCATAGTATCTGATAAAGATCCCATTTTCACTAGTAACTTCTCGAAGGAACTCATGAAGGTTTTGGGTGTGCAGCAACAGATGACCTCTGCTTACCATCCTCAAACGGATGGCCATACAGAAAGCGTAAACCAATGCTTGGAGACATATTTGAGGTATATGTGTGGTCACTATCTTAAAGATTGGAGCAACTAGATTCCCTTAGCTAAGTGGTGTTACAACACTACTTATCACATCACCATTCAGAGGGCCCCTTTTGAATCACTCTATGGTTATGCTCCCCCTCAAATGGGGTATGGCCCACATTTGATGCCCAAAACAGTGAGAGTATAGACTTGGACTAAAAAGCACCAGTCCATTACACAAAAGTTGAAGGAACTGTTGAGGCAAGCCCAAGAGAAGATGAAAAGATTTGTTGATCCCCACCGGAGTGAGAGGACATTTGAAGAAGGGGACTAGGCTTACCTCAAACTGAAGCCTTATAAGCAACTCAGTTTGAGGAAGAGTATAGTGTGGATGCTAATTCCCAAGTATTGTGGGCCATTCCTTGTTCTTAGGAGAATTGGAGAGGTGGCTTATGAATTGAAGCTACCTGAGAACACCAAGGTTCATTCCATCTTCCATATTTCACAACTGAAGAAGAGGGCGGGGAAATCTGAGAAGGTGATAGAGGATTTGCCTCCAATGGATGAAAAGAATCAAATAATATTGGTACCAGAGAAGGTGTTGGAGCGTAGGCTGGTGATGAAAAAGAATGCGGTTGTTGGGCAATGGTTAGTGCAATGGGCATACTTGCCAAGTGAGGAAGCCACATGGGAGGATGGAGATGAAATGCTGAAGAATTATCCTCACTTTCAGCCATGAGACATGGCTGAAGTAAGGGGGGAGGAATGTGATGATTGGTGGATTCAAGGGGGAAATTTCGTTTTTAAAACAAGACTAATACTACATCGTTTGGGAAGGTCGCGCTATTACTTATAAAAGCGCGTTATCACTTAGCGTTTCTTACCTCTTTGTACCAGCTCATGAGTAGCACGTGAGCCATGGTTGCATGGCATCCAAGAAACCCTATGAAAGTCGTAACCCTAGCTTTATAAATGGAAAGTGTTGGAAGAACTCTCCAAGTTTGGACTAGCTAGTGTAACTAGGGTAGGTAGTTGTAGAAATTCCCTAGTGACTGCAGTTTGATCTTTTGTAAGAGTTTTAATTGTTGTTTCCTTCCTTGTATGAACATCCAGCCCGCTTTTGGAGCTTTTAATTCAAATTATCCAATTATGTTCAATTAATGATTTCCTTGAAAACTAGCTCATGACAGATCTCGCCAAACAAATAGTTTACTAGGACATCAGCTAGTAACCGAACCAAACCTTATTATTGTATATTTGCCCACACCTCCTCGATCAAATCCTGGATTCGCTACCGGTTCCAAACCTAAGGAATGTTATAAAGTTATAAAAGTGGAACTGCAAAAGGGCTCCCGATTGTTATAACACTAGCCGCATTCCATACACAAGTATTTTGGTCGAACGGCTATTATTTCTGTGCAAACATTATTTCCTGACAAGTTCTTTTGAGTTTGATTGGTTAAACTATTTTTCCGAGCCACAAATAGATAGGTTGAACCTCCACACTCACCCAAACCGGTCCAAAAAGTTATAAAGCCACTGCTTATTGAATCTACACCCAACCCGTCATTTATTCAACACTTGAAGAAAGCCTAAAACAAGATGCAAATAGAAAAGAAAAAAAATTATTTTCAACTATTCATAACCTGATTTCACAGAACACCCCAAAGGTTTCGCCTTAGTGGCACAATGGAATTTTCTGAGGTCGGGGAGTTTGAATCTCTTTGGGTGTACGTGTTACCGTAGGGCCAAGTCACAAGGCAAAAGAAAAATAAAAACTACAAATATATATATGTGATTTTACAGCAACATGCAAACGCTATTTTACCTTCATAGCAGTTGTATGACATTCTTTGAATAAGCTATCTGATCACAATTTAGGAAAAAATGTTCGACTAAAATTACAAAAAGGGACGGGCCCACACAATCGGCATTAGCAACAACGGCATGATAGAATGTCGCAGCATGTGTAAGGTCTCGATTTCTCTTCAAGTTCTTCTGCTGTTGGTAGTGCTTCCATCCTGTACATGCTGCTTCTACCAAAACAGAACAAGTACAAGTTTCTGCAAACTCCTTTGTGGAATGGATACACTCTCTCTGGTATTCCCCTGCAAAACCAACTCGAATGTTCGACTTCAAGACACGACAAAACGAGGTTCGTGCTTTGTAATGTTCAGTGTTGATTCGTTCAACATTAAACCAGATTTTCCCCAAACACGTAATTATGAAAAAAGGGGTAAGTTACAAAAATACCCCTCCAAATTTATGAATTACAAGTACCCCTTCAAGTTTTACAATCAAATGTGGAGGTTGTGTAAAGAAGTATTTGTAATTTATACACTGAGTGGTAATTTCGATAATAGACCAAACTTCGCAGTAGTTTTCTTATTTATAGATAATTAATTACATTTATTTTGACAATCCAAAGTTCATTAAATTAAAAAGGACAAACTACAGGTTTCAGTGAAACTACAATCATCACTAGTGTAAGTCATTACTATTCACTTACAAATACGTATATATATCGAACAGAGTTGAGATAAGCAATGATTCTTGAGCTAAAAAACCACCTTCAGGAAGATAATTGAGAAATGTGACATCTTCGGGGGCCAAAGATATGCTTTGATTTTTGTGAATTCAGACACAAGCTTAGTTTAGTATTTGTAAGCCATTATTTAATAAGCGATTTGCTAAATATTCTATCGCACTATGAACTTTTAAATTAATTTAATCACCTTCCATATCTAGTCTTCTCGTGTCACTGAGATTTACTACATAATAACTTATTAACATAAACCATCATATTTGGAACGTAAACATATAATCCAGACACCAACACAACTACTTGAAAGTTCCGCATATACCTATCTCTATACATAGTACAGGTTGCATAGAGTAAAGAACCTTCTACATTATAAACTCGTAACTAAAATTCAAACCGATAAAAAATGTAGGAAAAGAAAGCAAAACATGTCGAAGCAATATAACATATCAAAGAAGACAAAATTGAGAACAAACCTCATATAAACAATCCGCCGCCGTCGTACAAGCTCGTAAGTGGTTTGGTTAGTCATAATAAGGTAGCTGTTGCATAAGAAATTTCCAATTATAGAGGGAAAGGAGCTATTTGCAATTACACAGACGACATTGTGTTTCTTAATTACTTAAATTTAGAAGAGTGAAAGACATAAGCACATGGCAATGCACTGACGTTAAACATACCTATGAAAAAGGAGCAGCAGCAGCAAAAAGATTAGAGAAATTGACAAAGTAGCCAAGAGCAAGATCATTATTATATCTGCCCACCTGAAGGAAATTCAGTTCAGTCGGCATCAGTTTCAACTAATTAAGGAATTTCAATCATGACAAGCTAAGAATGAAAAAACGGAAAGTTAAGTCCAACATGAATTGGATTTACATATTAATATTGTGGGCATAGGTCCAATGTTCGTATTTCGTCTCTTTAAAATAAGACATACATAAGACAAAAAGTTACATACATACATACCATGCCTTTGATATATTGGACTTGAGGTAACCAATGTACAATATGCTCGTCCAAAGGCACAAGGCTGTTTCCTCACATATGTACCACCTGATGTACCCATAAACATAAATTTGATGAACAGGGTCACTTTCCAAAATAACATTAAAATTCAAACAACAAAATGAACCAAAAATGTGTTCAACATTGGAGTATTTACTTCATGCATGCTAGTATACGAAGAAAACAATAAAGACTAAATAACTTTTGGTTCTTTAAGAAAAGAGAAAGGACAAGTTCAGGTGGCATGATCAAATAAGTACCATAGATACTTTTGGAACCTAAGAGATGTCCAAGGTTCATCTCTATATTCACAGCTAAGTTTTACAAATTAGATGATGAACCTATGAATGAATTTTAAGATGATGAACCTATGAATGAATTTTAAGATGATGAACCTATGAATGAATTTAACAAATAGGAGATCAAAATTTAAGATGTATAATTGGTCTAAACGAACTAATATTAGGGAAAAATAGAAATCCAGGAGAAGCAACGAAGGAATGAGAATATGTTATAACCAATCTCTTTTTATGTTCTTAAACGAACTCATTCATATGTTTGTTTAGTCTTAGCAATGCAGGAACCAGGAAGACAAACAAACAAGTAAATGGTTCAAAGACAATGTCTCGAACGAGACATGAAGCAATGGTCAAAAACAACTTATCGTAATTATATTGACAAACAAACATAAGGGAACTAACCAGAAACGACAATGGTTGCCTTGGCCTATGCATGTGCCAAGCCAAACGCAATGATGATCAAATTGAAGAACACACTTGTCGCAATCATGACAATGTTTCGATCGTGGAGGCTACAAATAAAATGCAAATATGGTAAACATTTGGACCACAAGCCAAAAAAAACTTAAGATCATTCAATAAACAGACGTAAGATTTCTGTTACGTATTCAACATGAACGACAAACAAGGAAAACATCAAGAATCCTCACTTACAACCCGCAACAGTGCTTCATTGTACAGATACATAAAAACAACTTATTTTGGTTAAGTTAACAGGAACTATGATAACCACATTTCCCTTCACTCCAAAGATTCTGGGAGCACTTACGAGAACACAAAAAGGCTTTTGCAGAAACAGATGTAACATAAATCTCATGTGCCACATGGATGGTTAAGATCAAGATGAAAGGCATTGGATACTAAAGTAGATTTTATGGTAAAGAATATTGACCTATTAGTAGGAGATCAAATATTATTATTATGATCAGAAATTGCAAGGAAATTTAGGTTAGCATTACAGTTCTTTCTATTTATGCATTCAGCGGAATTCATACTGTTATGATAAATAAAGGTGATATACGAGAACATACCAAAAAGAAAAATAGTGGGAAAAATGACTTGATATGGAGAATATACTAGTGATGACTTGGAATGCACAGAACCAGATATTTATTGTAATGCATGACTTAATATCCCAAACAAACTTGTCGGGGACATTGGAGGGGGAACCTCGGTCAGCTAGATGCTAGTTTATGTAACTATTAGTTCAAAAGTTTATTAGATGGTTGAAATTGCATGTATTACGCCCGCAGTTGAATGCCGAAAAGTTTCAATTGAACCTATTTCTCAGCCATCCTATGTTAACTTCTGTTTTTAAGTGATGAATAATGCTCCGATGAAGAAGTTTTAATTCGAAAACAGAAAAGGTTATATAGATGGCAGAAGGTAACCTCATGTACTAATAGAAATTTACTCACTAGACAATGCTCCATATGCTTAATACATTGACTGATCATTCCAAAGCATTCACCCTATGCTTGCACTACAAAAACCAGCTACCCAAGCCGCTTGACCACCTAGGTAGGAAATGTTAAGTGGTTGACTCTGAACATTTTCAGAACAGAGCAAGGCCAAGAAGAGTAAATCTAAAGTCAGAAAGACTGACTGGGCCTTTTGATCAGATCTATACGCGCAGAAGCAGATGAAAAGTTTTAAAACATTAGAAAAACTGCCAATCCGTACCACTTGGCATGAAGTGAGCAGTTTTTTTCTTGCACGTCCGCCTCTCTATAAGAGCTTTATCTAAAACTTCCTAGGGATGGCAATCTTAGCCCATCCGGCCCACTTCGGATTTAGCGGGTATACCTGCCCCTTTAACAAATTCTATACCGAAACAGCACGGGCGGGTATGCGGCCATTCATTAAGGGAGCAATGGGAAAGAACACAGAGAATTGAAAACGACAAGTAATATTTAAACATATCAAGCTGTAAAGTAACTGTAAAGATAAAAAAGGAAGAAGAAAATTCCTACCTGAATGAAATGGCAGTACGGACAGGTCAAATTCCTGGAGACAATCAATAGATGAGAGATATAGTCAGCTACCAGTAGGTTGCTTTGATTAAACAAAAATGAACATAATAATGCACGTAAGAAAGAGACTATACAACACACATGAAGATAAAGTGCTAAAACGGATCATACTCGGTCTACAAAATTTCATGTTTGGTTTCCCCTGTTTCATTGTAAGACAAGATGTGTATTTAAATAAAATATTCTCTGTAACTGAAAGGCTGCCGTGATTATAAATTCTAACGCCGCTGCATTCAGTAAGTTCATGTATAACCAAAATTAAATCGTTAAACAAGCATCGGATTCAGGTTGATTAACTAATTTAGTTGCCTCGTATGCAAAAAGTACAGTGTTAACAAAATGATGCATCATTTATCAACATAGAATGAAGTCACATCATTAAACATAAACCAAGTGAACACATGACCTTGTCGACCAAGACTCAATCATATACTAGAAAATAATGAACATTGTCTAGATATAAAAATCAATTTTACTATTCCATGTAACAGCTATTGTTTGGATGACTGTTTGCACAGGGTTGGGAATTTCTTTGTCACGTAACCAAATTTCTTTGTTTTCCAGTGAGGGGTAAAATTTCTCAAGCATGGGGTACCAAACAGTCTCCAAGTTAATTCACATACAGAAGAAACAGGGATGATGAATTACTTGCAGATATTATATTAAAAACCTACCTCCTGGTACACATTACTAATTCTACTTATGCGTCGGATAAAAAAAGATTGCATTCCCAGATTTACTAAACAACCTAAAGGAGAAGGAAGGAAAGGAATATCTAGTCCCTCAATTAGTCCAACAAATATATGTTTTAAAATTGTGGACATGCTTTCACCAAAAGATTCATTTTCAAGATCACTGAGAAGTTGATTTAAGTTAACTCATGTGTCCTAACTGTACGAGAGTAACTCCTCAATAGGCCTTTGCAAATTACAGAACATGGAGTATGTAATGTTAACACGCTTAAGTTATTATCCATCGAACATTGATATGTTTCCGTGCCATGACAAATAACACCTGCATCACCTCATCCCTCAAGTCAAGGATTTTCCCTAACTCAGTATCGTAAAGCATTCGTAATATATATTTACCTAGCAGATGTTCCCGGAGGGTACAAATCCATCACTAGCTTTGTCCAGGCTGTTGCATTTCCTCTATGATAGTTCCTTCCATCCACGGTGATTGAAACGCTGTCATTTTTGCTTGAAGCTGGTTGTCTTTGCTTGAACATTATAATAAGACATGCCCGAATATACCGCAATTAGTCAACTCAATACTCGGTAAAAACTAGAATACTATTTACACACTCTGACTTATTAACCTATAATCGACTCCATGTGCCTTTTGTGTATTATTGAATATATATATATATATATATATATATATATATATGAAAAAAAAAAAAAAAACTTACATTGAGGCAAATGATGCCCTTCTAGCTGCAGCATCTCTTTCATCAATAGCCCTTTGTATGTCAGATACGTAGCTGCATGTTTGTCTACGTTTTAGCATAAGTTCTACATAAATTTATTTGGCAACGAGAGTAGCTTTTAAACATAATTACCCGGGAGATGTTCCAGAGGTAACAAAATACTGAATCAGTGTAGCAACAAACAATACCACATAAATAGCAGAGTACCTGTGTCGAAGAAGAAAAGCAAGGATGTCATGTTTCCCATTATAAGATCGTTACTGGAAATGAAAAATTTATTCCAAAACAACAAGTGGAAAATAGTTACAGAAGGAGCTAATACTTCTGTTCCCACGTGTCACCCCTATTACAATAGCTTGAAGTTTCCTTCAACCAATTTAGATGCAACATAAAGATCCAAAATATTCACCAAACTTCTCTTATGTTCATGGTAATAAATCAGACTCTAGTTAATTATATTCTTTTGAAACTATCATCTACATAACTATTACAAATATTGTCAACAGATTCGCTAATACTAGAACTACAACAATGAATCGTTTGGTCCCAAATACAAGATAGCTTCCAAATCTTATGCTATGTTCTGCAATTTTGAATGGCTCTACACTTAGTCCACATTAACTAACTCAACGAAGCAAAAGGCACCACCTTCAAATGGATTGAAATAAAACTCAATAGCTAAGGTCATCTGTTAATTCCTTTGGAGGACTACAAAAATGATGAAAAAAGACATTGAGCTCCGGAATTTTTTGTAAAACGAAAAAATGAAAGTATAACTGGACTTTTGGCAAGAAACTTAAGCAAGCTAGTCTTAGGTTGTGTTTGCAAAAGCTTATTTAAAAGCATAATTTAGTGATTGTGAGTTAAGCTGATATTAAGTGCTTAATTCTAAAAGTTGGGGATGTTTGCAAAAAATCTGGAAAATTAACTAAAATAGAAAAAGCAGGTACATGGGTGCTTTTAAAATTATAGCTTAAAGCAGCTTATTTTAAGAGAAGCAAAAGCAACAGTCGGTTTTGCAAACAACTAAAAACAGATTATGTGAGAAAAAAAAAATCATAATCTATTTTTAAAAGCTATTGCAAACACCACCTTAGTATTGATCTATTGAAGGTTATCCATTCGCGTTGAAGCCTAAAAAGGATTTGTTCTTAATATCCTTATCACATCTGGGCCTGAGAAATAGCTTTCGATCCGATTAAAGTGGTAAACAAAAAGTCCCGTAAAGAATTCTATAACAACCCTATAGTTATTGCCCGAACACCTACTTTATAACCCTCAAGAACCCCTCATTTTCCCATTTTACGAGTCGTTTCGAGAGGCTTATACCGTATAATAACTAGATTTGCAACTAATCAAACACAAATGCACAATTGACCCAAATCTTACAACAATTGATCAGCATTCATATAAAAAATAAAAAAAGCTCTGCGCAATTAATAATAAAAAAAAAAAAAAACGGAAGCTCAAAGCAATCTCAGTATATAAAACATTACCATGGTTCCTGCTTCGTCTTCACAATCAATTCATTGTCGAACAAAAAAATAACCCCGGCGAGAACTAGATGCAGCACCACCAACGCCAATTTCAAGGTTAAAGCGGATCTTCGAACTGAAACAGATTCAAAATCAAAATTAAAATCAAAACTGAGATGCTCCTACGAATCGATGAAAATTTAAAAAATTAAAATTAGGAAAACCTGGATCGGAGAAACAGGGGAAGAAGCGGGAGCAACGGTCGGAGGCACGATCCCATGTGTCGCGGAAGTTGTTGCCGCCGCATGAAACGCCCATTGTTTTACCACAAGTTCATCACCTCAGCGAGAGAGATTTGTGTACTGTTCAGCTTAATTGTACATAGTAGCTGTGTTAGAGAGAGAGAAGAGAGAGAGAGATAGAGAGAGAGAGAGAGAGAGAGAAAGCGACTGCGGCGAATGAAATTCTTGTCCTGATAGAAATCAATCTATAGCTGAGACCGGATTTTAGAATTATCAGTTAATTTATTTATTTATTTATTTATCTCACCTTTTCTTTTTCTTTTTTATATATAATATATTCGATATATAAGTACTTTTTTCGAAAAATATATATAAGTACTTACCCCGATCCCCACAACTCCGCATGTTTTTTTGTTTTATTATTATATTAATTGCACTTAATTGATTCGAAAATCATTATGAAAACTTTTGGTGTTGCAACCATTTTTGGGACTTGTTGATATTAATCATTTACATTAACCGTTTTTATTTAAGCTCGTTTATATTCCATTTTTAACCAATATAAATGATTTATCATGCTTAGTAATTTGCCTATTAAATATGTCTTAAAGGTAATTATTGTGACTTGTGAGACTATATGTAAGGGGTCTTGTGCTTTTGACATATTAGAAGAAGATGAAAGAAAAAAGAGAAAATTTGGTATCAATTTTCTATTCTTTATATTATTAGTAAAGTTATTGTGATAAAATTCTATCTATGCAAACATATCTCAAAAGGAAATGGATGTTCTTTGATCATATGAATAAACCATATCCATAATGGTTCTAAATGAACATTTTCTCTATTTAGTTTGTACGAAGTTAATGTTTTAGTATAAACAGTTTTTCTTTGTTTAGTTTTTAGTTAGATTTGAATTAACAATTTCTGTGAATTTCTGAAGTCTTGTCTTCTTCATACGGACATGATTCAATGGTATTTCAATGTGTTTAAGATTATTGTACATAATCTGCCATTATTGTTTATCAACATCTTGTGGTGTTCTCAATTTATCATTGGTATAAGCTTAGACGATACATATGGTTAGTACTCGATCTCCCGATTCACAAAATGACCGGCCACTACAACCACAACCATCCCACCAACCATCCAAAGTATAGACTCTACTGACTACTGTACTTCGACTCGTTGTCATTGCATCAAAATTAAACACACTGGACTCTTTGCATGTTGAAGTGGTGACTACTCAAATCTCACGCCAATGGAGCCCATATTGGAGAAATATACACAGGTGTACAGAACAAAGGGAAGAACAACAAATTTCAATCGGGACCACGTGAAAGAGGCAGATCAAATTGGCAGACGATGATGTTGAAAACCAAAGGTGGTTTCGCACTCCTTCACGACGCCCCAACACAAAAATGAATGTCCCGAAAGTTGAGGGTGGTAATCCACGTGGATGGATCTTTAAGGCAAAAAAAATCAAATATTATCACCCTTTCGAAGAACTCAAAGTGGATCTTGCAGCCATGTATCTCGAAGGTGATGCCCTTGATTTATTTGCTTTGATTAATCGAGACCGCACATTACTATATTTGGATGAACTTGTTCAAGCCTGATAAGAATATTATGGACCGGCGAAATTCCAAAATTCATAATCTCTGTAGCATACAACAAATTGAGTTTGGTTACATATTTCAGAAAATGCAGCTGTTGGTACAGATCAGCGAAGAGGTAAGTTGTGGGACCGAATTAACCCAAAATTTATAAAAAATCTAATAGACGATTCTGATTGAAACTCAAATGGGCTAATGAATCGATGGTCAACCATTCAAATAAGCATTAATAAATTTCCTTCATATGACAATCAAATTGAATGAGATCCAATACTTAGGACAAAATGCATACGATAATATAAGTAAATAGAAGAAAAATAAATTATGTGTCAATAGCTTTATACCTATGTACACATTTTTTAAGTGAAGTATTTTAATCTTCGTCAACAAATGTCAACAGTAAAACAATTATATTAAAATAAATAAAATCATATTCTTAAGTGGTAGACGGCTTATTCTGTGTTATTAATAGAAGACATCAAGAAAATTTACGAGAAAGCTAGTAATTTTTTCAACTCTATTGTAATCTTTTGTGTTATTAATATTTATTTCAAATTTATGCTATTTGTTAATATCTCGTATTTTTCAATTATGTTTTATATATAATAGAAAGCAGACAAAAATAAATAAAACTAAAGCAAATCACAACATGATTATATACTATAAACAATTTGTCGCGGCTACTGGCAATACTAGTTCCATTAAGTACAAGATCAAAATAAAAAAAATTAATGTACAAATACTATAATACCCCTAATTTGTTAAAGAAAAAAAAAACAAATTAATGCAATACCATAAACTAAAAAAATCACAAAGCCACTTGATGATGCTAGAAATAGATCACCTTAAGTAGTTGAGACAGAAGGAGCTGGGAGAGCAAAGTGGATCACTGCTCACGTGCTAGATGGCCCTGAGATACCTGCGAAGACAGAACACGTGAACTAGGCCGAGGGTTGATCCGGCGGAAACTCCTCCGACGCTCAAATCAGACGTGCGGATTGTAAAAATAGTTGAGAGAATATGAATTATCGTATTATTCATATAATATGGCCTATCTTAACAAATGAGTAAAAACCTCTATTTATATGTTGCTGATTTGGTTGGGTTTACTTTGTTGGGCCCAAGCCTTATTTTGAAGTTGTTTGGGTTTTCGTGTAGCGGACCCAATTATTAGATAAATTGTGGGCTCATTGGGTCGGCCCAATTAGGCATATCATTAGCCCCCCACTCTCGAGTCAATGTGGTAGCCAAGTCGAAAAGGGTACCAGATCGTGTCGAGAGTAGATCGATGTTGTATTGTACCGTTAATCGTTGGCGTGGCGTGGATAAATAATAATTTTTATTTTCTCTAGGGAGAGCGAGTGCAATTGGATGGAGCGCGTTTGAATCCTTGCGTTATTTGGTGGAGCGCGTTAGAATGGTTCCGCGATTTGGTGGAGCGCGTTGAAATTCCCACGCGGTCTGGTGGAGCGCGTTGAATTCGTTACGCAATTTGGTAGAGCGCGTTGAAATTCCCGTGTGATTTGGTCGCGCGTATAAGAAGTTGGGCGCGATTAGGTGAGTGTGGGGAGGCGCGCCCGAATTGATGGGTAGTAGCTGACGCGCGCGCGCGATTTGAGGTGTAGGAGGCGCGCGATTTGATGGGTGGCATGGGGAGCCGCGCGCGCGGATAGAGGTGTAGGCGCGTGCCTTTCACGCGCGGGAGAGAGGAGGTGCGGCGCGTGCATTGCACGTGCGGAGAGAGAGAACGGGCGCGTGCGACGCACGCGCGCAGAGGCAGAAGACGCAGTAATGCTGGGCGCGTGACACACACGCGCGCGCGTCGCGCGTGAGCGCCACGCGCGTTCTGCCACAATTTGTTTTTATTTTTATTTTCTTTCTTTCTTCCTACTTGGGTCGCGCGCGCAATTTGACCCCTCCTTGTACGTTTATTATTTTTTTTATTTTTCTTTCTTTTTGCACTTGAATCCCTTTTTCTTTTCGCCCGCGCGCCATTGGCAAGAGTGAGCTGCCGCGCGCGCGTGCTGTTTTCGCGCTCGCCCAAACTTTTTTTTTTTTTTTTTTTTTTGCCGAATCGAGGCATGCTCGAATGGGGCCTCGCATATTGGCGATGAACAATTGATACTTGGAGTGATGATTTTGGATCGAATTTTGGTTTTTCTGATATCACCAATGGGGTTGGTATAGTAGTTGACGTTATATATACTAAGTAGTGGACGTTGGGAGATATATCGACAAGTCATTCAAGTCAAGTGACGTCGGGGGTCTGGGCAAGTTGTCTCCTCCTGGGAGTTGTGTTTTTTTGGAATAGTGATATTGGACGAATTATCTCCTCTAGGGAGTTGTTTCGCCGCGGGATAACGATGTTGGGCGACTTATCCCCTCTTGGGAGTTCTCTCATTTTTGCGATGCTGGTGTGGTTGATCAGGACATCGACCGATGAGTGGAGCCGAGCCTTCTCGATGGGGGAGAAGAAGTACAGGATGTCGATGGTGTGGAAAACGATGTAGATGATAATTCTTGTGATTTCATACTTGGAGAAGGTGGGTATGCCCACTATTATTTCATTTGACGTTTATATTATTTGACATTGATGTTGATTTGACGTGTTGCTTGTATGTGTTCACATTTAGCATCGTGTGTGATGTACTTGATGAGGGGATCAGTCTCTCAAGATTTTTTTTATGGGGATCGTGCCCCTTGTTAGACCTCATGGGTCGTAAGTATGTTAGGACCATGGCCACGCTTTAAATATAGGACCCAATGAAAACAGTTAGAGAAGTTTATGTAATCAAGCTGGCCAGGCTATGTAGATTATCATAATATCTCTAAGTGTTCCCAGGGTTAATGTTGAGTTGAACTAATAATTATGTGGTGAAAGAGCAATAACACCGAGAGTAAAGGAAATAACTTGCTTTATTCATTGATCGAAAAGGTGAAGCTTACGAGCCTACTTGAGGTGAATGTAACTAAACAAGTAGGGAGCGAATTGCTCAAAATAAATAAACTTGTACTAAGTAGATGATGTAGATGTTTCGTCCAATTGATGTCGAGAGGTGAGGGGATGCATCATCCTTAAGGTAGGATAGCCCCCCAGTTTAGGATGATGCGATCACTAATAATGTTATGGGCTCGAGAGATTTCAAGTGTCATTGACCTCATTGGAAGTCCAGGGATGTAGAAGGATATTCTCAATGAGATGTCGACGATTGTCGTCGGCCATCTCGTTGCCGGGTATTGAAGTGATCTTCATCTCTTTTCCTCTTGGGAGGAGGGAGGGCTGAAGCCTCTTCGATGCGCACGTGTTTCTCAGCACGACTTAGTAGCTCTTCCAAAGTGGTTGGAGGTCTTCCTGCAATAGATTCCTTGAATCTACCTTCCTTCAAGTTTTGTTGAATGATTCCAGCGAGCATGGTTCCTCCCACGTTAGGAACTTTGTGAGTTGCCTCTACAAATCGTTGAATGTAGTTGCGGAGGGTCTCGCCCTCTCTCTGGGTGATAGTGAAGAGGTACGCGGGAGTCTTAGCGTACTCTTTGTTGATAGCGAAATGGTGGGTGAAGCGATCCGTTAGTTGGGAGAGAGCTTCAATTGACCCAGTGGGCAAGGAGTTGAACCAGCTCAGTGCTCGTTCGAAGAGCGTTGTGCGAAACATCTTGCACATCGCCGCATTAGTTGGGCCATATAGATCTGCCATGGCGTAGAACTTTTCAAGGTGCTCATGTGGGTCGCTAGTTCCATCGAACTGCGGTAGATTCGAGACATTTACCCGTTGGGTAGTATCTCATTGATTATTGCGACAGTGAAGGGACTGCACCTTATTGGAGGTATTGCCCCTCCACCAATGGGATTACCTATGTGGGGAAGGTGATTTGAGCGAGATACCCGACTGTTAATTTCATCCTCTCCTCCATTGTATGGAGGAGCTCGTTGGCGAGAGGCGTTGCCTCTTGAAGATGAACTTGGGTCTTGTCGCCCAGTTCGTGCATCTTGGTGATGAGTAGATTGATGTATTCGAGACCTAGGGTTTGAGGTGGATGCGGTATCCGCTGGCGGTGGAGGTTGATGAATTGGTTTGAAAACCAATTCGCGCATGCGCGAATCGACATTTACATGTCGAATTTTGCCCCAAAAAACCGACATTAAGATGTCGAATTTTGCCCCCAAAATTCGACGCTCAGATGTCTAAATAATAGTTTCCCAAAATTCAACATCTTAATGTCGAATTTTAGGGGCAAAATTCGACATGTAGATGTCGAATCGCGCCTGCGCGAATTGTTTTTCAAAAAAATGATAACCTAGCTCATAAAACACATAAATGCATACCTCCATGGTTTCTTACACCGTAGAATCTTCCATTTTGATATTTTTTGACTCCATACTTGCCCTCTTTTTAAGGTTTTGTTGAGTTTTGAGGGTTTTGAATGTTGAGGTTTTTGTGAGTTTATGGAAGAGGAAAGAGAAAGGTTTTTATGGGTTTTTGAAGATGGTGAAGATGAGAATTTGGTCTTGTGGTTTTGAGGTTAGATGTTTTTGGTTTTCTAATTTATGGTATTGCATTATTTTTATTTTTTTTAACAAGTAAGGGTATTATTAGTATTTTTACATTGAAATGTTTTAGCTTGATGGAATTAGTATTGCTAATAGCCGCGACCTAAACAATTAGGTAAACTAGCGTAATTTTAAAAATCAAATTAATTATGTCAATTTAATTTATTAAATAAAAAAGTTAAAATTTTAATTTTGTAAAATTTTATATTAATATGGAATATTTTATTATAATTTAATATTTGAAGAGCCATTTTAGAGAGTAACAAGATACACTCATTGGAGCTATTTTAATTTGGAGACCGGTACAAGTAGGATCCATTTTTAAAGAATAGTTAAAGATAATAAAAGTCGGTATACAACATGTGGAGCCCACTGTTATAGGTAATTTTTTGTTTGCAATTCAATAATACAAATTCTGGATTTTTGTTCTGCAGTTTGTTGTTTTCATTCGGAGAAATCATAGGTATTTTGTTGTTTGCAATTCAATAATACAAAATCTAATTTTAAGCTTGCTATTTGCAGTTCACAGAGTCATAGGCGTCAGTTTGCTATTTGTAGTTCACGGAGTCATAGGCAGTGGCGCGGCGGGGGTGTTGATTTTTTAGTATGAGTTTGTACAATAAATAATATATTTTTTTTTACGAATTAATTTAATTTTTTTAATTAGTATTTGGAATAGATATGTTTGATAATTTGTTTTGATAGAGTGGTTTTTGAGGGATTTGATTTGACTAAGTGTATTTTTGTCACAATAAATATTATTAATTTATTAAAACATGGAGATTTTGACTTGGATTGTACACATAAATTATAATATAGAGGGACCTATAGTAAATTGGCCGACTGTAATAATAGGTATTTTATTTTGTATTTTCTGATGTATGATTTAAAATGGGAAATTGGCTAGATACCCCATATTTTGGACTTATATAGGTGGGGACCCTAGTTGCTAGATAAATATAGACCTAAGTCCTAATTTGATCCAAAAAACAATATAAATAAAATAAAATAATTAGTATATAGGCATAAACATCTCAATTAATAAGAAAACAAATCTCATATGTCACTCTATCTCTATAATCTCTCTCTCTCTCTCTCTCTCTCTCTCTCTCTCTCTCTCTCTCTCTCTCTCTCTCTCTCTCTCTCTCTCTCTCTCTCTCGCTTCTCTTTTTTTTCTTTTTCTTTATTTGTTTTTTATGACAAAATATTGTAGAGAAGAAAAAATGGGATCTTTTAAGATTATGTGATGATTTCTTGGTGATAAAATTAAAGATGACAACAAACATCCCCTTCCCGCCCTCCTAAAAAAAAATTAGAAATCCAAAACCCTAGCCAAAATTCGCATTGTGTCTTCCGTATGTAGAACATTGCCATCATTTGTAGTTAACAATATCCGTTTGTAGGTTGGTTTAACTTCGTTTGTTGTTTGAAGAATTGCGTTTGGTGTTGAGATTCGACTCCTCTGGTTTACAATAATTGCAATGTATGTCTTAAGTTACATTTTACAAACACTTTTTTATTTATTTTTTTGCTGTTTGCAACGCGTTCCATAAACAATTTTTTTGTTGATGTTTTTAATGATGCTGATTTTTTTCAGTTTGTTGTTTGCATTTGGTGAAGTCATAGGTTGTTTGTTGCTTGTAATTCAATAATGCAAGTTCTGCTAATTTTTTTTTCTTCAGTTTGGTGTTTGCATTTGGCGAAGTCGTAGGTAGTTTTTTGTTTGCAATTCAATAATGCAAATTTTGGGTTTTATTTTTTAGTTTACTGCTTGCATTTGGAGAAATCATAGGTATTTTTTGTTGTTTGCAATTCTATAATACTAATTATAATTTTCAATTTGCTATTAGCAGTTCACGGAGTAGTTGGCGCCAGTTTGTTATTTGCATTTCACGGAATCATGGACAATGGCGCGGCGGCGGTGGCGTTTTTAGAGTATGAGTTTGTAGAATAAATAGTATTTTTTTTATGAATTAATTTTATGTTTTAATTAATATTTGGAAGATAGATGTTTTTGGGTTGATTTAATTTGACTAAAGACATTTTTACCACAATAAATACTGAAATGATAAATGTCGTTTTAATTTTACTAATGTCGTTTTGACTTCGAAAGTGATTGTGACTATTTTCTATTTTGAATTTGGCAAAGTTCAAAAGACTGAAACTGTAGTCCTTTGAGATAGCTTTCTAATCCAACATGAATGACCTGGATTGGATGTCGGGTGACAAAGTTATGCATGAATGAGTTACGTTTTAAATTTTACATAATTTAAAACATCAAAGTTGTGGGCAGTGTTCATTAATTCATGCATAACTTTCTCAACCGACATCCAATCTTGGCGATTCAAATTAGATTAGAATGCTAACTCAAAGAATTACAAATTCCATGTTCTGAATTTTGCCAAATTCAAACTCGAAAATGGTCAAGATCACGTTTGAAGTCAAAACGACATTATGAAAACTGAAACGACATTTATCACCTCCCCAATAAATATTATTAATTTATTGTAACATAAATATTTTGATTTAGATATATATACATAAATTATAATATAGAAAAACCTATAGATAATTGTCGCAAATTCAAATATCAATTTACATGAAATGATTGACAATATATAGATAAAACATCAGAAATATACATAATGGTATGAAATGTTGGTACGTGATACAAATCAATTTGCACGTGACCACAAAACCATTTAAAATGTTATCGTTTCATTTACATTATATACAATATGCTTTTGTGAACATTTTGTGATGTCAAAGTTGATCAAGTAGCATATGTAAATAATTACATATGGGTAAATTACTACTGCACTCCTGAAATAATTAGTAGAGTCATAATTCATGTCCTAGGACCGATATACACTAAATTTGTTTTTTGCAGGGACTTAATGTTGCCATAGACAAAAAATTATAAATTTTATATAAAATTAGAAGGATTTAAGAAATGTTAGGAAACCATGTAACCCCATAACTCTACGTTGTCTCCACTACGAAACTAATAGTCCGTTAGGACCCTAACAGAATAATTTATCCAATACATTATTCCGTTAGGCTTTCCAACAATGTTTTAAGGTGATAATTGTAATTAACGATACCACATAGACCTTAAAGTTAATTTAGCATACCTCGTGTAGATGCAATTTGCTGTATAATTAATATTATATATAAAAATAATGAACGCTAGGACAACCTAAAAAATCCCACTGGCATATTTGTAATATTTGTAATATTAATTATTAATATTTTTTCATCTCCTATTTTTCAGTTTTTTTTTTCTCTCTAATGACCTTCATAGCAAATCAGATTTGTAAATACGCTAACAAAATTCTAATCCGTTCGGGATTGTATATTCTCTCCCTCCCTCCCTCCCTCCCTCCCTCTCTCTCTCGGGATTGTATATTCTCTCCCTCCCTCCCTCCCTCCCTCCCTCTCTCTCTCTCTCTCTCTCTCTCTCTCTCTCTCTCTCTCTCTCTCTCTCTCTCTCTCTCTCTCTCTCACACACACACACACACACACTCTACGGTGGTCGGAATTCGATGGTTTAACTACCGTTGGATTCCTCTCGACGAGCTATTTCTTTTGGTGGTGATTTCATTTAGTTTGGAGCGTTGGATCTGTTTCGGCACATATTTCGACGACGATGGGTCTTACCGGAGGTGTATTTTGTGTCCCGCTAGTCGGAATTTGATGGGCTACCTACCGTTGGATTCTTCTCGTCGAGATCTATATTTTGATGGCAATTTCATTCATTTTTATATATGAGATTTATTTCTATAATTTCTTTCATTTATGAGCGCGGAACCTTGGGTGGTTAGCGGCGGCTAGGGTTTTGGTAGGAGGCGACTGGGGTGAGGAGTCATTGGCTATTTGGTCTAAAATTTGTAGCATTTCGCATCTATGGCCTCTCTATCCATCTATCTCTCGATCTCTCAGTGTTTTACTGTTTGTTGATTTTTGAGTGTTTTGATGTTTCTTCAATTTATGTTGATTTGCACTAAAATATATTTTTTGTTTTGATTTTGCAGTTGCAGCTTAATGAAAGCCATTGATCATCCATCTCCTTGAAGGTGTCAGAAATTTGGTTGAAGTTACAGTGATCAACAGACTGTATACACTACTGTACATTATTGTACATTACTATACATTACTAGTTACATGTAGTTACATATGCATATATTTGTGTATTTTCGATTTGCATTTTATTTGTTCTGAGGTGATTTATAATATATATATATATATTGAAATTTGTGACTTTTTATTGTTGGGGTTTATGAATTTCTTTAGTATATGCTAGTATTCGTGTGTATAATAATTGATCGACTCAAAATATGGGATAAAAAATAAAAAAGAACAGAACTACAAATTACTATAATTTATTACATGTAGTTATAACTTATTTTCACTACAGTAAACATATTGATTTAAAAAAAGGGGTTATTTTACATACCCCCCTAGCCACCAAATAAACTAGGGATAAACCCAAGCCCAAATCATCCTTTGACATACCCCCCTGGGGAAGCGAAAGTACTATACTACCCTTATGTCCAATTTTCGGCCAAACTGCATTCAGCATTTATGGTCCTGCATTTATCATTTTCGCTGATTTATTTATTATTATTATTTTTTTTATAGATCTGTTTGTTACATATATATTTATTTATTTATTTAATTTTTTAATTTTTTTTATAAATAAAAAAAATTATTATTTTTATTTTTTTAATTTTTTTTTTAATTTTTTTTTATTTTCAAAACAATATGTTTACAGTACTGAAAATAACTACATGTAACTATAGTACCTATAGTAATTCATAGTTATGTTCGTTTTTTTCCTATATTTTTTAGTCGATCAATTGTACGTATACACACACGAATACTGACTTATACAAAATAAATTCATAAAACCCCAACAAAAATTTACAAATCTAAATATTTTTATTATAAATCACATCAGAACCAATAAAATACAAATCGAAAATACATAAATATACGCATATGTAACTACATGTAACTACATGTTACTATAGTAATGTATAGTAATGTATACAGTCTGTTGAACAGATCTGATGTAACTTAAAAAAACAAAAAATTGACACCTTCAAGGAAAGGATCAATGGCCTTCATTAAGCTGCAATTGCAAAATCAAAACAAAAAGAAATTACTTTAGTGCAAATCAACAAATTTGAATAAAAACATCAAAACACTCAAAAATCACCAAACATTAAGAGATCGAGAGATAGAGAGAGAGGTTATTGCTGGGAAATGCAAAAAAATATAGAAATAAATCTGAAAAGATAAAAATTAACGAAATTACCATCAAAATATAGATTCCGACGAGAGGAATCCAACGGTGGATGACCCGTCAAATTTCGACGGGTGGAACCCAAAATAAAGCTCCGGCAAGACCACCGTTCTCGAATGAAAAAAAATTGCAGAAACAGACCCGCACTCGAAACTGAATGAAATCACCACCAAAAGAAAGAGCTCGACGAGAGGAATCCAACGGTAGTTAAACCATCGAATTCCGACCACCGGAGAGAGAGTTATGGCTCCGGGAAGCAATTTCGCCGGTGAGAGGTTTATAGAGGCGGGATTTTGAATCTAGGAGAAGAATAGAGAGACCGTGAGTGGCTAGGGTTAAAACTGATTTTAGAAGGGTATTATAGGAACTTCAGGGTAGCCCAGGGGGTATGTCAAAATATTTTCGAAATGAGGGGGGTTTCACCTAGAGTGTAATCCACTTGGTAGTTAGTTCTATATAATTTGGAAATGAGGGGTCTACAAAATAATCCCTTAGAAAAAACAATTAAAGGTTTTTTTTTTTTAAATATTAACCAAAAATATTAAAAAAATTAATAAAAAAAACAAATTAAATAAAAAAACTAATAAAAATTATATAAATCAAACGAACGGATTTACTAAAAAAACAAAAAGAAAATAAAAAAATCCGCAAAATGCTAAATGCAGAGCACAAAATGCTGAATGCAGTTTGACTGAAAAGTATAGGAAAAAAAAAAGGACACGTGGTCCCATCAAGTGTTACCGGGTGTAGGTGTAAGCAGGCAGCTACCAACGCCGAAGCACAAACGGGGTTTCGATTTTCAGTTTCCTTTCAACTACTGCAGAATACACATACACGCACACCCAACCCAACTGCCTGATCTGATGATGACGTCAATGGCGAACAGCTTCTTCACCAAATCACCCTCTTCTTTTTCATGCCGTCGAACTCCTCTTCTCCATTCTCCGACGAGCTTCCCCATTCTCTCTCACTTCAAGGTTCCTACTCTCTCTCTCTCTCTCTCTCTGTTTATGCCTATATTCATTTCCCTCTTCTCTACCAGTAGTTTGATTAAATCTGTTCTCATTCTACAGAAAGGAGTTTGGGGACAAAGATTTGTACTACTTAAACTGAACTGCAAATCTGAGGAATGCAATTTATGTGAAGATTCCGTCCGATCTTTGCAGCCACCGTCTTCTTCCTCTGTTATTCCTGGCGAATATGATTGGAGCATTTCATCAAACAGATGGTGTGCGGCTCTTGGAGGCATTGGATTTCTGGAGACTGCGTATTTGACTTACCTGAAGATCACGGATTCGGATGCCTTCTTCCCAACTGAATTGGGCTCTTCCACCACCATCCTTACCAGTAATTTATCCTCTGTATTTCTTGACCTAATTTTCAGTATGGAGAATGCAAATTAGTTTTTTTGTTCTGATTGTAGTTGCATAAGGTTTAACTTTTACTTAATTTACGAACCGTTTATGTTGCCTTTGTTGGATATGAGGGTTTTGATTTGGGGGTTTCGAACTTGAGCGTAGTTACGATGATGGATCGGTTATACGCAAATGCTGGTGCACTAGGAATAGTTTCGTATCGGATTCTATTTCCTCACTAGCGAAAGGGGGAATCTAAATTCAAGTGTTGACTTTTTCGTACTGAAAGCATCTATATTCTAAGAAATGCTTCGACTGCCTCGAGAAATTGTTGTAACTTGTATCTATCTAGTATATCTGGATTTTCTTAACTTTAACATTAGGATTTTCTTTTTGTAAGGTGCTCATCTTCCGCTGTTCGGGATGGCTGCATATGGGTTGTTCTTCATCTCCCTAAAGGTTTCTCCTCGTCAGATTATTTGTCGTTCGTTTACTCTGTTGAGTGCTCTACATCATATAGCATGACAAGAATTATTTTTTGGATTTGCTTTGCAGAATTTTGGTTTCGATAAGATTAAGAAAACGTTTGGTTCACAGTGCGTAACTAGCTTGGTTATCATTGCCTTGATCACATCGTGTATTGTTGTGCAACCTGTCCCGTCAAGGTAACCTAGTACATACATGAAATGACCTCATTTTTGTTTGATAAACTGATTTTACTCAATGTTTTGATGATCCGAGTCAGGGTAATTGACTGAGTTGAATTTGATTCCTTGATTCTGCTGATAAGTAATTATGACATTCTCATATGCTCATCAACTTAACTTTTGCCGGAACCATTTGCTTGCCAATTTTTAAATATATTATTATGGATGACGTTGATTGGGAATGTAGGTAACTACTTCATTTCAAGCTGTTTATGACTTGTGCTCCAAGATTACACATTACACGATTTTATTGATAAAATTATTTATGATACATTCGACAGCCTGGCGGAGGAAATGCCATATGTTGAAACTGAGATCACGAAAGAATCCAGTCAGTTGGCACTTTCTCTTGCAAGACATCTCAACTCAATAGGTGCAAAACTATATGGAGCCTTCTGGTGTTCTCATTGCGTGCATCAGAAACAGGTATCTCCTTTCCGATCTACAAAAGACATTATTAAGACTATTATAATGGTTCTAGGGGCATTCTAGTAATTATTAGCATTTTGCCAATTTGCTGGAAATCTTCAGAGTTCAATATTCTGTTTACTAGACACATGCCTCTTAGATATTTCCTGAAGTACTTCGGTTGGCTTCGGCCATGAATTCCTCAAATTTATTCGACTAGAACTTTCTAGTTCTGATGTTTACAAGATATTATTATATTGGTAGATTAAGGATATTTAAGATTTAATTTTGAATTATTTGTCAACTTAGATAATCGGATTTTTTTTTTGTCTTGCAAATTTTCATGTGTCTAGAATTTTCTTCTGAGATAGATTCTAGTAAGGGTTTAAAGAGGTTTGAATGTTGGATACATATCTGTAATTTTGCCGTTCTTTTCTGTTGCAAGCCACTATATTCCAGTTAATAGGCTGCTTGTTCTTGGTTATCTGCATTGGAAGTGAATTGATTAAATTAAGGCCTACAGTAATACTTAAATTAGAATTAATTAATAAGTTAATGATTGTATCTAGGAGAAACAAAGTCTGTTTGTTTTTTCTTTCACTTGTTTTTTGTTTTTAATTACATAAATAATAATAATAATAATAATAACGGAACAGATGTTTGGACACGACGCGGCGAAACTGTTGGATTATGTAGAATGCTACCCAGACGGAGTAAAAGCAGGAGCTCAAATGGCTAAAGCCTGTACTGAAGCTAATCTTGATGGTTTCCCTTCCTGGGAAATAAACGGCCAGGTCTGATATTTGTTGAATTTGGAAATTGTAATATACCATAATCCCGTTTTCTGTTTATAGTTTGGTTCCTTATATTATGTATAATAACTTGATGTAGTACGTTATTTCGTCTCCTATTGCAGTTTTTTAGTGGAACGAAGCAGTTCCCGGAGCTTGCTAGATTATCCGGAATCAAACTTGAAGATTTAAGCCAACAAAACTAAGGTTTCCCTTTTTCTCTTTCAGTCAGTTTAAGCAAACATTGATCCAAAAGTTTCGAAGAAACTCCTGCCAGAGGAATTAACTTGACAACGGGATTGAATGGTATACATCGCCATTAATTATCGTTTATCGAGTCTGAGTATTCCTACTAAAAAACAGGCGTCAAATAAGTTCTGAATATCCCACGACTTCAAACACGGTAGTAATCAAGATTCCTATTCAATAATTGTTTTCTGTTGCAATTTTATCAGTAAGTTTTGATTTGAGTAGTCAGTAAAACTACATGCTGAAGGTGAAACTGATGATATTGTCATTACTTAATAAGTGTTGAGAGTATATACAAATAGTAAAGGATTATAATAGGATAGGAAACAAATATATATATATATATATATATATATATATATATATATATATATATATATATATATATATATATATATATATATATATATATATTAGGGAAAACATAAAATTACATGAGACGATAACAAACTCCTTTATAAACCATTATCGAAAATACGACAAAGAACTTAAGCCTAAGCAAGGCACACGTAATATTAAATTACAACAACGGTATATAAAATAAAATACTTATGATCAGTTAGAAGGTGGGGGAGCAAGGAAACTGGGAATGTAAGGGATGTTCGGAAAGCTAGACGGAAACCAATTCGGCAACAGAGGAATCGATAATTTAGGTATGGTTGGAATAGTTGGAAGGGATGGTAGTGGTGGAAAACTTGGCTTCGGCAAAGCGGCCGGTATAGTAGGAAACTGTAATATACGACGTCTTGCAGCAGCATCACATTTCTCAACATTGCTTGTGATGACTATGGCCATCACAGCTAGAATCACAAACAAAGAAGCGTACATTGTTCTTGCCATTGTTATTATTTTTTTTTTTTAATTTGATGATGGTTAAGGAAACTGGGTTTTAATTTTGAGGTATTTATAGAGCCATTTTTAAGACATGATGCAAAAGGATGAAAAAAACTATGTAATTAATGTTTTTTTTTGAAGTTACTATGTAATTAATGTTGGTGGGAATAAGTTGACTTGTAATGTAGTATTCGTAGTTTGGAAAACTTGAATATGATTAATTCATCAAGAAATATTTCAAACGATGAGGTTCTCCATGAATATAATTCACCTATATAATAAGTTTAACATAAGATACTTTTGCCAACTTTAACGTGTAGTTAAAAATGTTGGCTCTGAAATTTGGATAATGTAGGTGGGTAGTTGCTGACAAGATTATTGTTCTTGCCTTGATAAAATGGTAGAAATATATTAGATATGTTAGGTATAGCCTCAAGCTAAGAGTTGACTACACAACCTACATGCCCAACAAATGCTCTCAGTTAAGTCTTCCATAAGGGATGGGCTATCAACCGGCGCAACTCAATTTGTTTTAATTGATTCAAGTTCGAATTTCCTTACCAACGGTCACTAGGTCGAACTTGTCACAGGGGTTCCTTTCCTCTAGAAAATTTCGCCTTTGTATGGCCTGATCTCCACACAAAATCAATCAGCTTTCGCTCGATTTCTTCCCACAACACACAAACACAAAGTCTTTCAAGCCAACGTAAGCGTAAACAAGAGTATGCAACGGAAAACAAACACACAACACGTTTACGGGCAATGCTCAACCTTTATATTAATTTCCCTACAAAGAATACAAAGGAGACTAAGGTACACACACGAAATCCTCACTCAGATGCCCACAGTTGCAACTCAAAGCCAAATAAACATAAGGAAGATGGCAGTTTACACCACAAACTGCCAAGGGACGAGTGGCGGCACGCAGGCCTTACATGTGGTCAACTCCTACAAGTTATAAGGGGCAGTTTTGCATGCTTTCCACTCCTCAACCGATCTCTAAACTGCTCCAAAATTTAAATGTTGGGCGCTTGCCTTGCTCGGGCGCGCGCGCACCAAACATCGAGATTGCCTAGCCCGTTGTTAGGCAACCCTCTTGCCTTGCCTTGTTCGCACACGCTGCTTGCCTTTCCCACACACGCTGCCTTAATTTGCCCGCATATGATGCTAGCTCCGCCCGCATCGGCCTACCTAGGCTATCGAGGCATGTGTTAAAGTAGGTGACCAACAAGCCAACTTGTGGCTGTGGTCTTTCCATTTATTCCTGTAATAAATAATTCCTTTTTCGTATTAATGATAAAACACCTGTGCATTCTATATCTTTGTCCCTTGTTCAAACATAGATATAGTCCTTACAGTTATAACAAGCACTTGTAATTAATCTTTTAGGATCGTGAGATATTTACTTAAGTATTATAATTTTTAAACGTGTTTCTATTATTTCTTGCATTCTTGGACAAACACCCCAAATGCCTACCCAACACTCGACCATTCATTTGCAGATGTGTGGTTGTCTTGCGCCAACCCTCGATTGGCACCATTTCTCGGCCGTGAATCGGCTGCACTCGAGTCATATCCGATTTCACCTTCTAAAGGGCTAACAAACCTCCCAACCAACGGTGTTAGATAACCTCGTCAAACTAAAATCATTAGCTTCAACTCTCGATCTATTCCACTTGTCTTGCCATTGTCTTCAATTGTGCTTGATCAACAGTACAACTTCCTAACCCAACTCCCAAGTTTGAACTAACGAATTTCCCACAAACTCTTTCTGCCATCGGAACAACGAACGCAAACCTCGTTCAAACAGCGACATCATCGAAAAAGTGAAAAATACTAGTTTTTAGCACAACTAGCATTTTATTTTGATTCCAACACAAATCAAGAAAGGAGACTTCCAACCCACAGAAATCCCTCAAAACCATCTTCCATTTCATCACCAACATAAACCAAGTAAACCAACATCCAACATGCTCAACAAATTTAGAAAATACCCAACTTCCATGCAATAACACTTACAACGTTTCCTTAAGCGCACCACCACAACAAGTAGGAACAAAAAACAGGACACATTACCCACTTAAAGAATTCAACAAATACCTCGGTTTGCCCTTCGCTCTTGTCTCATTTTTCGGCTGTGCACGTATAAAACAACCAGCCCGTTAATCCACAATTTTGATCTCAACAGCTTCCAGTAGGCTCGACAACTCCTCGTCATTTGATTCTGCCTCCAATTGTACCGCATTCAATAATTTCATTCGTTTATTTTCCGTCTTTGTTTTAGTCAAGTACGAGCATTACACAACACATGGACAACCTTCGTCCATTATCATCAACCCGTCAAGAAACGGTATTACAACAGTCATTGCAATGAGTAAGAACTCTTTACCCAATATCACAACGAATTCATCAAGACACACTGCCTTTTCCAAGACCCGATCACCAAATCAACATCGGTCTTTCGCTGGCCCCCCTTATGAATTCACAGCCTTTACCCGACTAACATGTTTTTGAGAGATTCAAGCCCAACTTCTTGACTTCTCTCTCGGCAACGAAGTTATGTGTTGCTCCCGAGTCAACCATAGCCTTCACTTCTTTGCCATTCAACAACACCGTGGCATACATCATACCCTTGGTGCCATTGGGTGCCTTGTCCACAACCAAAGCACTCAACAACTGAGTCGGGTTCGCATGCCGAGTCTCGTACGATTCTTCCTCACTATCCGACCCCGCATCAAAGAACTTGCGTCGTTTAGGACAATCCCTCATCTGGTGATTGCCATCACGAGAAAAACAACCACGGTATCGTTTATTGAGGATAGGTTTTCCACCGACGTTGGTATGCACCATGGATCCTTCACCATCGTCGTTCTCTTTATGCTTCCAATTTCGGCTACCCTTCCCACCAAATTTATTTCCATGGATTTATCCTTCTTTGGGCATTCATTCTCCGAATCATCGGCTCCCATCACTTTGTAATTGACAAGGTAATCCACTGCCGCAATTGAGCAAGGTATATCTTTGACTCCTTATCTCTGCAACTCAGTTTGGGCCTGTGGTTGCAATCCAACCATGAAGTTGAACAGCTTATCTTCGTTGCAGATGTCACGTATGTCAAGGAGTAATGAACTGAATTCCTTGACATACTCATGCACGGTTCTCTTATGCTTCAATTGTCGAAGGGATTCCCTTGCAATCCAGCCCATGTTACTAGAAAGGAATTACTCTTTCAATTCCCGTTTCATAACCTCCCAAGTTTCAATCTTCGCTCGGTTGGAACTTGCATCGTCTGAAAAACGAGCTTGCCACCACAACTTTGCATCTCCCACTAGATACATGCTTGTGATGATCACCTCGAAGTAATTCTCCATATCCCACACAATTTTTTTGACTTCCTTGGCACTGCACACACCATCAAATGGAGTCGGTTCTGGCACGACCTTTAGACGCAGACATTGTGCCCTAAGAACTTGGTGCCTTGTTTCGAATCGCCCTTTTCAGTACCGTCAAGTCCGTAAGCTTGCCTCCAAGCTTCGTCTCAATAACATCAAAGAGGAGTTCTGTGTCGGCAAAAGTTGTGAGTCTATCCTCCACAAATAGGAGCATATCATCCAGCGATCTTCACCAACGATCAAGTTCTCGCTCCCCGTCAGCTTGCCGTTCCAAAATTGATGGATCCCTTGGATCTAGGGACGTCCCCAACCAGGGCTTCAAGATGTTTCAGTCATGCATCTATCTCTAGCATCATAATATGAGTAGGATTTGGATTAGTGGAAGATCATGAATCTTTCTTCAGCCATACTGACCTGCAACACATTCAGAATCCTTGACCATGGCTCTGATACCAACCGTTATAGGTCTTCATTTCTTCATGAATTTTTTGCCTCCGTGCGGCCTTATCTCCTCACAAGATCAGTCAGCCTTCGCTCGGTTTTTTTCCCACAAACACAAAGTCTTTCAAGCCAACTTAAACGTACAACAAGATTATGCAACGGAAAACAAACACACAACACATTCACGAGCAATTCCCAACCTTTATGTTAATTTCCCAACAAGGAATACAAATAAGACTAAGGTTCACATACAAAATCCTCACTCAAATGCCCACAATTGCACTATGAACTCTCTAATACTAGACTGGTCAGATTTGTGCACTCAAAGACAAATAAATACAAGGAAGATGACAGTTTACATCCCAAACTGCCTAGGGGAGAGTGAAGACACGTAGGCTTAAAGGTGGTCAACTCGTACAAGTTATAAGGGGCGGTTTTGCATGCTTTCTACATCTCCACCGCTCTCTAAATTGCCCCGGAAGTCAGGTGTTGGGAGCTTGCCTTTCTCAGGCGCGCACGTGCACCAGGCACCGAATCTGCCCAGCTAGTTGTTAGGCGGCCTGCCTGGCTTGCCTTGCCCGCACACGCTGCCTACCTTTCCCGTACACAGTGCCTTGCTTTGCCCACACATAAAGCTAGCTCCGCCCGCATCAGTCTGCCTAGGCTACCGAGACATGCCCATGCCAGCCTTTCCCACAATCTTGTGTCGGGCTATCAAGACACATTCGTGATAACCTTAAGTCTTGCCCATCTCTTTCTCGTGCCAGTTGTCAAGCCACGCCTGTGCCCAACCGCCGAGAATCATTCCCCATGCCTTCTTGGACAAACACCCCAAATGCTTGTCCAACACTCGACCACTCATTGGTCGATGTGTGGCTATCTTGTGGCAGCCCTCACTTGGCACAATTTCTCAACAATGGCTCGGCCACACTCGAGTCATAGTCGATGTTAGCGTCTAAGGGGCTCACAATTAGCCTAGTGTAATTTACGTATGTCGTATGGTTTGCAAGTTATTATACAAAAGTGCAGTTTTCTCAGTGCACTTATATTGTTGACTGCAAATTCATTTATTAAAAAGAAAAGAAAAAAAAACCTCTCAATTAATTGGATTGCGATTAAACCAGCTACATGCACAACAAAAACTCTCAATTAGATTGGATACTATCCTTTCCAAAGTTAATTTAATAAAATAAAGTTTTTCTTATTCTTTATTTTTTGGGTTTTTTCAAAAATATTGTTTGTATGATAATTATCAGATTTTTGTTTCAGTGCACCGATATTAAAGTAACTAGCATTATATTATGAAAAGTATGCATTAATCCTACTTCGAACTTGTCATATATGTCTTATATCTAGTGTGGTTTATATATCTCTAGAGTTGCTCAAGTTATTGCACGAGGGAGGGCGAAAGTTTATTCAATACACTTATATCAGTTATTCTCATTGGTCCAATTACATTTTTTTCTTCATATTCTTGTGTTATGAAATAAAAACTTGAACAAATGATATACATGAATTGAGAGAGTAATATTATATAAGTTGTCTTTCAGTATAAACATATATGTTAAATAAATAGGATATGATTCAAATTATATTTTAAAGCCAAGAAACAAAAAATAGGATATGATTCATATTTCATATAAAAACAAACAATTTGTATAACACTAATTAGCACTTTGCCCCCCAAATTATAGTGGCTTTTGCACTTTACCCCCGGACTAAATTTTTTTTACAAAATTTCACATCAACTCATGAAACGCTTGCACGTTGCCTTAAATTGCCAAATTCTGATCTATTTTCACCGGAGTCACACTCACATGAGATGCACGCGAGATTTAGGAAGGCATAATTGTCAATTCAATCACAATTAAACCTACCCCTCTTTTTTGGCAATCATTTTCCCTCGTTTTTTTGCTCTTTTTAATGTCATTCCCGTGCTATAAAGTACTATGCAATAATTTAACATAAGCTCCTTATTTCCTTGTTCTTTTACCCCCTGTTTGTTTTTTCATTCAGCTCTATCTCTATTTTGTTATTTTCTTGGTCGAAATGGACGTGAGTTGCTATTGTTCAAGGAAACCAATTTCAAGAACTTCATGGAAAGATTTGAATTCAAGAAGAAGATACTACACTAGTCCGAAGTACATGGTAATTTTTTGTTGTAAATACCTTGGTTTATATATATTCTCAATACCTTAAAAGAGTTCTCTATTTTATGTTCAAAATTTGTAGGAAGTTGAAGGATGCAATTACTTTGTATGGATTGATCCTCCAATGTGTGAAAGATCGCGCATAATTATACCCAGTTTACTTCGCTAGATTAACAAACATGAGGAGGAGCTAAGAAAGAAAAGTTTGAGAGATAAATGGATTTGGATGGGTTTGTATCCTCATGGTGTGTGATATATGTATTTTATTATGTGAAAGAAGAGATAATTTTGCAGAATGTTGGTGGTCGAATGATGTATCTAACTATGTATCTAACGATGTGTAGTTGTAGTTGTAACACCCCACCTTTCCAAAACCCGAAAATCCTAAAACCCGAGATTAATATTTCTAACTCGAGAACCCGTAGATAATACTATTACGTGAATTTAATTATGTGACTTCCGTGAATAATTACGTGCGCTATTATTTGTGTGATTTATATTTTCGTAAATTGAAATTCTAGAAATTATGTGAATAATTGCGTATTTATCTAATTGATAAATTTCTTGGTAAGTTATGTGGAATATATACATATATATGCCTATATATATATACGTACATACATGCATGCATACGTATACATATATATATGTTAATACTTGCATTATACATTTAAATATATATATATATATATATATGTCCGAATTGGGTGTGTGTGTATTCGGATTGTGTGTGTGTGTGTGGTATTTATGCAAGTTGTGTTTATTTTTAATAAATTAATTAGTGAATAATTGTGCATGTTATTACACTTGGCAACCCCTAATCATTTTGCCTAAACCTACACTCAACACTTCCTTTGAAAGATGAAGAGACACCCTTCATCTTTCTTCTTCCAACACATTGCCACATTACTTGTCTCTCTCCCCTCTCTCCACCGAAACCATCACCACCATCATCGGCTCTCCTCTCTCCACCTCACTTCATAATTTCCAAAGAATTCCCAATATAACCATGAGAGTTCCCTATTTAACTCTTGCCTTGGACTACTCCAAGAACACCGTGAAAACCACCTGCCTTCTTTCGGGAGATCACAACTCCTCCCTCCTTGAAGCTCACACCATCTCCTTCACAATCAAGGTGGCTTGGCTAGACTTTGGTGCTTGAAAGTTTTTCTTCCTTTTAGCCATTTTTCTTCTTCGATCTTAAGGTAAGAATTTCCGATTCTTGCTGCAATTAAATGGCATCAATAGTATAAAAAGGGTTTTCAAAGTTTTCTAAAAGATTGGGAAAGATTTCGAAAATTTAGGGGTTTTTGAAGAAAAATGGAAAAATAAGTGTTCTTGTTAAATTCTTGTTCTTGCATGTATAATCTATGTTAGTAGTGGTTAGATACAGCATTTATTGGCCAAAAGCCTTGAGAATTTCAGATTTCAAAAAGGGAATTTCAAGAAAATGGGATTTTTAACTTTTTGTGGTTGCATGTGTAGATCTTCGAAAGTTTGGGCCAAATCTGCAATTTTTGTAAAGTCTGTCCGAAAAATGTTTTCAAAACTGTTTTCCAGCATTTATTGAACTAAAATTTCGGATTTAAAGAATTTTTTGTAAGAAAAAGTTGATTTTGAAATTTTAGTAGACTTGCATGTGTAGATCTAGAGATTTTGGGGTAAATTGTGCAATTTCCGAAATTTCTGCATAAAACAACTTTTCAACTTCATTTTCTGCATCTAGTAAAGTGGAATTTCAGATTTGTAAGGGGTTTCCATGAAAAAGTTGATTTTGAACTTCTAGTGTGGTTGCATGTGTATATTTCGAAACTTTTGGGTCAAAACTGCAATTTCTGAAAAATCTCCCATTTTCAAAGTTTGGATCTGTTTTACAGCAAGTATTAATTAGGAAAAAGTTTTATTTAACAAGTTTTTAAATCAATTAGAGTTATATTAGAGTTTTGGATTTTTAAATTGAAAAAGGGATTTTCCTAGTTTTTATTTCAAGAAAATTCGAAACTTTGTAAAACTTTGCAATAATTTCAGAATCTGGAAATTGAGTCAGTTAGGAGTTCTAGGATTTAATTTGAGAATTTTTGGTATTAATTTGCTAATATTTCGAAATTTAGACATTATGCATGTCAATTAATATATTTTGTGCCTTAATACTTATATTCTTGATATAATGGTGATGAGTGATGAATTGTAGTATTTGTGGTACTTTAATTTCTGGTGGATGTGTTTAATGGCTGTGGAAAATTGATTGAAATGGATTATTACCTAGATGTGGTAATAAGTCCATTAAATGAAGGTAAAAAGGTGTTTTGTTCTTGAGCTTGCTTTGATGAGTAATTAGTGAAGTTTAATGTGTTGATTGTGCATGTGTGTATGCTGAAAATGTGTGAATGTGTGTGTGCTGATTGTGCATGGTGTGTGTGCCGTGTGTGGTTGTGTATTTATGTGTGTGAATTTGGGAGTTTTGCCCAAATCATAAATATGTGGTAATTTGTGGTGTTTGTGTGAATTGTGATACTTGATTGACATTTGTGATGTTATGTGTGGGTCATATGCATAATTTCGAAAAGTGCATTAAATGATTTTATTTGAAAGGTTAATGGAATATCGGGTAATAAACAACTCGGATATAGTGGGCCGGTATCCAACTAGGATGATGTGGTAGTGGTTTGATTCCACTTAGTGAAAACGGGCTCGTAACAGGTTTATTATTCGGTACAGAAATTAATCTTTCACGGATCCGATAAACCGAAAAATGTGTTTTTCATGATTTTCACAAAAAGGGCATTTTAGTCACTTTTGCATAATTACGTGATCTTGTGAAATGATGTGCTTTCGTGAGATATGTGATTTGACCGATCGATTTGTGTTGTTGTACGAAACGTGGGTAAGAACGGGTATACAATATTATATATTATATATATAACGTATTTCCAAAGTTTGATAATACTCGGATTTCTTACTGAGCTTTATAGCTCATATAGATGTCTTTTAATTGCAGGTAGTAGTAATCCTCAACCGGGATGGGTCGAGTAGTGGATCGAGGTCTTGCCCGGGATTTTGGAGGACGTACGAGGACCTATGAACGAATGCTAGGATTTTGGTTATTTTCTTTTGGTGGTGTAACCCTAAAACCGTAACATTTCCCTTTCGTACTTTTGAACTCGTTTGTTTTATTATGAATCGCACTTATTTCCTATATTAAGTTTCGTAAATTGCTAATTTCATGCCTTCGTTAGGAAACTTCGGATTATTCACCAAAATAACCTTTCCGAACTCTGATTTATTCTCGAACCGAAAAATGTTTAGTGAGAATGTAGCACTCGAATGAGAAACCTCCTTTCGAAACTTATTTCTAGATCAAGCTTTGTATTCGGCCAAATCAATCCAACAAAGTTTTCGAAAATGCAAAGCCTTCAACACCCAAAAGAACATATTTTTCATAATTGCATTTTCACCCCATCCCAATGTTTCAAAAATTACAAAGAGATCCTTTGCTTCCGCTAGTTTTAATAAATATTCCGATAAACCGGTTCGATTTATCGCCCGACTAGAAGGGGGGTGCTACACGGTGGTATCAGAGCATTGTTCATAGATACTCGTACGAACTTCACGGGCTTAGAGACTACTCGAGACGCAAAACTCGGACCACCCGGTAACGTATGTGTATTATTTTCCTTATGTGTTTTATTTGCTTTACTTATTAATGATAATTAATATAGAAATAATGGCGAGACGTATAACCCGAGCAAACCCGAGCAATCCTGCTGATGAACCGCACGACCCCAATCAAACCATTAATAATCTCTCCAACTTAATCCGAGAACAAGCCCAAAACCACCAACGTCAAATCGAACAACTTCTCCAACGTAACCAAAACCCGCCTCAAAATAATGCGCCTCAAGCCATATACGAACGATTCCTCCGAATGAACCCATCCGAATTTCACGGTGGAACCGACCCCACTATAGCCGAAGAGTGGATCAAATCTCTCGAAGCCATCTACGACTACATGCAAATGACCGACCGCGACCGTGTGCACTGTGCCATCTTCCTCCTCCGAAACGAAGCTCGTAACTGGTGGGAAGGAATCAAAGAAGGAACAAACCTCGAAACTTTGCCATGGACCGATTTCAAAGTCCAATTTTTCGAAAAATATTTCTCGAAAGACGTGCGAGCCCACAAACTCAAAGAATTTCTCGAACTCCGACAAGGCGACTTACCGATGATCGAGTACATCCGCCGTTTCGAACGTGGCTGCCTCTACGCTCCATTCATCGCTCGAGACGCTGAAGAAAAGAAGAACCACTTCATTCGTGGCCTCCAACCCGAAATCCGTAGAGACATTCGTATGTCCGACGCCTCAACTTTCCGCCAACTCGTAGACAAGGCACTCATGGCTGCTCAAGACGAACGTGATATTCAAAATAGCCGCCGACCACAAGGAATTACTCAACGACCGTGGAAAAAGAACAATTCCGGCAACCGCCCATTCCGAGGAAAAGGAACGCAGCCCATTCGCCAAACAACCGGACCACCGCCGCCAAGGCCAACCTGCCCAAAGTGTGGAAAGAGTCACTCCGGAGAATGCGTACACGGAACACGGAGCTGTTTTCGGTGCCATCAGCCCGGACACATGGTAAAAGACTGCCCAAAACCCCCACCGAACGTCCCTGGTCGAGTGTTCGCCATGACTCAAGAACAGATCGAGCAAGACCCATCGATGATAGCAGGTACCATATTTATCCTCGAAGAACCCATTTACGCTCTTATCGATTCCGGCTCTACTCATTCCTTTATATCGAACGACATAATTGCGCATTTAAATCTCGAACCGAACCGATTAAATTACGAATACCGAATTCTCATTCCCTCTGGCGAAGAGATGTGCTCTAACCTAGTCATACTCAATTGCCCAATCCGAGTTCACACTCAACCCATGAATTTCGATCTAATCCTCCTACCCATCCAAAATTTCAAAGTTATACTAGGCATGGATTGGTTAACCGAATTCAAAGCCCAAATCGACTGTGCCTCGAAAACGGTCATTTTTCCACTTCCGAACGGCGAAACCCTAAAATTTCGAAGTCAACTCAAACCCTCAATTCCAATCATATCCGAGATCAAAGCAGTCAAACTCATTCGTAAGGGTCATTCCGGCTACCTAGTGGATATTCTAAAATCCGAGTCCGATCCCAAAGCCCAAATTTCCGACATTCGAGCCGTCCAAGAATTTCCCGACGTATTTCCTGATGACATTCCCGGACTTCCGCCCGATCGAGAAATCGAGTTTGAAATCAACCTAATCCCCGGAGCCGCGCCAATTTCCAAAGCACCGTACCGTATGGCCCCGATGGAATTGAAGGAACTGAAGGACCAAGTCCAAGAATTGCTGGACAAAGGCTATGTTCGACCCAGCCATTCCCCGTGGGGTGCACCGGTTCTCTTTGTCAAAAAGAAAGGCGGATCCCTCCGCCTTTGCATCGACTACCGTGAACTCAATAAAATCACGATCAAAAATAAATACCCTCTTCCTCGAATCGATGATCTCTTCGACCAACTCCAAGGCTCATCGGTCTTCTCGAAAATCGACCTCCGATCCGGCTATCACCAACTCAAAATCAAAGAATCCGATATCCCCAAAACGGCTTTCAGAACCCGATACGGCCACTATGAATTTGTCGTCATGCCCTTCGGCTTAACGAACGCCCCCGCATCTTTCATGGACCTTATGAACCGAGTCTTTCATCAATACTTGGACCAGTTCGTAATTGTTTTTATCGACGACATTCTCATCTACTCCAAAACCCAAGAAGATCATATGTCTCACCTTCGTACCGTACTCCAAACCCTCCGATCGCACCAACTTTACGCCAAGTTCAGCAAATGCGAGTTCTGGCTTTCGAGTGTGGCTTTCCTTGGTCACATTGTTTCGGAACAAGGAATCTCCGTCGATCCCAGCAAAATAGAAGCCGTGTCAAATTGGTCAATTCCGAAGAATGCGAAGGAAATTCGAAGTTTCCTTGGACTAGCCGGCTACTACCGCAAATTCGTAAAGGATTTCTCAAAGCTTGCCTCTCCACTCACCCGATTAACTCGAAAAGACGTCAAGTATCAGTGGACTCCCGAATGCGACGCCAGTTTCAATGAATTGAAGGCTCGACTCACATCGGCACCAATTCTCGCACTACCAGAAAAAGTCGGAGAATTCATAGTCTACAGCGATGCCTCGGAATTAGGTCTAGGCGCCGTACTTATGCAAAATGGAAAAGTCATTGCCTATGCCTCACGTCAACTCAAAGAGTACGAACGCAATTATCCGACGCACGATCTCGAGTTAGCCGCCGTCGTTTTCGCACTCAAAATCTGGCGACACTACCTCTATGGCGAAAAATGCACCATCTATACCGATCACAAGAGTCTGAAATATTTCTTCACTCAGAAAGACTTGAACATGCGGCAGCGACGATGGCTCGAACTAGTCAAAGATTACGACTGCGAGATACTCTACCACCCCGGCAAAGCAAATGTGGTCGCCGACGCACTAAGCCGCAAATCGATCAACGCGCTCATAGTACAACCTAACTTGGGAGAATTGATCAAATCAGCCCAACAAGACGATCCGCAAATTCTCCAAATTCGCGATAACCTCGAATCCAATCCCAACTTCCAAATCACCAAAGATGGTCTCGTCCGATTCCAAAATCGCATTTACGTCCCCGATGATCCAAATGTTCGCCGACTCATCTTAACCGAATCTCACCAAACCACGTACACTTGCCATCCCGGAGAAACCAAAATGTACCAAGACCTCAAAAAGCTCTACTGGTGGCCTGGAATGAAGAAAGACGTGGCCCGATTCGTAGCTGAATGCCTAGTATGCCAACAAGTCAAAGCAGAACATCAAAGACCCGGAGGTCTACTGCAATCGAATCTAATTCCGGAATGGAAATGGGAAGCCATCACAATGGACTTCGTGCAAGGATTTCCGAAGACCCAAAGAGGATCCGACGCCATTTGGGTGATCGTTGACCGACTGACCAAAACGGCTCACTTTCTCCCGATCCGAATGACGTTGAGTTTAGAAAAGCTAACCGAGCTATACGTCCGCGAAATAGTCCGACTCCACGGCGTCCCCGTCTCGATTATTTCTGACCGAGACCCTCGATTCACGTCAAAATTTTGGAAAAGCTTACACGAAACCCTCGGAACGCGATTAAAATTCAGCACCGCCTATCACCCCCAAACCGACGGTCAATCCGAACGAACTATCAAAACCCTAGAAGATCTTCTCCGCGCTTGCATTCTTGATTTTGGAGGAAATTGGGAATCCCGCCTCCCACTAATCGAATTCGCGTACAACAATAGCTTTCACTCATCAATTGGAATGGCACCTTACGAAGCTCTTTACGGCCGCAAGTGTAGGTCCCCGCTCCATTGGGACGAGATCGGCGAAAGAAAATTCCTTGGTCCCGACCTAGTCCAACAAACCGTAGATATCATCAAAAACATCCGAGAAAAGATGCGAATTGCCCAAGATCGGCAACAAAGCTATGCCAACACACGAAGGAGAGATCTCGAATTCGAAGTCGGAGACTCCGTATTCTTAAAAGTGGCGCCTTTCAAAGGAATTATGCGATTTGGGAAGAAAGAGAAATTAGCACCGCGATTTATTGGCCCATTCGAAATTCTCGACAAAGTTGGTACTCGCGCCTACCGACTCGCCTTACCACCCAATTTATCCAATTTTCACAATGTCTTTCACGTTTCAATGCTTCGAAAATACATTCGCAGCCCCGACCACATATTGAAAACCGAACCGGTCGAACTAAACCCCAACCTATCCTACGAAGAGAAACCTTCCCAAATACTCGATTTCAAAACCAAAACCCTTCGAAACCGAGACCTTAAGTTCGTTAAGATCCTTTGGCAAAACCATACACCCGAAGAAGCCACGTGGGAACGAGAAGAAGAAATACGCGAGCGATACCCCGAGTTGTTCAGGTAACAATTTTGGGGACAAAATTTCTTTAAGGGGGGGAGATTGTAACACCCCACCTTTCCGAAACCCGAAAATCCTAAAACCCGAGATTAATATTTCTAACTCGAGAACCCGTAGATAATACTATTACGTGAATTTAATTATGTGACTTACGTGAATAATTACGTGCGCTATTATTTGTGTGATTTATATTTTCGTAAATTGAAATTCTAGAAATTATGTGAATAATTGCGTATTTATCTAATTGATAAATTTCTTGGTAAGTTATGTGGAATATATACATATATATGCCTATATATATATACGTACATACATGCATGCATACGTATACATATATATATGTTAATACTTGCATTATACATTTAAATATATATATATATATATATATATATGTCCGAATTGGGTGTGTGTGTATTCGGATTGTGTGTGTGTGTGTGTGGTATTTATGCAAGTTGTGTTTATTTTTAATAAATTAATTAGTGAATAATTGTGCATGTTATTACACTTGGCAACCCCTAATCATTTTGCCTAAACCTACACTCAACACTTCCTTTGAAAGATGAAGAGACACCCTTCATCTTTCTTCTTCCAACACATTGCCACATTACTTGTCTCTCTCCCCTCTCTCCACCGAAACCATCACCACCATCATCGGCTCTCCTCTCTCCACCTCACTTCATAATTTCCAAAGAATTCCCAATATAACCATGAGAGTTCCCTATTTAACTCTTGCCTTGGACTACTCCAAGAACACCGTGAAAACCACCTGCCTTCTTTCGGGAGATCACAACTCCTCCCTCCTTGAAGCTCACACCATCTCCTTCACAATCAAGGTGGCTTGGCTAGACTTTGGTGCTTGAAAGTTTTTCTTCCTTTTAGCCATTTTTCTTCTTCGATCTTAAGGTAAGAATTTCCGATTCTTGCTGCAATTAAATGGCATCAATAGTATAAAAAGGGTTTTCAAAGTTTTCTAAAAGATTGGGAAAGATTTCGAAAATTTAGGGGTTTTTGAAGAAAAATGGAAAAATAAGTGTTCTTGTTAAATTCTTGTTCTTGCATGTATAATCTATGTTAGTAGTGGTTAGATACAGCATTTATTGGCCAAAAGCCTTGAGAATTTCAGATTTCAAAAAGGGAATTTCAAGAAAATGGGATTTTTAACTTTTTGTGGTTGCATGTGTAGATCTTCGAAAGTTTGGGCCAAATCTGCAATTTTTGTAAAGTCTGTCCGAAAAATGTTTTCAAAACTGTTTTCCAGCATTTATTGAACTAAAATTTCGGATTTAAAGAATTTTTTGTAAGAAAAAGTTGATTTTGAAATTTTAGTAGACTTGCATGTGTAGATCTAGAGATTTTGGGGTAAATTGTGCAATTTCCGAAATTTCTGCATAAAACAACTTTTCAACTTCATTTTCTGCATCTAGTAAAGTGGAATTTCAGATTTGTAAGGGGTTTCCATGAAAAAGTTGATTTTGAACTTCTAGTGTGGTTGCATGTGTATATTTCGAAACTTTTGGGTCAAAACTGCAATTTCTGAAAAATCTCCCATTTTCAAAGTTTGGATCTGTTTTACAGCAAGTATTAATTAGGAAAAAGTTTTATTTAACAAGTTTTTAAATCAATTAGAGTTATATTAGAGTTTTGGATTTTTAAATTGAAAAAGGGATTTTCCTAGTTTTTATTTCAAGAAAATTCGAAACTTTGTAAAACTTTGCAATAATTTCAGAATCTGGAAATTGAGTCAGTTAGGAGTTCTAGGATTTAATTTGAGAATTTTTGGTATTAATTTGCTAATATTTCGAAATTTAGACATTATGCATGTCAATTAATATATTTTGTGCCTTAATACTTATATTCTTGATATAATGGTGATGAGTGATGAATTGTAGTATTTGTGGTACTTTAATTTCTGGTGGATGTGTTTAATGGCTGTGGAAAATTGATTGAAATGGATTATTACCTAGATGTGGTAATAAGTCCATTAAATGAAGGTAAAAAGGTGTTTTGTTCTTGAGCTTGCTTTGATGAGTAATTAGTGAAGTTTAATGTGTTGATTGTGCATGTGTGTATGCTGAAAATGTGTGAATGTGTGTGTGCTGATTGTGCATGGTGTGTGTGCCGTGTGTGGTTGTGTATTTATGTGTGTGAATTTGGGAGTTTTGCCCAAATCATAAATATGTGGTAATTTGTGGTGTTTGTGTGAATTGTGATACTTGATTGACATTTGTGATGTTATGTGTGGGTCATATGCATAATTTCGAAAAGTGCATTAAATGATTTTATTTGAAAGGTTAATGGAATATTGGGTAATAAACAACTCGGATATAGTGGGCCGGTATCCAACTAGGATGATGTGGTAGTGGTTTGATTCCACTTAGTGAAAACGGGCTCGTAACAGGTTTATTATTCGGTACAGAAATTAATCTTTCACGGATCCGATAAACCGAAAAATGTGTTTTTCATGATTTTCACAAAAAGGGCATTTTAGTCACTTTTGCATAATTACGTGATCTTGTGAAATGATGTGCTTTCGTGAGATATGTGATTTGACCGATCGATTTGTGTTGTTGTACGAAACGTGGGTAAGAACGGGTATACAATATTATATATTATATATATAACGTATTTCCAAAGTTTGATAATACTCGGATTTCTTACTGAGCTTTATAGCTCATATAGATGTCTTTTAATTGCAGGTAGTAGTAATCCTCAACCGGGATGGGTCGAGTAGTGGATCGAGGTCTTGCCCGGGATTTTGGAGGACGTACGAGGACCTATGAACGAATGCTAGGATTTTGGTTATTTTCTTTTGGTGGTGTAACCCTAAAACCGTAACATTTCCCTTTCGTACTTTTGAACTCGTTTGTTTTATTATGAATCGCACTTATTTCCTATATTAAGTTTCGTAAATTGCTAATTTCATGCCTTCGTTAGGAAACTTCGGATTATTCACCAAAATAACCTTTCCGAACTCTGATTTATTCTCGAACCGAAAAATGTTTAGTGAGAATGTAGCACTCGAATGAGAAACCTCCTTTCGAAACTTATTTCTAGATCAAGCTTTGTATTCGGCCAAATCAATCCAACAAAGTTTTCGAAAATGCAAAGCCTTCAACACCCAAAAGAACATATTTTTCATAATTGCATTTTCACCCCATCCCAATGTTTCAAAAATTACAAAGAGATCCTTTGCTTCCGCTAGTTTTAATAAATATTCCGATAAACCGGTTCGATTTATCGCCCGACTAGAAGGGGGGTGCTACAGTAGTAGGAAGTGAAGAATTCGGTTTAATGAATGTGGTATTGTAATGCTTTAATTTCTCTGTTGTAATGTAATGTAATGAAATTTATGGTTTAATTATCTCCGTTGTAATGTAATTTGATGTTATGTGAAACAACATATTATGTTACAGTAGTGTGTGTTTAAATTTTGGATGCAATTTGTTGTTCTCATAAACTTATCTTCAAAATACAAAACTATTTTGAATAACTAAGACAACAACGGTAAGAAAATGCAAAAAAAAAAAAAAAAAAAAAAAAAAGAAGAAAAAAGATTGTTCTAGAAATGCACACTTTCTCCAACTAGATTATCAATTATTAAAAAATATAAGAAAAAAAAAATGTATGCAATAAGGTAACATAATGTATTTTCAAAACATAGTGCAACTTGCACAATCTATAACAAAGTTAAACAACATATACATCCAAAATAGTGCAACTTGCACAAACTATACTAAAGTTATCACAATGCCAAAAAATAGTGCAACTTGCACAGATTGTGACCAACAAAAAAGTACTTCAGTTATGCAGAACCATAAGGGTATACACAACATAATCATCCAAATGTAAATAGAAAATAAAGTCATCCAAAAGTGTGTATATTACAAAAAAAGATGTAGATTTATCACTGCATATTAACAGCCAGTGGTTTCATGAGCTATTGCTTTTGAACTCTTGTAAGTATCTCCTGATTAACCTGTAAAAAAAATACATTAGCACTTAAACTTATAAACTGCCAAAATAACAATATAGCAAACTTACAAAATTCATTAATGGTTCATTCTCAGCCTTCAATGGCTCCATTCTCAATCATTATTGATGTTTTTCCTCTAGGAATTTAAATGAAAATACAATTAGAATAAAGAAAATGACCTATAACTGAAATACTAAAAAAGAAAACTTACATTTCTATTGGGTTTCTCAATTCCTCTAGGATTCTTCAATACTATAAAAAAAACTTACATTTCTATAGGGGTTTCTCAATTCCTATAGGATTCTTCAATGAACAACCAAGGTATTGTGATTTTTTTGGTGACAAACACTGCATGACATGATCACTCCCTGCCTTCTCAATTTACCAATCTTTGTGATTGTCCTGCCAACTTGTGCTGACATTTCTTTGGTTGATCCTTCACCTGATTGTTTCTTTCTACTATGAAGTTCTTACTTTCGAGTCATTTTTTTCAATCTCACGAGATAGCAAATTTTTTTTGTCAGAATGTGGCCAAGCATCATTGCCTTCTATGGTGTCCACCAAGTGGCTATATACTCTCATATAAGTCTCCTTCTTGTAACAGTCATCCACATAATCTTAAGGAGTATATCCCATGAAAATCATTCCAGAAATTGCATGCGCACAAAGGATTCATTTAGAGATGCCATTGTTGGGAATCGGGCACGTGTACGCAGCAGAAAATAAAAATTTTATACGAAAAAAAAGTTTAATCATATAAACACGTACTCGATAATAACAATTAATTGCGTACATTAATGCTTCCAACGAAAATTAAAATACAACATGCATATAATTAATTCGATAATTAAATCAAGTAGCATGCTCGCAGTAAATCACGAATCATGCATTAACAATTGCACATATAGAAATTCATGAAAAATCATATTGCAAATATCAACGTTTAATTTAATCTAATTAAAAAAACCTAATAAAAAAACGGATCGGAAAAATACCTCTTGAAGCGAGAGGTGAGTTATCGGATTGAAGCTAACTACCACGGAAGTCAATCAGTGCAGTCCGGAGCAGCGGCGACGAAGCAGGAATGACAGACGCGCGGACAGCGGCGGCGCGTGAGATTCACGTGCTGTTATTGGGCGGCGCAAGAGGGCGCATGCGGCGGCGGATTGACGGCTGCGTTTCGGCAATTTGACTCATTTGTCTTCCCCCTCTCGGATTTTACCTCATATACCAAATTCAAATGATATGTGGCACTAGACACACAAAATTCACAATAAAAACGAAAGAATAAATGAAAGGAAAACTACCGAAGAACAAGACGGCGAGTGGGCGTCGATTTCCTGCGACGGCGGCGGCGCAGATTGGCGGCGGACGTGAGGAGTGACCGGCTAGGGTTTGTGGTGTGTATTTTGTGTTTGTACAGGACCTATAATTCTTGTATTTATAGTTTCTTGTATAAAAGCTCTAACGAGCTTAAGTTGGATCGAACCCAGCAGCTTAAGTTCGTTAGTCTTTCTTCGCTCGTTTCTCATAACTCAATGATTGGAAAATTATAACAATTATATTTTCGGAATCATTGAAACGTCCCCGTCATTACGAATGCCAATTCTCGATTTCCAATTTCTAAAACTGGAAACCCTAATTCAGTCGACCTCCTAAATTTGGAAACTTTCCAATTTAGAAAGTTCATTAAGATGTTGGCCTATTTCTTTTCTTTTCTTATTCTCATTCATAATTCCCAATTACGAATGTTGGACTCAATCATATTGACTTCCAATTATGCAAAGATTAAATATTTTTATCTTTGACCGTTTATTCAAAGAACTCGAGTGCACGAGCAGTGTGACCCTTGATGGTTCAGGTGTAAGCTAGCCGTGGGTCCACAACCCTTTGTGGTCAAAACTCGTCCCTTAGAGTTACGATTAAGATGAAGCTCATTTCACCTTAATCACCCAGCGAATCAAGATTGGCGTCTAGCAATTATGCGTCATGATTCCCTATGAAGTGCCTGCAAGAACCTTTTGATATAGTTAACGTACAATATGATCCCTTCGATTCATATGTCCCGATCGTACTAGAGGCATTGGTTCATCGAGACCTCCTTAGTAGTTCAATGACTGTGTGATCGTTCTAAGTGTTGTAATCGGTATGTGCATGACTTAGAGAATCGGATTATCTAATCATCACTTAGACAGCTCTGGCATGAGACTTAGAGATTACAAACTATGAGAACACACAGGACATCCAAGACTATTCTAGCGATCGAATCCCCGACTACAATGCACAGACCTCCCACTAGATTTCGGACTGCACGAACACTGGCCCTTGGGGCGGTCCTCAGTGGAACTCAGGGACAGGTCACGATACAGCTAGTCCTCTAGTGAAGTCACGGTGATGTCTAGGTCATAAGGACTAATGGTGTACAACTATACAATAGATATCTCTACTCGATTATTGAGAACCACTTAGAGATTTCTAGGGTGAGGGAGTTCAGTGAACTCGTCAACTTACGAGCACCCACTTATGTATGCCGATATCACAATACCGTTTACTGATGAAATGCAGTACACACTAAGTGCTAGTCTCCTAATGGGAAATGCCGATATCCTCATTGGTGGCGTAACCCTTCGACTAGGAACACGTTTAACAGTTATAATACTAAAGTAAATATCTCACGATCCTAAAATATCAATTACTAGTACTTGTAATAACTGTAAGTACTATATCTATGTTTGAAACAAAGAACAAAGATATAGAATGTCAAGGTGTTTTATCATTAATACGAAAAATGATTATTTATTACAAGAATAAATGGAAAGACCACAGCCACAAGTTGGCTTGTTGGTCACATACTCTAACAATCTCCCACTTGACCTAAAGCCAACTACCCATGAATCGTAATCCCATCGACTCTCGATGTTTCTCCAGTACAGACCTTGGTAAAGGCTTGGTGAAGGGGTCTGTAACGTTCTCTTCCGATGTGACTCGTTCTACTTTGACTTCATCTCTATCAATGATCTCTCGGATCACATGATACATCCTCACAATATGCTTGGACTTCTGATAAGATCTTGGCTCCTTAGCTTGCGCCACGGCTCCGGTATTATCACAGTACAACGGTACTGGATCATTAGCATTAGGAATGACACCCAAATCTTGGATGAATTTCCTTATCCAAGTCCTTTCTTTTGCAGCTTCGGATGTTGCAATGTATTCAGATTCGTTAGTGGAATCGGCCATCGTGCTTTTCTTGGAACTCCTCCAACACACGGCACCACCGTTAAGCGTGAATATAAATCCCGAGTTTGACTTTGAGTCATCCACATCCGATTGAAAACTAGAGTCGGTAAAGCCCTCTAATTTCAACTCGGCACCCCCATAGACCAAAAATATATCCTTAGCTCTTCGTAAGTACTTGAGGATATCTTTCACAGTCTTCCAATGAGCTGGACCGGTGTTAGACTGATATCTGCTTGTGACACTCACAGCATACACGATATCGAGTCGAGTACACATCATACCATACATTATGCTTCATATGGCAGAAGCATAAGGTGTCATTTTCATCTCTTCGATTTCACTAGGTGTCTGAGGACACATGGATTTCGAGAGACGAACCCCATGGGATATTGGCAAGAATCCCTTCTTGGATTCTTCCATGGTAAAACCGTTTCATAACGGTGTCTATGTACAGGCTTTGGGATAAGCCAAGCATCTTTCTTGCTCTATCTCTATAGATCCGTATTCCTAATACGTAAGATACTTCTCCCAAATACATCATTGAGAAACGTGTGGACAACCATGCTTTTGTGTATTGCAATGTTCCTACGTCATTCCCAATGAGCAGAATGTCATCAACATAAAGCACCAAAAATATCACTACCCTCCCACTAACCTTCTTGTATACACAAGGTTCCTCTACGTTCTTCTCAAAATCAAACTCTTTGATAGTTGCGTAGAACCTATAGTTCCAACTACGGGATGTTTGTTTCAATCCATAAATGGATCGCTGGAGTTTGCAAACCTTTTGCTCACTTCTAGAAGATATGAAGCCTTCCGGTTGCGCCACGTAAATTTCTTCCTCAATGTCTCCATTAAGGAAAGCGGTCTTCACATTCATTTGCCATATCTGGTAGTCGTACCACACAGCTATGGCCAACAATATCCTAATGGACTTAAGCATTGCAACTGGCGAAAAGTTTTGCTCATAGTCAACACCTTGCCTTTGAGTATATCCTTTCGCTACCAATCTAGCTTTATAGGTCGATACCTTTCCATCCACTCCAATTTTCTTTTTATAGATCCATTTGCAACCTATGGGAACTATTCCCTTAGGTGGATCAATCAAGGTCCAGACCTTGTTGGAGTACATGGAGTCCATTTCGGATTTCATGGCAGTTAGCTAATGTCCCATGTCCGCATCCGATACGGCCTCATTGTATGTTCTTGGATCTTGTCCAAGATCAACATGATCTTCATCATTTTCGAGGAGGAATAACCTATCAGGAATCATCCGAACTCTTTCGGATCTACGTACTGAAGGTTCATGAGGTATATTAGTGGACTGTTGTATTGCCTCGATTACTTGTTCTTGTGCTTGAACTTCACTTTGTGGTTCTTAAACTACTTCAAGTTCTACCATGCTGTCTTTTCTATCGAATATAAACTCCATTTCTAGAAAGGTGGAATTTCTTGAAACAAACGTCTTTGCTTCTTTGACATAATAGAATCCGTATCCCATTGAGTCCTCATGATACCCCCACAAAGTAGCATAAGTCGGATTTACTATCCAACTTATCTCCCACTAGTCGCTTCACATAAGCGGGACAACCCCATATCCTAATATGTTTGATGTTGGGCTTCCGGGAATGCCAAAGTTCGTATGGTGTGGATTTAACTGCTTTGGTGTTAACTCTATTCAGAAAATACGCGGCAGTGCGAAGTGCGTGACCCCACAAGTATGCCGGTAAGTTGGTGAACCCCATCATAGATCGAACCATGTCTAACAAGGTTCTATTCCGACGTTCGGAAACTCCATTAAGTTGAGGAGTTCCCGGTGGAGTCCATTGAGATTGTATTCCATTCTATTTTTGATAGTCAATGAACTCGATGCTCAAGTATTCTCCACCACGATCGGATCGTAGTTTCTTAATACTTCCATCCGAGTTTCTTTTCTACTTCGTGTCTAAAATCTTTGAATTTTTTCAAATGTTTCGGACTTGTATTTCATCAAGTACACGTACCCATACCTAAAGTAATCGTCGGTAAAGATAGCGAAGTAGTTGTAACCACCCTTCGCACTAACACTTAGTGGACCACATACGTCTGTATGGTTCAAATCCAAAAGACCTTTGGCCCGCTCCATTTTCCCTTTGTATGGTGACTTGGTCATTTTCTCTTTAAGGCAGGATTCACAAGTTTGTAGTGATTTCAGGTCTTCCAAAGTGAACAATCTTTCACTAACAAAATCATTCATCCTTCTTAAAGAGACATGACCTAATCTAGCGTGCCAAAGTTGTGCGGGGTTTTGATCTATCTCCTTACGTTTTGCTGATATAACATTAATAGGTATTTCACTTGGATTTAGTTCGTATAAGTTGTTTAATAGTTGTCGCTTGCAAATCAAATTTTTATTCTTTTGTATAATGCAAATCGAATTTCCAAAAAAAAAGTAAAACCTTCAATATCCAAAACAAGAATAGAAATAAGGTTTCTAATGAGAGACGGAAAAAATAAACAATCGTTCAAAACAATAGGAAAACTAGAATCCAAAACATTTAAGTAAATAGTCCCTATGGCTTCAGCAGCAACTCTTGCTCCATTCCCATCCTTAGGTAGGTCTCACCCGCTCTAAGATTTCTACTTCTTGTCATTAGCTGCAAATGATTACATAGGTGTGAGCCACAGCCCGTATCTAATACCCAAGAAAAAGTATTGACAGACAAATTTACGTCAATAAAAATACTTAACCTTTTTAGAACGTTTCCGCTTTAGGTAAGCCTTGCAGTTGCGGTGCCAATGCCCTTTCTTTCCACAGTGATGACAGGCATCATCAGCCTGCTTGCTGACTTTCGCCTTAGGGCCCCCACTACCTTCACCCACTTCGAACTTGTTGTTTGGGAAGGGAAATCTTTCCTTTCTCTTCTTTGGGGAAGAACTCTTCTTTCCAGAAGTAGCAACAACGAGAACATATTTCTATTTCTTGATGGTAGACTCGAAACTGACTAACATGTTCATTAACTCATCCAAGGGAGGATCAAGTTTGTTCATGTTGAAGTTCACTATGAACGATTCACATGAACTAGGAAGATACAACAGGATCAAATCCAATCAGAGCTCGGCAGGGAGGGTGACGTCAAGGTTCACTAGCTTTTCAAGGAGAGTGATCATTTTGAGACAGTGCTCGTGAACCGAAGCCCCTTCGCGCAGTCTCGCAGTGGTCAACTCCTTTGTAGTAGCGTACCTTGACGCCCTAATATTCTCACTATACATGCTATCGAGATGAGCCTTGATATCGAAAGCATGTTTGTGAGACTCATATTTCCTCGCAAGCGCAGGCTCCATGGCGGCTATCATCTAGCACCTAGCATGAGTGTCGTCTTTCTTCCATCCTTCATAAGTTTCCTTTTCAGCATCGGTTGCAGTGACGAGTATAGTGGCAGAAAGTCTCTCATTAAGGACATAGAGATTCCCCTCAACGGTTAGAAAAAGTTTAAGACCACGTAACCAATCTAGGTAATTAGGGCCATTGAGTTTATTGTCGAGGATTGGCATTATGGGTTTCTCAGACATGATTATCTGAGAGGTTTAAAGAAGAGGATTATTAGAGATTCGTATTAAATTATTTTTACAATTAAATGTTTGGACTTATGCTATTTAATTGTTCTCCCACTAATTTTATCGAGTTCCACTTCCCTCTAGTAGACAAACGAGAAAACTGTTTTTTCTTTAATGGGCTTTAGGTCCAATAGACAAATATAACCTGTAGTTAATCTAGCCCGATTATATTTGCCAAAAGATAGATCACAATCAATCATATCCTTTATATGACCCTAAAGTAATTTTCCTCACACTTGATAATGACCTAAGTTAATGTCGTGAATTCAAGATCTTCGTGTGTCAAGTCTAACCTACCAATCAAAGATGCTCATAGAACTTAATTATGCCAAACTAATGAAGTCCCTAGTTAATCTAGCCGACCACGTTAATCTAGCATAACCTTTTCTATGGCTAAATTCATCGTTATGTCAATCGAATTACAACTTACCTTACCATAGCACTCCCCGCTAACACGGCTTACTGCACCATGGCAAAGGCCTACACATAATTCAACCATTGGCAGAATAAAATAAAAATTCAACAGATTGGTTTTTCTTTATAGCTTGAAATAATTCTTAATTAAATTAAGAATGAGGGAATTTTTATAAAAAGTTTTATCTCAACAAAAGGTTTGGATTGGTCAATGTGGTTCCTACATCTATGTTCTCTAAAGGTATATGGAAACGCATATTGTCCTAAAAGGAACATACGACCTGACTATATAATTAATTACATTATAGGACCTCAACTAGCATAAATCAATCAAATAATGTTGAGATACTAGTAATTAAGTTGAAGTATAATCAATATTATATGTGTGTGTTCTATTAATTAAGATCAATTTAACAATTTAAATTAATTAATTATTTTAACACCTATTTACTAAAATAGATGATTGTTGAATCGATTATCTAATTGGGTTGAATTGAAAATAATTTTCCAAAAATTAAAATCAATTTATTTTAAGTTTAATTTTAGAAATTTGTTTTTTTTTCAATGAACCGGTTCGGCCCCGACCAGTCTGACCGGTTCGAACCATAACGGTCCGGTTCTGACCGGTCCAGCTGACCCAAATCAGTGGGTCGGGTCAGTCAGACCGAGAACCGGTCTGACCGACCCGAATCCACGTGGATTCGGCAAACTAGATCGAATGGAACCATCGAACCGACAATTTTAATTAAATTCCAGATCCGATTTTCCAATTTTAAACAATTTTAAAGCTGGAAAAAATTCTAAACTATATTTCAAAATATTTTAACTTTCGAAAACACCCAATTCAATAATACAACAATCACAATTTTAATCAATCGAACATGCATCAAAATAAGCATAGCATATTAAAAACGCAATTAATTGCGCAACGAGCTCTGATACCACTGTTGGGAATCGAATTACGCGGTGTCTTCAGGCGGCGCGTGTGAATCACGCGGTGTCTTCGAGCGGCGTGTGTGACTCACACGCTGACTTCGGGCAGCGCGTGAGGGCGCGTGCGGCGTCTGATCGGCGGATGCTTCTGGAAGATTCGACTCCTTGATCTTCCTCCTCTCGGTTTTCACCTCGTATACAGAAATCAACTAACTACGTGGAACTAAACAAGTAAAAGTCGGAAAAAATGAAGAAAAAGACAAAGGGAAAAATACTACCGATAGTATTATAGCGCGTGAGGCCAACTCCGGCGAAGGCGGCGGCGATCGGCGGCGGTGGCGGAGAGGGGAGAACGGCCGAGTGTGTGAGGAAGAGCGGCTAGGGTTTTATAGTGTGTTGTGTGTTGTGAAAGACCTATAAATCATGTATTTATAGTGTCTTGTATAAAAGCCCTAACGGGCTTAAGTTGGACCGAGCCCAACAACTTAAGTTCGTTAGTTCTTTACTCACTCGTTTCCCACAACTCAATGATTGGAAAATTATAACGATTTCATTTTCGGAATCATTGTAACGTCCTCGTCATTACGAGTGCCAATTCTCGATTTCCAATTTCTAAAAGTGGAAACCCTAATTCAGTGGACTTTCTAAATTTGGAAACTTCCCAATTTAGAAAGTTCATTAAGTTGTTCGCCTATTCTTTTCCTTTTCTAATTCTCATTCATAATTCCAAATTACGAATGTTAGACTCAATCACATTGACTTCCAATCATGCAAAGATTAAACATTTTTATCTTTGACCGTTTATTCAAAGATCTCGAGTGCACGAGCAGTGTGACCCTCGATGGTTCAGGTGTAAGCTAGCCGTGGGTCCACAAACCTTTGTGGTCAAAACTCGTCCCTTAGAGTTACGATTAAAATGAAGCTCGTTTCAACTTAATCACCCAACGAATCAAGATTGGCATCAAGAAACTACGCTTCATGATTCCCTAGATACAAATGAAGTGCCTGCAAGAACCTTTTGATATAGTTAACGTACAGTACGATCCCTTCGATTCATATGTCCTAATCGAACTACATGCATTGGTTCATCGAGACCTCCTTAGTATTTCAATGACTGTCGATCGTTCTAAGTGTTGTAATCGGTACGTGCATGACTTAGAGAATCGAATTATCTAATCATCACTTAGTCTGCTCTGGCCAGAGACTTAGAGATTACAAACTATGAGAACACACAGGACATCCAAGACTATTCTAGCGATCGAATCCCCGACTACAATGCACATACCTCCCACTAGATTTCGGACTGCACGAACACTGGCCCTTGGGGCGGTCCTTGGTGGGAACTCAGGGACAGGTAACGATACAGCTGGTCCTCTAGTGAAGTCACAGTGATGTCTAGGTCATAAGGACTAATGGTTTACAACTATACCATAGATATCTCTACTCGATTATTGAGAACCACTTAGAGATTTCTAGGGTGAGGGAGTTCAACGAACTCGTCAACTTACGAGCACCCACTTATGTATGCCGATATCACAATACCGTTTACTGATGAGATGCAGTACACGTAAACTAAGTGCTAGTCTCTTAATGGGAAAGGCCGATATCCTCATTGGTGGCGTAACCCTTCAACTAGGAACATGTTTAACAGTTATAATACTAAAGTAAATATCTAACGATCCTAAAAGATCAATTACTACTACTTGTAATAACTCTAAGGACTATATCTATGTTTGAAACAAGGGACAAAGATATAGAATGCGAAGGTGTTTTATCATTAATACGAAAAAGGATTATTTATTACAAGAATAAATGGAAAGACCACATCCACAAGTTGGCTTGTTGGTCACCTACTCTAACAGTCTTTTCTAAGTAATTGAGTCAATAGTTGAGCAATTCTGCCATAATTCATTTTGACACCTCATGTAGTAGTACACTGTGAGGCCCAAAAAACCCCTCAATTGTTTCAAGTTTTTTTGTCTTGGTCACTCAGTCATTGCCTGGGTTTTTGGAGGGTCAACTGCCACCCCTTCTGGTGTGATAGTATGGCCAAGATACTCAACAGAATAGCTCCCAAAAGAACACTTGCTCTTCTTAACAAACAAGTGATGAGGTTTCAGAATATCTAAAGTAGTCCTCAAGTGCCCCAAATGATCTCCGTCACTCTTACTATAGACTAATATATCATTAAAGAAAACTTATATAAATTTCTTTAAATGGTTCTGAAAAATTTTGTTCATGATGCTCTAGAAGGTTGAAGGAGCATTGGTGACACCAAAAGACATCACTAGGAATTCAAAATGCCCATGGTGAGTTCTAAAGACAGTCTTCCTCACATCATCTTCATACATCCAGAATTGGAGAAGCTTAATGAATATATTGGCCCCGTGCAACTCATCTAACAATTTTTCAATTACAGAAATAATACACTTATCCAACTGCCATCCTTTTTCTTCACTAAAACCACTGGAGATGAGAAGGGGTTGTTACTCTCCTTGATTATCCATGACTGCATCATTTCTTGAACAATTTTCTCCATCTCAATTTTTTGAATAGAAGGGTACCTATAAGGTTTCATATTAACAGGTTCAACATTTTCCTTGAGGTAGATCCTATGGTCATGATATTTGTTAGGTGGTAATCCATTGTGGTTCCTTGAACAAGTCTTCATATTCAGTCAATAAGTCGTTTACGGTTTCCCATGTGGCACACTCTAATGAGAATAAGTTGGTAGTACAATCTAGAGGTCTATCCAAATACACAAACTCATCTTCTAAGGCAACAAAATTCCCTTCTCATCTTCCTTTTTCATGCAAGGTGCTCACACATTGGTAACCAATCTGAGAAGTCTTCTGTAGGATTTTGGTTAATTTTGTATTAGACACTAGTTTCACATACAGTGCAACCTCGATAAATTAATAACCTCGCTTAAATAATAAATTCTTTCGATCCCAACTTGGTGAAAACGTGTTAAATTATCAACTCGATAATTTAATATTTTACTAAATTAATAGAATTTCTCTAGTCCATACTATATCAATTTATAGAGGTTTAACGTAGTTATGTTTGATGCCTCTCAACATCACCCTTCCTCCCATAAAGCAAAGTTCATTCTTGATTGCAATTAGTTGTGATTAACATCTCCCAAGGTTACCACCCATTGGATACCCAATATTTTATTACACAAGCCAGACTCCCTAGAGGCAGAGTCATCACTGTGATGAGTATTGAATTCTACTCCATACATTTTTCATGTAAAATTCAAATATCTGTACTGGCTCACCAATTTTTGTCCTCCTGCAGATACTACAGATGATGGCTTAATCTCTTTTAACCTGCAGCCTAATGTCTTAGTAACCTGTAAATCCCTAAAGTTGTGAGTGTTTCCTGAGTCAATCAAGATGTGAATGGTCTTACCTATTTAAGATCTCATCAACCTCATAGTACTGTAATCTGGAATTCCTGTCATAGCATATATAGAAACATGAGAAGTTGGTTCATCTTCTTCCCATTCTTGTTTATCTTCAGACTCTCTATTATGGGAATATTCCACTTCGCCTCCTACATGGATGTCTTCCTCCAAAAGATCCATAACATACAGTTGCTTCTTCCTTAAGAAGTTATGGTCCTTCGAGTTTTATCATTACACCAAAAACATAACCCCTTGGCTCTCATCTCATCAACATCATTGTTGTACCACTTTCTAGAAAGAATATTAATCTGGTTGGTTGGGTTTATAGTAGGGGAAGGGTTGGATTTAGGGTGAAGGGAAGAAGGGGAATTTGGAATTATGTTGATGGATAAGTTGTGGGATCTGTGGTTGGTATAATTGACTCTGATAGGGGTGTGAGATTGGTTATTTTGTGGTTTAGGTTCTGGGCTTGTTCTTGGAGTTTGGCGAATCCAATGGCTTCTATTAGGTTGATCGGTTTAAACATTCTTATTTGTAAGGTAGTTTCAGATTTCAATCCTCCTAGGAAACAACTAAATGTATTACTTTCAAACTGATCTATAGAATTCATTAATTTATCAAATTTATCTAAGTAATCTTTCAGAGAATCTGTCTGTTTTAAGTTGATTAGTTCAGACATAGGGTCCCAAAAAAACAGAGTACCAAATATGTTGTTAATAGCCCTTAGATACTTTTCCCAACTTAAAATCTCCCTCGTTAGCGTAACTTTCATGTATGCCTAATGCCAGTGTAATTCTTCCCTTCTATATGCATCGCAACTAACTTGACCTTAGACCCGGTAGGATATCAGCTACATCGAAAAACTGTTCATACCTATTCATCCAACCACACAATTAATGCCATCACACTTTAGAAACTCTATTGTGAAACACTAAGTGGGTAGCTGATAATCGTGATTCCACATCTGTGTTTGTGGCTCCGCCCTACGGTTCATACTAGGCTCCCCTGGATCTGCGACTGGTGGTGTTGGATTATCCTAAAGGTCGAGTTTTGTACCCACAACTCGACATTGAGATGTCGATAATTAGGCAATAAAATCGACACCGTGCTTATATCGAGTGTTGGGTACAAAATTCGACCTGTAAATGTCGAATCACCTCTGCGGGAAAAAAAATTGAAAAATGATAACCTAGCTAATAAAACACATAAATGCGTACCGCCTAAGTTTCTTCCACCATAGAATCTTCCATTTTGATGTTTTTTGACTATATACTTGCCCTCTTTGTAAGGTGTATATGTTGAGTTTTGAGGGTCTTGAATGTTGAGGTTTTTTGGGTTTATGGAAGAGGAGGGAGAAAGGTTTATGTGGGTTTTGTAAGATAGAGAATATGAGAATACAGTCTTGTGGTTTTGTGGTTATTTTTTTATAATTTTTTAGTTTATGGTATTGCAACAATTTGTTTTTTTAACAAATAAGGGTAATATAACATTCGTACATTGAATATTTATAATTTGATCTTGCATTAAATTATTTGACTCCAATCAAATAAATTAGGGATTATTTGCGAACACCCCCTCATATCCATTGTACAATTAGGATGGGTCCAAATTTTTATTGTCTTCTTTTAAGATAAATCCAAAAGATTTTTAAACAATCATAAATAATACAAATTCACAATAATACCCTTCTCAATTTTTTAACCTCCCACACAATCTCTCTCTTTATTTCTCCTCCACCTGTAATTTTTCTCTGCCAATTTTTCTTTCTCCATTTTTTTAACCTACCACACATTATCTCTCTCTCACTCGTTTTTTATTTGCGATTTTTTTTCCTCCACGACGGCGGAAGTTGGGGACAATCTTCTCCCCTAGAATCCTCTCGTCAAGGGTGGTGCTAGGGTTGTATTGTTGACGATGGCTGATTCGCTCAAGCGCACGCTAGGATTTCCGCGCGGCGACGATAACGGCTGGTTTCGATCGTCTCAACCATGCTTTCCTTCTTTGGCCGGCAAGGTAAATTGATTCAGGAATTCTTTATTTGGTTGAAAATGAGATTGGAGAATAGATAGTGAGAATCGTGAGAGAGATGAGGGAAAACAGTAATACTCTAATTACTATATTATTTTTTGGGCGGAAAAATGGATGGAAAAATATGATATGGTCCCAAAAGAAAGAAGAAGAGATAGAAAAATAACAAAGAAGAATTGAGAGAAGATAAGAGGAATTATAATTCTCGTTCAATAATCCCCATTTCCTCTCATTCATCAGATTTATAACACTTATAAATAAAGTGAACGTGCCCTATCAACTAAGACCACTATGAGACGTGCCCTAATGTACTTAATCTAATTAACCTACTAATCCGCTAATCTAGCTAACTAACTAAGCCACTAACTTTTCTAACCGTAACATTCCCACCCGCTCAAAGTATCATTGTCCTCAAGGATATAGTGTGCTGATGTGGATAGGATCATTCTGAGTGCTTGGATGGTTGGTTGACTGAACATCCTCCACGTGCACATCCTCGATCATATAAAATTGAGGTTGTTGGCAGCAATGCCCTGGCTTAATTTTTTGTCACAATAGTAGCATAAGCCTTTCTCTCTCCGTTCACGTGCTGCTTGTCCGGTTATTCTTGTGAAGGTGGGCGGTGAAATGGTGGGCGGAGGGCCTAGAATACCTGACGTCGAAGTGGTTGTGACTCCTACCTTTGTTGGTGTAGTTTGCGAGTGGAAGGGTTGTGAGAATTTTTGTTGTAGCATGTTTCTTTCGTCCACAAGTCGTGCCACGCCTATCGTATCGACTAGAGATTTAGGTTGCTTAATTTTTACATCACGGCGAATCTCATCCGAAAGACCTGCGATAAAACAACCAATTAAAAAAATTTCTGGAAGACCGTCCACTTGGTCGGATAATTTTTCGAAAGCCTCCTGATACATAGCCACAGTTGTAGTTTGTTTGAGACGTGTGAGAGCTTCAGAAGGATTTTCATAGTCGGTCGGTCCAAAGCGGCTTAAAAGAGCCTTCAAAAACTCATCCCACAACAGAGGCCCTCGGAATTTTGTTGACCACCGGTGCCACTGCAAGGCGATCCCCTCAAGATGAAAGGAAGCGAGTTGAACATGTTGCGTCGCTGGGATATTTTGAAATTTAAAATAATGTTCCGCCTTGTATATCCACCCCATTGGATCTTCGCTGGTAAACTTTGGAAATTGCAACTTGAGGTTTGTATTTGGAAGAAGAGTTGGAGGTGTGCGAGTTGTAGCTACGGTTGTATTTTGCTTGACTGTTTGTGATGTTTCTCCCGCAGCAAACGGTTGACATCATTTTCGGGGACTTTTTGTTGTGTGAAAGAAGCCCGTAGAGCTTGAAGCTCTTTGAGGACAATTTGAAGGGTATTGTGTATTTGATCGAAATTCGATTCATGTTTGGCAAGGATTTCGAAAACCTCGGTGCGAAACATTGGATTTATTTCGAGTTACCATGGAACGCGGCTCTGATACCACTGATATGGTCCCAAAAGAAAGAAGAAGAAATAGAAAAATAACAAAGAAAAATTGAGAGAAGATAAGAGGAATTATAATTCTCGTTCAATAATCCCCATTTCCTCTTATTCATCAGATTTATAACACTTATAAATAAAGTGAACGTGCCCTATCAACAAAGACCACTATGAGACGTGCCCTAATCTACTTAATCTAATTAACCTACTAATCCGCTAATCTAGCTAACTAACTAAGCCACTAACATTTCTAACCGTAACAAAATAAAATGTATTTAATTCATATGAGATGAAAGGTACTCTACGATGAAATAGGTGGTGATGGTCAGAACACATAATTGAATATTTGGTTTTATACGTTAATTGATTATTGCTAATTTTTTAATTGAATTTATATCTTGGATTTAAACTTTATCATTCTCTCAAGGTTGAGGCAAAAGAGAATATTAAAAAACCATTGAAGATGCTCCTAATTTTATTAACAGAGTGAGAGACTAAGATCTGTTGGATGTGTAATACTTTGTGTGCGCATTGAGTGAATGTGGGTGGATGCGTGGTTGTATAGTGGTGAATGTGGGCAATGTAGTTGTTTTTTCTTTCTATTTACGTAATTCTTGTAATTGTTTTTCCTATTGGATTATGTTAATATTTTAGTGGATTTCGATATTTTGGTAGTGGGTAGCGATGCGATTGTAGTGGATTTCAAATTCCTGCTTTGGAGATCAATTTTTTTTTTTAATGAATTAAATTTACATATTGTTGCCTTCTTTTTCTTCGGTTCATGTCCTTAGCAGGCGGACGCCGCCGTTTGTTAGCACCCCATGACGATGGAGGCCTTGCATCAGAAATTATTGCGGCGGTCGGAGGAGGAATCGTGGTAGGTGGTGGTGCGGATGACGGGCTGCTTGATTTCGGGGTTGTGAAGGCCGTGCGGCGGGAGAGATTGGCATGTAAGATGTTGATTCTCTCGGTCTATAGTATATTTTTTTGTAATTTTGATCTCCTTATTTTCTCCCCGATATTAAAGGCTATTGAGAATGGAACACAGTAAAGTTACTGTTTGCTTCCATAATTCTAATAATATCATCAAACTCAAATTGGTTCTTTTTGCCCACTAAAAAAATGTTCGATTCCTTTGGTATCACTTCATAAATTATGATTTCCTTAATCTTCAACTCTTGATTATCTTTCCTTAACTGGTTTTTTTTTTTCTATAATGAATTTTGGAGTATGCTTGTTCACATATGCTTGTCATATAGTGGTTTTCAAATAATTTGTGACTAGAAAGGTGGAGTGGTTTTCAATAATTATTTACAAATTTTTTATAGTGGTTTTCAATAATTATGTACAGATTTTTATAGTGTGATGTGCCTAATTGGGCTTTAACCCAAAAAGCCCAAGAGGCTCATTCAAAGAAAAAATCCAACACAAAGGCCCTTAATTAAGAACTTCATAAGAAGCTTATGGGAAGATATCTAATGTTTTCTATCCCACACTGGTTTTCTACAAGAAAGTTTTACCAAACTCCACCTATAAATATGTGTTATCAATCACATAACAAGGTACGCACTATTTAGGCAATTAATTAACATTAATTGTTTATAATTTATATTGTGATAGTTTTTGACTTGAGCATTGGAGGACAATCGTCGGGCCACCCCCGGCGTGTCACCTAGTGTTTTCAACTTTTTTGTAGGTTAATGAGTGGAGCGATCCCAGGTTAATGAGTGGAGCGATCCCTTCAACTACCTCGGACGCGTGGCAAGGACTCTCGGCATTCCCGATATTGGGCTTGAAAATTCCCGGATTTAGAAGACCTGTGGGCTTCAAGATCATTGGGCTGACCCAACATTTTGGAGCAGCATCATAGTGGTTTTCAATATTTTACATAAACCACTATAAAAATTTGTACAAAAATTATAGTGGTTTTCAATAATTATTGTACATATTTTTATATAACTGTATGTACAGAGTGGTGTTATGTTGACATAGTTGTTATACAGAGTGGTTTCAAGTTTACATAGTTGTTATACAGAGTGGTTTTCATATTATATAGTTGTTATACCGAATCGTTTTCATGTTTATATAGTTGTTTATACATAGTGGTTTTCATATTTATATAGAGTGATTTTTATTTAAAAAAATTGGAAAGAAAATTTAAAAAAAAAAACCATTTTAAAAAAATTCGAAATTAAGAAAAAGAAAAATAATGAAAAAACGAAAATAAAAATATAACCATTTTTTAAATTAAAATAAAAAAACATGAAAAATATAAATAAGAAAAAAATAATTTAAAATAAATAACCGAAAATAAAATAAAAATAAAAATAAAATAATTACAAAATTTTCTTTTAAATCGAAATAAAGAAAACTATTAAACAAAATAAAAAAGAAAAGGAAAACAAAATTGAATTGGCGTGATGATGAATAATTTTTGGAGAAGGTTTAGGTGTAGATATATTTTTTTTTAAATTAAATAATTATACTAATTAATAATTAGTGGAGGCATATATGATTTTTCAGGCCCATTCAATTTATCTCAAATATCATTTATAAATAAAAGATTTATTAAGAATTAAAAGTCCAATAAAGGGTGTTTGGCATATAGCACCAATAAATTATTAAAGAGATCCAACCCATATAATATATTAATTAAGTGGCCCAAGTCTACTATATTATTTATGCCAACTAAATCAAATCAATGAAAATCTCTTATAAAACAACAGACGTGTTGTGTTGCAAATGAGATTGTTTTGTTTGCTTTGATCGTGTGTTTTATTCCAACCCATATATCCCCTTCTGAAACGATATTTCAAGTCGATAAATAGAAATAGAGCCTGACCAGTTCTGTGTTTAATTTTGTTTTGAACATTGCAATTGCAAGACTCAGTCGATTTCTCGTGGTTTTATATTTCGTATTATTTTCCGGAAACAAATGCAATTCATATTGAATTATTTACACAGATTGCTATTTTACGTTAAATGATATAATTAACTTGGTAAGATAAATGGATCGTGTGCACAAGAAGTTTGCTAGTTTACGGTGAAGGGGATAAATATTTAAAGGGGTAGTGGCCGGAATTCTGGGCCTTCATCACACAAATCATAAAACCAATATGAACAATTATATGAAGTTGTCGAAATCGCCCTCCTTTTTTTCACAAATAAAATAGCTAAATAAAAACAATTTGAACAGGGGCCTTCTGCCGTATAAATCCAGTCACCATTTTTGCGTTTAAAACTTGTTAGAATTAGTCACGTCACATTCGTTAGTTCTCGGCTGAACATAAAATCCTTGCAGTCTATCTGTCACAACTGCTGCTGGCTATGTGATGCATCAACCTGTTGCTACATTATATATCCGGCAAGTAAAGTCCCATCAGAGTATACAAACAAAACCATCTGTTCTGCACATTATAATCAACAAGAACACAATTATCGTGCGCAGATGCATCCGAGATTATTTTTTAAATCAACAAAGATGTATTTAATCCGAATGAAACCACAGTAATCACGTAATGCTACTTCCAACAGAATATCGACTAGTTTTGACTCTAATATCCGTTCGAAAGCTAGTGTGCTTCTAGAAGTTCCTTATACTGCGTCATCTCGATATCTTAGTACTAATACTCAAAATATTACTCATAAAGACTTGTACTTTAAGAGTTTGTGGCAGAAAACAAAATTACGTAAATTCGGGCTCAAAACCTTCATGTTAAGTTCCTCACTTCATACTCATGAGAACGAAACTTGTCCTATAGCCGTGCAAATTAAGCAATATACAAAATGCGTAAGAAGCTGAAATATCTAAGACGATGAAATAACCACACTTCTACCATAGCCAAACAATATAAACTAGGTCAGAGAAGCTAGAGATGAATTTGACTAGATTGTTTAGACATATTCTAGTGCTCAATTGTTTTTTCCGGATCCCAATAAAACTCACACTCATCTCTGATATGTTAAAAATCCTGACAGTTATTTCATGCATAAAACAAACATGAGAACTAATACCTCGATTATGAAGCATATTGTTGCTCATTGCTCACTCCCACCGGTGTTTCTGTACGTACAGAGACTTCATTAAGAAAATCCGAGAACATTTTTTGAAAATGTGCAAATAAACAACAAAAAAAGAAGAGAAACGAAAATAAACACAGTGTACAACACCTGATGATGACATTGCTTTTCCACAAACAAAAAATATTAAAAAAGAAATACTAGAAACCAGAGGAAGGAGGTGCTCGAGATGTTGCGGATATAAACAGTATTTAAATAAAGCACATTAACTTTTGACGAGACCAAAAACCGATCCGTCTCGACTTTCTGTCCTAACAACATGACACCAAATTTTATTGATAATATGAAAAAACAATATATGTCGGGAATTATATAATTTGAGGAGCTTTTAGTTAGTCAAAGAATTCCGATTCGATAACTGAATGCTACAATGAAGACGTCTATAAAATGAGTGGGTAGTGCCTCAACCACGGACGGTATAGAAAAGAGGAAATCAAGAAGAAAACGGGAAAAAATAAAATAAATACCAGACACTAATCCAGCTGATAGCATGCGATCCATATTGTCGATACGTCGTTGTACGGACTTCAAAACAGTATTTAATGCTTTGACCCTTTTCTTAACACCAGAAATCCTTGCCGCGTGCTGCATAATGAAAGGCGACGGTGCATCCTCTAGCAATTTATCGAGCTCTGAAAACATATACAAGGTACAGAAATAAGTTGAAAAGTGGCAATTGAATTTGAATATAAGATGCAACTTCATATACAATCGGAAATAATTTAAACAGTTCAATCCGATAAAAAAAACATCATAATTCGGACTCGTTTGCATATGCCTTATAAATAAAGCAAAATTAAATAGATTTTACCAAAATTGGTTTCCATAAAACTGTCTCCTCCAACAAGAATTACTACAGAATAAAAAGTGTATATTAATTCAACACAACTAAGGGCCCGTCTGGCTAAGCTTATTTTAAACAGTTAATAAGCTCTTACATCTGATAAGATGTTTTACGAGCTGATAAACTGTTACATCTTATTTTTAGAATTAACTTTGATTCTAATGAGCTTATTTGCTATTTTGATTCATTATTAGAAAAGATTTTATTTGCTCTCCAACAGCTTATTTTAAAAAAAAAATAAGGTCTTTTTAAAAAAAATTACCAAACACTTTGTAAGAGCTTATAAGCTATTTTTAACATCTTATAAGCTTAGCCAAACATCCTCTAAGTCTAGTTCAACTGAAAAACATGGTGGAATTTTCTGTAGATTCTCTCAAAATGCTATCCCCCAACAAGAGTGAATTCTATATCTATACACAAATCTAAAATTGACAATATTAAAGTAGAGAGAAAATTAAATTAATTTAAAAAAATAAAATAAAAAGGGAAGAATATTCGAGAGTGATAAAAGTACCGCCGGTGAGACGATCGAGGGAGAAAGCGAGTTGGTCCTGGCTGCTAGCGGTGGCTTCGGCTCTAGAGTCGAAATCTATCATGACTGACGAAATCAAAGAGTACAAACCCTCCGCCACCGACGAATTTGAACTACTTGCAGTAATTATACTGGCAATTCCGTCGCATTTTTCGCCGCCGTCGGTGTCGGCGCCGGCGGAGTGCACGGCAGCGGAATCTCGCTGATGGGCATCCGAGTTTTCGTCCGCCATGATTGGAATTGTCAATTGAGTCGCAGATGAGGAAATTTTTAGCCTATTTGTATTTAGGGCGCGCTTAAATCGGGTAAACAGCATAAAAACCCCTAATGTAAGGAAACTTGTGCCAAATCTACTTGTGTTTTTTTCTTATGTAAGATGTCCTTGTGTTTTATTTTACGTATCACGAAATTCCCCTTTTCGTTAAAAGTTAAGGCCGTTAACTATAGAGGGGGTTATATGCAAGTTTTTTTGATTTAAAATTCAAATTATTTTCTTAGCTTAAGCCGAGAGTATATTTATAATTTAAAATATGAAAACTAAAAAAAAAATACTCGAGATGGAAGTTAGAACGAATTCTCAAATTATTCATGTTCTTTTCACATAAAATTAATCAAGAATAAATTATAAAAATGTATAATAATTCTAATAAAATAATTGTATAATTTAAAATATCAAAATTCATACATTAATAAATTATATCATATAAAAATTGTTTTTTTTAAACATTCACCACGGCTATTAAATTTTTATTTTGCATATTGTAACTGAACAAATGTGTTCAACTTAATATGAGATCTAAACAAATAAATTAACTTTTGAATGAAACCCCCTTGTATTGTAGAAAATATGCACTAAATCCCCTTTTGTTATGAAAAAATTAAATAAAATCACAATCACTAATTTCTGCTTTTAAATAATCATTTGCAAACACCACCATAGTACCCTTTTGAAAACTCAATCAGATTATATCATGTGCCTTTGTGTTAGATAAGTTTTATTTTTAATTTTTTCTTTTGAAAAATTACTAAGGCTATGTTTGGTAACGTTTTCGAATTATTTTCACATTTTCCCCAAAATGAAAATTATCTTTCTACATTATTTTCAAAAAATTTCCCCAAAACAAATTCAAATATTTCTCTCTCTAACAAACATGATTTGACCGCTACAGTGAAAATTGTCCTCACTAAAATACAAAATCAAATCACTTTATCTTTTAAATTCTTCTTCCAAAATACATTTTCCCAACACCTTTCAGACATGATTTGACTTGCTACAGTACAAATTGTCTCATCTCAAAACACAAACAAACTTTATTTTATTTCTAAATTCTTCTCCCAAAACACCTTTCTCCATAATAAAATGGAAACGGAAGCCCAAAAGCTTACCAAACATAGCCTAAGAGTTCGGGTTTTGTTGTTAATCTTTGTCTCGTTTGAATTTCATCTATAAAACATAAATGGGCTAAATACACTTTGCACCCCTGAAGTATAGCTCATGTAACACTTACCCCCTTAAAGTATCATTTGTAACACTTACCCCCCTCAACATCAATTATTTTATACTTAAAACTAGTAATTGCCCCGTGCGATGCACGGGATAAACTATTAGTCGTTATGCACACGGCAAATATATTATCATTCTTGCTGTATGGATCCGTTATCTATAGACTACAAATATTTAATCATTATGAACAATTAAAGGCACATAATGACTTTCATTTTTCCACTAAATAATATTCAATAAAAAATTGAAATTGCAAGTTTTCCACTAAATAATATACAATGTAGTATTAGCAGCAATTTCCTATTGTAAACTGGATATTTTTATTACATAAATGTTATAATGACATCAGTTTTTATTGTCCTTGAAATTAGACACGTTAAACACAATTTTCACTACAAATTACTGCTAAAACTTATGAGTAACATTGTATATTATATTGTATATGCTAAAAAGCAATTTATGTACATATTTTTTTTTCTCTACATGTAGTCTTTCTTTATAGCAATGGTAACATGTAACCAAAACATAAAAGAAAAGGCAGACAACAATATTATTTGAATTTTTTGAAGAAAACGTCGAAAAACATGATAATCCATTACAATTTAAAAGACACATATTGATTTCAATTAACTTTCCAAAAGTAAAACGAAGCAAATACCAGGTTAAAAAACTAATTAACAAACAATCGCCAAACTCGATAAAAAGAATTTCAAGTTTTCCCATTTATGATTATATTCATTCACATGCATATAAATGGACTTTCAAGTCTTTTCTTCCAGAAAAATATTCCTTTCATTATTTTGTACAGTGTTTTTGTATAGTATAATCTAGGTGTTGTATACACATTATACTTCCGTTGCACAGTCAAAAAAGGTTAGCACTGAATCTGGAAAAATTATATTAGAAACAAATTTAATATACTTGTTACAAATTATATGAATACCTAGTTAAAAAATATAAAGTTGATTTTTATACCGACTCCTCTAGCAATATATTTGTATCTGCTGGACGCCTCTCTGAACATGATAATGTCCTTCCCGTTGGGCTTGACCGACCATCAACTATCATTCAATCTGCAAAGGCCAACAAAAAGAAGAAAAAACATCATCATGTATAAATACTGCATTCTGAATCATAATTACACTTCAGTGACCATTTATGAAGCACTTAACAATGCCGAAACCTTCGGGTAAAAGAAACCATCGATGATTGATTTTATACAAAAAAAAAATATATATAACATAATCACAAAAAGCTTTAGAATCACAAACTCACCAATTCAAAACCAACACACTGACAAAAAAGCTGTGTGCACGATCGAGCTTTCAACACAACGTGGGAAGTTCTGAAAATGCAGTTTTCTTCATTAATTTATTGTGGAGAACGTGCAGGAAAAATAGCCACACAAAAAAGAAAAAATAATAACTTCTCAAGATAAACGGACAAAGAGACCCTTAGGGTTACAAATATTTCACAAAAATGGAATTAGGGTTTTGGGGAAAACCTTTCTTTTATATATAAAGATTATATTATTTATTGATAAGATGTACTTGTTAATTTCAAAGTAAATACCAGAATGGACTTAATTTTGTAAAACAATTGTGAATAGAATTGTCAGTAACAAATACGCACATAACTAAAACCTCTTCGATGAGATCAAATACAAACACCAAAATTGCAATCTTGTTGGTCAGAGTTGACGTCCATTTTGCAAACTGCAAGACAACTCTATCTATGTGAATTAGGAACAGAGAAAGCTCAGGCCTTCAGCTTCTACTCATCATCAGAGATGTATATCAAACCATCTCATTCAATAATCAAATTTTGTTGAAAAAAACTAAAGGATGACTAATTGGATAACAGAAGAGGCCATAAATGCGTATTTGCCATGTTTTTCATGTTTTATCAAATGGCTCACCAAAAACATATAATCAAGATAATCCAAATTGAATATAAATAATTTACCTTCAAAATCTCATTTAACACCTTTAAAAGTAGCTTAAAAATAACTTTGGCCTCAGTTACACAACCATTACTATCCACTGCACATAAAAAGACAAAAGAGATTTTTTATTAGAATACAAATTAAAAAACCTCGATCAGATTTGTAGGAAAATGATTAAAGATAACAAATCCATATTGTGGAAAGGACATTAAGAATTATTCTGAAACAAATTAAAAGAAACAAAACAAATTAAGTCCAAAGGATATGGTATTTCCATCAAATATAATTCTCAATGCACCACCATTCTCAGTGCACCATTGTTAAATATTGAAAAAAAAACATGTTTAAAGTTTAAAACTGACGAATTTAGAATACTCACCGTCAGTTCTACATCGGACTTCTGTTCCCTCTTAATTTCTCCATTTGGTTCCTGAATTCCAGGAAAAATGAGCATTCAAAATATTAGCACCTAGATGAAAACTTCAAACCAAAACCGAATCTTGCCACTCTCTAAAACCATAAGAGTAGCCGAACTGACCACCATCACAAAAATGCCATTCTTGTGTTTTCTAGAAATAAACGATATATTAGAGCGGAAGCCTGATTCTTCACGTGTTTAGAGAAAATGCAATGTGAAAAGCAGAGAAGAAAGAAAAAAGAAAACGTAAGTGAGAAAAAGAAGAAGAAAACAACTAAATCAAAAGGCAAAAAAAAAAAAAGAAATCCTTGTAGAGAAATATCAACTTATTTCTTACAGAGTTTTAGAAATCAAATGCAATAGTACTATTGCTTACTCAAATTCTCAAAACATTTACCTATGAGGTATCAGAATCGAAATAAAAATCACTGCCGGTGTAAATAGTTTGTAAGAAAAAAAAATCCAGAATTACTCTCCACTAATTAAAACCACCAAAAATTCAACCCCAAATTCAAATAAAGAGATAAAATACGAAAATAGAAGTAGAAATTTCAAAGAGGAACTCATTTAACCCGAGTCATGAGATATCATGAGATATCAGGGAACACCAAAGACGACTCCGACAATGGCCATGCTGGCCAGGACGAATAATGCTCCAATTTGGCCCAAATTCCACCGCCTCCGGCTGCCCCACCCAATCCATTGGATGTATCCGTCTGAAGAACATAATTGGAATTATTATTTTTTCGAATGCAGCGTCAAGAAAAGATAGTTACCTCATGAACTATTGAATTAAAAGAAGCTTTCTTGAAGAGATGGTGCTATATTATAATTGCATCTGTGGATCATAAAAGGCAAATATTAGAAAATATTAAGTTCTACAAACAAAATGCATAATTTGGAAAAAGAATTGATTGAAGTCTTCTTTAAGAAATGATGCCTTATGAGGAATGACAAAGTGGTGATTTAAAAGCATACCTTCTTTTAATAAATCAAGGCTGCTTAAAGTACACACACCAAAACACCTGAAGAAAAAAAAAATAATAATTCAGATTTATGAAGACAAAAAAAACTCAGAACATAATTAGGAAGAAACATGAGGCGGCGGAATTGATTTAAAAAAATAAAATCAAAATCATATCAATTTCTCCATGATTCTGGGTACCTCCAACAATTTCATCTGTGCAATTGAGTCTTTTCTCTGTTCACAGAAGAAGTAAACCGTGAGAAATTAAAACTCAAATATCATGAGATTCTTAAATAAAATCATAACCTACAAATTTTTTTTAATACAGGAAGGAAGATGAGTGAGATGGAAACTAAAGCTTCTGCAGATGGAGAAGAAAGAGGAGCAAACCAAACCAATAAAAGACATTTATTGAATAAATAAAACTTGTCGATGGAGAAGAAACGACATAATATTTATTATTTTGGAATAGCAGATCGTGTTCAAAGATCATGATAACGTGGGAGAATAATTTGGGTTTTCCGTTAAATTTTATTTTATCGTGTTGATTAAAAACTGAACAAAAACCACCAAAAAACGACCGAGAAAAGACAGAAAAGCCCTTAGGGTTATAATTTATTCTCAAATTTGGGATTAGGGTTTCGGGCCAAAACCTTTCTTTTATATATAAAGAAGATTTAAAAAATAATAAACATAACAATCTAATAATTAACGGTTCATAGAAAATTGAAAAGTAACTAAAATTAATTATTGAAAAAAAAATTAAAAAGTAATATATATTGGGTAATAATGAATGAAAATATATTTAAATAATTAATAAACTAAAATAAATTTAAATACTTAAGATTTTTATTAGTTATGTATTGATTTCTTAAAATTTATCGATAGAGTATTTTGATTAATTGGTCCAACAACAATTAAATGTTATTTATTGAAAAAATATCCAACGCAAGATAATAGTTTCAAATTTTAAAATATTGTATTTTTTAACAGATATTTTTAGTTGTATAATTTAATTATTCTTTTAGTTATTCCTTTCAACAAAATAAATTTTTAAGGTATTAAAATTTAAAAATACAAATTAAATTGTGCTTGAGGGGGTAAGTGTTACAAATGATACTTTAAGGGGGTAAATGTTACAGAGGGTATATTTTAGGGGTGCAAACTGTATTTAACCCAACATAAATTAATCTTCGTATTGTCCCTAGGGCCCGAAATATCCTAAAACGGGCCCTTAATAAATGATGGATGCGTTGTCGATATCAACACATAATAGAAGAGGGGTCTTCAGTCTTGCATATAACATGGACGGTGGACCCAACGTATACATACACTCATAATTCATAAATGCAGAGATAATTTGCCAGCGGGGCTCATCAAATTTTTTATTTTATTTTAATTTTTTTGAGAGGGGATTCAACAATATTTTATTCATGGGTTTATATAACATCTCTGTACACTTTCTGTTTTTCAATGAATATAATCTTATTTTAATTCACAGTAAATAAAAATCTTGGATACATATTCTCTTAAATAATTAATTAATCATCAAAGCTTTTCGAAATTATAGGCAATATTTGAAATGGGTTTGGGAATTATTTTCATTTTATTTTTGGGAAAATGTATTTTGAGACAATAAAATGATTCGAGAACAGACAAAGTATACTGTAGCAGTCAAATCGTGTTTAAAGTTTTTGAAAAAAAATATTTTAAAAGAAGAATTTGAAATAATAAAGTGATGCTTATTTATTTTTTAGTAAAAATATTATCTACTGCAGCAGTCAAATCATATCTGAAGAAGAGATAAACTTTATAGGTCGTTTTGAGAATTATTTTTGAAACCTTAAACAAGTACGAATTCATTTCTGAAAATGGATAAAAGTGAAACGAAAACAGAATCAAAAATTGCCCATAGACTCTTAAAAAGAGCTTTGTAACAAAGTCTTCACGCTATGGAGGCATCATCAATTCGTGTCTCTATTTTTCAATAACAATTACATACTAGAAATTTATTAGATTAGTGTGATCTATAATTTTGTAACGGCTACTTTCATTAAATATTATTTTTTTCATAATTGGAAATAAAATATAAAGTGAGTTTCACCAATAACACAAAGGAACATCATTTATACTTGGGTTAAATGCACTTTGCATCCTTGAAGTATAGTCTATTTGTAACACTTACCCCTCAACATCAATTATTTTTTATTTTAAAATTTAAAATATAATGATAATCTTAATATATTTCCACTCTCAATTGGATTGAGTAATTGAAAAATAATTTAAATAGTTTATCAAAAATATCAATTGAAAAGTCAATGCAATATTTAAAATTTTAAATTTTATTTGGTAGAATAAATAGCATGACAATCTAATAATTATTGGATCATACAAAATTGAAAAGTAAATAAAATTAAATTTTTGGAAAAAGAATATATTGTATAATAATGCATGAAAAAATATTTTAAGAAATTAATGAACTTTATAAATAAAAATACTTAAGATCACAATTAATTATGTATTGATTTCTCAAGATTTATCGATATGAATATATCCGATTAATTGGTCCAACAACAATTAGATATTATTTGTTAAATACGTATCAAAAGTAATTCAGATAATTTTTTAAATAAGTTTTTTTAATAATATAATATAATTATATTAAGTGTGTGACATAAGCTGTATTAATGTGGGTGTAAAGTGTATTTAACACTTTATATTTTGAAAAAAAATAAACAATGAAACCCGAATGGCGGGGTAAAGTGCACGTGATCTTTTCGTTTTTGATAAGGAAAAGGCACGTGATCTCCAACTACCCTCAACTCTTCCACACAACTTGACGTGCGGTGCCACGATCCCAAAACCTGTCCCCATTTTCTCACTCTATGAATTATGAATTATTTGTTTCTCTCACTAAAACTAAATATCCTTTCCTTCAATTCTACAGCTACTTTTAGCAGCCGACGCCATTTTTCCCGGCTTTCTCTCTCTAGCCGACGCCATTTTTGCAGTCCTTCTCTCTCTTCTATTTAATACAGTAAAATCATCATCGGAAATTGTACTCCCAATCGGCAATTAGAGCAGCAAATACACCATGGCCGAAGATGAGCCAGTGATTTACCTACATGGAGACTTGGAGCTGCACATCTTCGAGGCGCGTGGCCTCCCCAACATGGACCTCGTCACCGAGCGCCTCCGCCGCTGTCTAACCGTCTGCCGCACCGCCGACGGCGACGGCGTCGCCGTCGGCGACGGTGATGCGAGCGAGCGCGGCGGCAGTAGAAGAAGCCAGCACGACAGGAAGCTCCACCACCACCGTAAGATCATCACCAGCGACCCTTACGTCACGGTCTCCGCTCCCCAGGCCACACTCGCCCGCACGCGCGTGCTCTCCAACTCCCAAAACCCCAAGTGGAACGAGCGATTCCATATCCCCTTAGCCCACCCCTTGTCCTGCTTGGACATCCGCATCAAGGACAACGACATGTTCGGCGCCGACACCATCGGTAAGGTCTTGATTTCAGCTGCCAAAATCGCCTCCGGCGAGGAAATCTCCGGCTGGTTCTCGGTCATTTCCTCCTCCGGCAAGCCGCCGAAACCCCACACAGCGCTTCGTCTCCAGATGAAATTCACCCCGTGCGACGAAAACCCGCAGTACAAACACGGCATTGCCGGTGATCCCTTACACAGAGGGGTTAGGAACACCTATTGCCCCCTCAGGAAAGGGAGCTCCGTAACTCTGTACCAGGACGCCCATGTCAAGAACGATGATAAATTACCGAAAATCGAGTTGGATGACGGGTTAGTGCGAGAACACGCCACGTGTTGGGAGGATATATGCCACGCCATAGCAGAGGCGCATCATTTGATATACATTGTCGGGTGGTCCGTTTTCGATAAGGTTAGGTTGATTAGGGAACCGACTAGACCTTTGCCCCGAGGCGGAGACTTGACGCTCGGTGAATTACTCAAGTATAAGTCGCAGGAAGGGGTTCGAGTTCTGCTATTGGTTTGGGACGACAAGACCTCACACGATAAATTGTTTATTAACACGGTATGTATGTATTGTACATCTTGATGATATATTGAATTGTTTTGCTATTTGGAATACGAATTCGGGATGGTTAGTTATAGTTTATTTTTTCATGTCGTGCTATTTATAGTTTATTTTTTTCATGGCTGGAACTAAGCATATTCTCCGATAGGCAATAACATGTCATAAGCTCACGACACCGTTAATCTGTAACAAGAATGTTTTTGAACGGCAGTAAGAAAATAAAAGATTATCAATAGAGCCTTTAGTTACTCTAAATCTAAATTGATTACAGAACGTTAAACAGTGGAAATATTAAGATTTTACTGAATGAAGTGATAATTGGAAAGATAGCAGCTGTACTGTTCTTTTCTTCTTAGGCCTCGTTTGGTTGGGAAGATTAGCCATGATTAACTAAATAGTATGACTTTGTTTGATGTTTGGTATCCCAATAACTTACCGGGTCGACCCGCAAATATTATGTTATCATGGCCTATCTTGCCTTCTAAGCATGTTTTTCTGTTGGACCTTCCAAGCTCCAATAAAACAATTGGGTTTCATTAGATTATTTAGTCTTATCCTGGCTAATCTTATCTTGGCAACCAAACGAGGCCTTAGTTGTCAATTTGTAAGCCTGGACTGATTAACAGATGACCAATTGGAATACCTAAGAGTTCCTTTGTATCGTAAGATAATAAAATAGTTGCATTGCTGAACGAACTGTTTACTTGAATTGACATGAAACTAGAAACTTTCTGTTGTTGAAATTGTTACGACGGGATTGTTGCAAGTGTGCAATGTAAAATAACTTCTTTCGGTAGTTCAAATAGCCCAACCAAGTAAATGATGCACTATGAAATTCTTGCTCGATAATAATACATGACTTGTCAATACTGACGATAGCTGATCTGATAATTCTTTGATTATTTGACTAACTGTTCTATACTTTCTGGTCTTGTAACCTTGTAGTATTGGTAGTCATAATAGAACTGTAGGCACTTGCGTTATTGATGTATGGTTTTAAATGCAGGCTGGAGTCATGAGAACACATGACGAGGAGACCAAGAAGTTTTTCCGGCATTCGTCTGTGATATGTGTTTTGTCTCCGCGTTACGGGAGCAGCAAACTTAGCTATATGAAACAACAGGTAGATTTTAGTTGCATCTGTTTGTTGATTGGGAATTTTTTTTACGAGTCTTTAATGTGTTTTAAGTTCATCAAATACAGGTAAAGTATTTTAATTTCGCATGATCATCGATATTTGTTGACTTGCTTACTGTACTGCCTTCAGGTTGTTGGGAATCTCTTTACACACCATCAGAAATGCGTTCTTGTTGACACACAAGCACATGGCAATAATCGAAAAATTACTGCCTTTTTAGGTGGTATTGATCTGTGTGATGGCCGTTATGATACGCCTGAGCATCGACTATTCTGTGATCTAGATACTGTTTTTAAGAATGATATTCATCAGCCTACATATGCGGTGAGTGGTTCATACATTGATTGCATTCGTTTTTGCTAAATGTGTTTTCCCTTTAATTGATGTATCATGATTTGGACAAGGGGAATGATTGAGAAGAAACTAAGAACATCATTGATAGTTAATACGTGTTACCATGTCATGATTACGCCCAAAACAAGATGTTTTTCCTTAAAAAGAAATGAGAATATAAGGATTTTTCTCTCATTTATGTGATGATTTGGGCTCAAAATTCTTAGTTTTTTTGTAACTGTTCTGTTATATTCTGAACGAGGATGTGAAGTTTTTTTTCGTAAGGATTTGATTTGGGGAAGGGATTTGGAGGAAGGATTTCATATGACTCGAAATTGGAGTCATTTGAAATCAACCTTAATGGCTCAATTTGTAACTAAAAAGGAGGGGTGATGATTTGATATCCATCATTAAATCCCTCTATCCGAACATGTGAAAGGGATTTGTTATTATGGATTTGAATTCCATTCTCCAAATTCTTGCATCCAAATGGAGCCCAAGAGTATTTGCTGAAACACTATGTTTTTGGTATGAAGTAATTTGAATTTCATATGGTTTTCGCTCATCGAATAGGGATCTTTCCTCATTTATGAGATGATCTGGACTCAAACTTCTTTAATATTTTGTTATATTTTGAATGGGATGTGATGTTTTTTTAATTAATTTCATGCGGTTTTTGCTGATCAATTACCCATGACAGGAAGGTATAAAAGCTCCCAGGCAGCCATGGCATGATTTGCACAGCAGAGTCGACGGACCTGCTGCCTATGACGTTCTTATAAACTTTGCTCAACGTTGGCGGAAAACAACCAAGTGGAGAGAATTTAGTTTTATTAAGAAAAGAATGTCTCATTGGCACGACGACGCTATGCTAAAAGTCGAGCGAATATCATGGATACTGAGTCCTGCCATTGCTCTTTCCAAAGACGGAACATACAAAGCTTGCCCGGAGGACGATCCTAAGCTATATGTGTCTAAGGAAGAACACCCAGAAAATTGGCATGTGCAGGTTAGAACTTAAAAGTCCATTTCTTGAAGGAATGCCAACTGTGTATCTTATTTCGTATAATTTCGAGACTATAATATATATATATATATTGCTTTGCTTCTATAGATCTTCAGGTCCATCGATTCAGGGTCAGTCAGAGGTTTCCCAAAATTCTATGATGAAGCTCAGGCACAGGTATTGAACAAGAACACTCTTAAATCCCTTTTGTCGTTCCGTATCCATGTACATACACTACTGAAACTGCCAGCAGAGCAATCATCTTCGGTTATCCTTTTTTCATATGCTAATGTCTTTAGTGCTGTTTTATTCCAGAACCTCGTATGCTCCAAAGATCTGGTAATAGACGGAAGCATTCAAACAGCATACATTCAAGCAATAAGATCTGCTCAGAATTTTATCTATATTGAAAATCAGTACTTTCTTGGCTCTTCGTACGCTTGGCCTTCGTACAAAGATGCTGGTAAAAATATTACATTTTCTTGTTGTTTGTTTCATTAATTTTCATTCTAGTTCGAAATTACCGTTACGTTGACTTTGCAGTTTGTGCTTTATATTAAAAAATTCTGCTGTACTTCATTGCCAATCTTTTTAAATGCTTTATTGCCAACATGTAAATGGTATTTCCCTATTAAATGGTGTTGGAGATTGAGTCACTCGTTTCTCAAAATGGCAGGGGCTGATCATCTAATCCCTATGGAGTTGGCAATGAAAATTGCTAGTAAGATAAGAGCTAACGAGAGATTTGCCGTGTATGTTGTTATACCAATGTGGCCCGAGGGCAATCCCAAAGACAATGTCGTGCAAGAAATTCTCTTTTGGCAGGTAAATATTTGATGATATATTTGGTGTCATATGATAAAATACTTGATAATAAATAGTTATACATACGTCTTTTCTGCTAGGCCCAAACGATGGAGATGATGTATCAATTTATTGCCAAAGAGATCAAATATATGGGGCTTTTGGATACACATCCACAAGACTACTTGAATTTCTACTGTCTTGGCAATCGGGAAGCAGTTCCAACTACTGTTGATGAGGTCCCTGTGAATGCTGATAAGGTACTTGTCCTAAAACAACCGTTGTCCTTTATTATAACATTCAGAAATAACGTTGTATGCATATACTTAGTCATGGATTGCTAATTGATTACCTTACGAGCATCGATTGCAGCATTGAGTAACTAACTGAGATGGGCTTAGGGGCACATGAACATATACTTGCTAAATTTTTATTAATCTGCAGTCACTCTTCCGTTTTTTTTTTAAATTACTCTGCAACTCTAAATAGTATCTCAACTTATCAGAGGTTATTGTGACATGATTTTTTCAGCAGTGTTAGCTCATTTAATCAAATACTAGCATTTTTTCCCCGTGCAATGCACGGGATATTATTTCAAAAGTGAAAATAATCAATTTAATACATAATAATAAAATATAGTATACTAACATAGTAAAATTTTATAATGTAGTATTATTCATATTTTATATCACATTAGGGTTTTTAATTCTGACATATTAAAATTTATAATCCAAATATATAGATTAATAACGAACCAAATTTCTATCTTTATCTCTTAAGATTTGAGATATATTGATGAAAAATAGGAGATTGATAATTGTTGAAAATTATAGTTAAAAAATTAGTAGACAAAATATATTAAAAATAAATAATTACAAAAGTACCATTAGATAGGATTCTTCGGGATTTAGTTTCAATTTTGATAATTGTTAAAAGTTGTTAGAAATTATCAGAGAAAAAAATATTGAAAATATTTAATTACAGAAATACCATTAGGGTTTTTTAGGGTTGCCCAACGTTTCTTTCTTTTATATATAAGATTACCGTTTTATTCCTTTTTTGGTTTCTTTCTTTTATATATAAGATTACCGTTTTATTCCTTTTTTGGAATCATCCCATGTATCAGATGGATTCGAATCTTGAAAGGACAAATTTTTCTTGGAATTAAACCTTTCTGTAATGTTTTACTTCGTATATACTAAAACTCCTTACTTCTGCATTTGTCTTGTCTCAGATTTCGGAGTCACACAAGTGTCAGCGCTTCATGATTTATGTGCATGCCAAAGGAATGGTAGTGGACGATGAGTATGTAATTATAGGGTCGGCGAATATCAATCAAAGATCAATGGCTGGTACAAAAGACACAGAGCTAGCAATGGGTGCGTATCAGCCTCATCATACTTGGGCAAAAAAGCAGCAACATCCACATGGCCAGGTTCGTTCACTTTGACGACTTTTTCCCTTTTTCTTTTAGAGTCTAATTTAGTTATTACATCTAATTACTGCATTGTGTGATTATTTGTAGCCGTGTGAATTATATAGATCTTTTAGCTCTTTTCACTCTTGTTTCTGAACTACTACTATTTTGCAGGTCTATGGATATCGAATGTCGCTGTGGGCCGAACACCTTGGAATGGTGGAAAAATGTTTCAACGAACCAGAAACAGTGGAGTGTGTGAAGAGAGTGAATGAAGTTGCTGAAGAAAACTGGAAGAGGTATACAAACGATGATCTGACATTATTGCAAGGTCATCTTCTAAAGTATCCAATGGAAGTCGGTATTGATGGAAATCTAAGTCCTTTGACCGGACATGAAAACTTCCCAGATCTTGGAGGTAGAGTTCTTGGTGCTCATTCTCCTAGTATGCCCGACGTTTTAACCACGTGATACCCAACTCACAGTTTTAAAGTGTCGAACCTAACATCTTGTGCAGTGTTCTACTTCTAGAATTGGTTGTTACTCGTTTTTTTTTTACTTTTTTTTTTCTCGAAGGGGTGATAAGTATTGATTTTAATTGGTGCTGATTCGTTGTGTACAAATATATGGAGAAAAAAAATGATGCAACTGAAGTTGATATGTTGTGATTGTACCATGTAGTTGAGGTGGAAGGATGTAATTGAATATTCTACATACTATTTGTTGTGTCGTTGCATTCTCAGTTGTCATGTTTAGAATGTAATTTAATCAAGTAGTCTACTATGCCGTATTATACAGAAGTACCTGAAATCGAATTCTCCACGAAAGTACCTGAAAAGCACTGGGAATGATTTTTTTTCCGGTGCAAAGCCTTCAACAATGAAGTCAGAAAAATGTGTTCATAAAATATAACAGGGTTTTAGCTCATAAAAACATATCAACTAGTTTCAGATACGGTTTAATCCCCATTAGTATACTTTGTATTATTGCACTCCCTCCTTTTAAGTTTCACTTACATTTAGTTCTTAACCCAACTGAAATGTTTGAAATGTCCCTCACTTTATACTATTATCACAACTACCCTTGTTTTCCACTTAAAAAACAGTCTACTAGTCATAAAAACATGTTTTTACCAAAATCGTTTTCCGTACATATATATTTATTCCCAAAAGTTTCCATAAACGTGTTCCGACAAACTTTTTGAACGCTTTTCTACAAACATTTTCGGACATAAACATTATTTATTCCTTTTGTTTTTGAAATCACTGCAAATCAAATGTTCTGCATTCTCGCGAGAGAAAATCGACGACGAGAAAGACCGGAAGATCAAGAAAGAAGAAATATGAGACAAAACTTCGACATTGTCGTTCGACATTATTGTTCTCAAGTTTTATATCGAAAGGGCAGTATCCCGTTTTAAAGAATTGATTTCTTGTTCTTATAACAATTGCATGGTTTGAAAATTATTTGAACCCAATTTGAAAACCTAAAATTGCATTAAAAAAATGCTATTTTGTTGTTAGATTTTGCGAAACCCAGTTACTTTCTTCGAATTGCACGATATTGCATGATTATGATTCTACCCTTTAAGTTTATTGATAGAGAATTTTTCGTTTATACCGATACACTTTTAGGTTCCAAAACACTGTTATTTTGCTTGTAGGGTTTTTTATCCTTGTTTTTTTTAGGGTGTGGTAGAAGACGTATTATTGAGATTTTTAGTATTTACCAAGTTGTCCCATGGTATCACTTTGCTTAGGTTTTTGTATATTATGTACAGTGAAAACACAGATGGGTCCAAAGCAGCACATGACTGCAAAATAATTGGAGATTCGATGAGAATCTTCCAAAGGGAAGGGAAAGGGAAAGAAAAGTGCCACCGCCCAATGAGGACGAGTGTGAGAGAGCTAGGGAGGAGCACCTCGATCACATCGACTCCGACTAAATCAGGTGTTTTCTATCCTTAAACTTTGTGCTAATTTCGTTGAGGGCAACGCAAATTTTAAGTTTGGGGGTGAAAAACATGTTTTTGTGCTTATTTGCTTTAGTTTGCATGCATTAGGTTTTATTTGTTTTATTGCTTTTCTCGTTTTTCTGGAATATATATAAAAAAAAAAAAAAAAAAAAAAAAAAAATTGCTTGAGTCGAATGCATCGATGATTTATGATGATGAGAGATGATCAATGTTTGATGATGAGATTGCTTGTTTTGTGTGATAAGGATTATATGTTTGTTTAACTTTCGATTCAACGGAACTTAGAAGCGAATTATTGCTAGGAATCACACTTTATGCATTGCTTTAGTTGAATGTTTTGTATCTTAAATTTGGAATTAATTTGTGCTAGATCATGCTATGTTCGGTTTTAAAACTCACCTTAGGAAATTTATGATACGAAGTATTGAGTAGTGAGTGATTTGGGATATGATTTGGGCCTTCTTTGAACCGTTTGAGCCTTTCAAGCCGACCTTTTTATCGAAATTATCATTAGAACCTTGATTTGAGCCTCGGAGAAAAGGTGTTCTTTCTTTTAGCCAATGTATATAAGGTAGAAAAGTGGAGATTCTTGCAAAATTACCCCGTGGAGTTCGGTCGAATAATTTTATAACGTCCTTCTTCTTCTTCGAAAAAAAAAAAAAAAAGACGACAAATATATATGCTTCTATATATATTATAAAAAAAAAAAAAAAAAAAAAAAAAAGAAAGAAAGAAAGAAGAAGAGACTAGAAGGGAGAAATAAGGACTAGTTGTTGAATTATTTTTGAAAACTCGATCCATTGTCTCAAAAGCAAAAGTGGAGACTTTTGAACTTTTGAGAATCGAGTTTATTAAAGTCCGTAGAGGTGAATTCATTGTTTCAAACGCCTATCTTTCAAATTTTGGCGTAATCACCTAAAAAAACTATTGTAAAAAAACAATAAATTAATTGAGGAATAAATCAGACTATTCTATATTAGTCTATTTTATTTTAATGTAATAAATAAATTTTAAGTGAGAAGGGTAGATACATAATTGCTCAAATTATTATTTTATTTATTTTTATAGGAAACTCAAAATTACTTTTTAATTCAACAGTTTATATCTAATCTATTAAAAATTAATGGTACTTAAAGGGATATCTGACCTCAACCAAGCCAATTTTTTTTGAGGAATAACTGAAAATTTATTAGGCAATATGAGCCAAGTTCAAAGGCAGAACATTACCGCCAATACAACCAAGATCAGAAGTGGTAGCAATAGCGTGGGCAAGAAGATTTCCCGAACGCTTGACAAAAGCAAAATTGCATGAATTAAAAAGACTAGAAATACGTAAAGATTCATCAATGATGGCTCCAAACGATGCTTCGCTGGCATTACGTTCCCGTAGTGCCGTCATAATTTGAAGGTTATCTCCTTCTAGAGTCACAGCTGATGAGCCAAGTTCATGCTCCTTTGAAATTGCATGAAGTGCCGCATGGGCTTCTCCTTCGACAACCTTGGGTCGTCCTTGAATTATTTTGGCATGCCACCAAAGGCATTTTCCTTGCCAATCACGAGCGACATTTGCTAGAACATAGTAATCTTTCTCCTTGGGAAATGCGACATCAAAGTTGATTTTAATCTTTCCGTGCTCCGGTGGTTTCCAAACGGCTGGGTGCGTATTCTCCTTGCTGTCAGTGACTCGAATTTGAGCTGCCTTATAAGTATTCAGATAATTAAAACACCAGCTTATTACTTCCGACGTTGGGCTCCCCTCCTCGCCATGCATCACTTTGTTCCAATTATCCCACAATTTCCACATGATAATAATTGCTAGGTGAAAAGTATTGGGTTCTAAACTTTGTTGCAGCTGCGTCATCCAAACCCAGGTGGACAGAGGTGGGTTACCATTACAAAACACAGGTGAACGCCATATCTCTTGCGATTCGTGGAAACATTTAATAATATGGAGAAAGGTCTCCGGCACATAACCGCATCGTCGACATAAAGGGTCTGCCACTATTTTCCTCCGATATAACTCCGCTCTCGTTGGTAAAATATTAGAGCAGGCTCTCCAAATAAAGATGCGAATCTTAGGAGGGATAGGAAGATTCCACACAAGTTTCCAATGAATCGTAGTTACCCCGCTAGTCGATTCCCCAGTGGGGGGTCGCCCGCCAGTAATTGTTTGACATCTAGAGAGCAAAGTGTGATAGCATGAACGAACGGTAAACCTGCCATGGGTACGGTAGTATAATGCCAGCCATATCCATCTATCCTCTGTCGTCGAACCTCCGACCGGAACCGCTAATATTATGTCCTTGTCGATTGGCCATAACCATTCTTCTAAAGCCGCAATATTCCATGAATCTGTATTGGCATCTATCATGTCTGAAACTGTGTTCGGAAAGGAGGAATAAATCGGCCTTTTTGTAAAAACTTGAAAAGCGCCATCGTCGGAGAGCCATGGATCCGCCCAAATAGAAGTAGATTGCCCATTACCAATCCTCCTTCTAATTCCCAGCCAAAAATAATCTCGAGCCATCCATATGCTTCGTCATGTCGCCGACGGGCGCCTCCCAATATCAGCCGTAAGCACATCGCAACGGGGAAAATAGCGAGCTTTCAAAATCTTCGAGAGCAGAAGATGGGGCTGAGTCAAGATCCTCCAGACTTGCTTGGCCAGCAACGCAATATTGAACCATTTCATGTCCCGAAAACCTAATCCTCCGTCGGCCTTTGATTTGCATAGTTGGTTCCACGCTAACCAGTGAATTTTTCGGTTCTCACCATCACCCCACCAGTACCTTCTGATAGCTGTTTCCATTTCCTTGAGGATACTATCCGGAAGCAAGAAACAACTCATAATATATGATGGGATCGCTTGCAAGACTGCCTTGATTAAAACCTCTTTCCCGGCTTGTGAAAGTTGCTTCTCGCCCCATCCTTTGATTTTGTACCAGATCCTATCCCGGAGAAAAGCAAAAATATCTTTCCTCGATCGGCCCATGTTAGCGGGCATACCCAAATACTTTTCGTGTCGATCAACAATTTGAAACCCCAAGATTTGCTGAATTGCGTCTCGTCTCTCCTGTGTAGTCGTTGGGCAGAAAGTCATCGTTGATTTTTCAAAATTGATCACTTGCCCAGAAGTTCTTGCGTATTTATTCAAAATGGTTTGAAGAGTGGTAGCATTCGCCTCCGTTGCTTGGCATAAAATAAAAGTATCATCGGCAAAGCAGAGATTGGAAATAACCGGGGCCGATGGCGCAACCTGTACACGTTTTAATTTGCCGTACTCAGTTGCCTTTTGAATCATTGCAATAAATGCTTCTGCACGGCAAATGAATAGATATGGGGAAAGGGGATCGCATTGGCGAAGCCCTCTCGATGGGTCAACCAAGCCAATTGGACAACAGAAAATATCGTGTTAATTGATAGTGAGAATACATCCAACATTAAGACTTTAATCCACAAACCATGATTTGAGTATTTGAAAAATTAGGTATATTAAAAAGTGTGTGCAACAATAAATATTTTGTCGACATTTAAAATCCGTAGTATATGGGGTAGGGTGATGAACAAAATCTATACCTATATAGTGAGGCGTAGGGTGGCTTGGGTTGGGTGGGGGTGGGGTGTGGGGTGGGGGGTTGAAGGTAGATATGTAAAATTTGATTGTTATCATTTATCAAACAAGAGATGATGAACTGTGTCCACTCTACGGACGCGTGGGACGACTGTGTTTGCATCACTTCGACAAGACAATGCACACATTTTTTTGACAGTCTCTCTCTCTCTCTCTTCCCTCCCTTCCGTGAACAGAAAATAAATATATATTTTTACAAGAATCCCATTACACTCTCACTGTGTGTGCCTTATGCTTTCTTGAAGCTTCTCTTCTTCATAATAATAACTATTTTATTATTTTAATTTATATATGTATAAAATAAAATAAAAAATAAAAGAAATATATATTAATTATTGTATTCCCAACAAATCTTTTTCCCATGCCCCATTCAACTGCTCCTCCTCCAAATGTGGAAATCTTCTTCTTCTTCCTCTTCCTCTTCTTCTTCTTACAGTAATAATAATAATAATAATAATCCGACAACTCCGGCGAAGACTATGGAAGAAGTTTGGAAAGACATCAGCTTCAATATCACCTCCGATCTCACCCACCACAACCACCACCACCACCACCACCGCCAGTACCCTACCAGCCGCGGCGTGATTCTCCAGGACTTCTTCTCCAACGATCCGCCGCCGCCGAAGAACTCCGTCTCCCAACCCCCGCAGCCTCCGCCGCTCCCACCGCCCACAATGCTCACCTTGAACTCCGTTCCCGACGATCACTTCAGCTCCCTGCTTCTGCAGCATGAGGACCACCACCACCAGCAGCCCATTTCCAATGTCACCTCTGTCAACGTGTCCTTCGGTGGTGCCGAAAATACCCCCACCGCCGCCGCCGCCGGGAAGAAGAGGTTCCCGGAACTCGAGAAAGGCTCCGGCGACCGCCGCCACAAGCGTATGATCAAGAACCGCGAGTCTGCTGCTCGGTCCAGGGCTAGAAAGCAGGCAACCCTTTTTCCTCGATCAACTTCTTTTCAGCTTTTTTTATAGAGAGAGAGAGAGCGAGAGAATTCTAGAGAGAGAGAGAGAGAGAGAGTTTTATGACAGCCAAAAAACACTATGATAAGCTCTTGTCCGAACTCCGAACCCAGTTCAATACTTAATTATTTAATTTAATTTCACTTCAATTTTTTTTTTCTTTTCATATTATTTAATTTGCAGGCTTACACGATTGAGTTAGAGTTAGAAGTTGCCCAATTGTTGGAAGAGAACGCCAAGCTCAAAGAACAACAAGAAAAGGTGTGTGTCTGTCTCTGCGTGAGTGTGTGACTGTTTTTTTTTTTTTTTTTTTTTTTATATAATTAAAAAGAAATATAATGTTTGCTCAATTTAGTGCAAGTACTGTTTGAGAATTTGGTTTGTCTCACCGCCCTGTTTTTGGTAATAAACTGATATATCACCATACATGTTTTATCTTGTCCTTTTGACATTATTTGCATACAACAACAATTTGACTCACTAAAATTCTTGCCATATATGTATATAGATAGATATATGTATAGTAGTTGCATACATACATACATACATAGATACATACAACACAACCAACACTGATTTAAAAATGTGGCAGTTATATATAGCGGCGGCGGCGGCAGCAGATCAAAATCAGAAAAAGAAGTCTTCTCTCCATCGAACTTCAACAGCTCCATTTTGACATACATTTCAGGAATGTAGAGAAATGGTAGTTATGAATCTTTTTAATATATATTTAGATTTTACTTTTTGAGCAAAAAAAGAAGTCTCTCTTTCTATCTAAAGGTCTCTCTCTCTCTAAAAGTCCAAAAGAGGAGGAATTTTCCTATGTTGTGGGACCCACTTCTCTCTTTCTACTTTCTCTCTCTTCTTTTGGATTTGGGGGAATCCTGTGTTGGGCTGTTTTCACATCTTTTTTGGCAGCTAAACTGGGATTGGCTGGTCGTGGAATATTATTGTACAACGTACACTGCTGCTGACATTGGATTTTGCAATATATTTTGGGATTCTTCATCATTTATTCTCTCTTCTTTGCATTTTCTTCTAAAGTTTTTATTATTGCTGCTTCCTATTCATCTTTTATTTTATTGCCTCTCTTTTCCTTTGTGTGGGTCCCACTTTGATTTTTGATGTGAAATTGTTAAATATATAATTTTGAAGATTAAACCAAAATGAAATTAAATGGACATGTAGGGTTTATTTGATTCTACACCCAGTAAAACAAAAATGAGATAATTATTTACACACATCCATGTATACACGGTCATGGGGCGGGTTGGGTTTGGGTCGGACCCAGCGAATCCGGGTCCAACTTTTAGGTGACCCGAAACCGACCCGTGGGAAGGCGTGTTCGGGTCTAGGGCGGGTCCATCCAGGCCGGGCAGGTCAGGTCCAAACCAATTTTCATTTATTTTTTTTCCAAATAATTACAAGAAAGAAAACATAAAAAACTTAAATCGAAAATTGAAAAAACATGGGGATAAGTACAGATAAATCCGCAAATACAAACTTAAAGCGCAGATCAGTTCCTACAGACATTTTATAGGCGGATCAGTCCCTACTGCAGAGTTTCACATGCAGTTCAATCCCTATGTTTGCAATTTTATATTATTTTTTTTTACCTCTCTCTCTCTTCATTTAATTTTTATCTCTCTTCCTTTTTTCTTAGTTTTCTCTTTCCTCTTTCCTCTTTTTCTCTCTCTTTTCTTTTCTTGCCCGTTCCAATTCAAAACTCAATTTTTAGTTATTTTTCTTCAAACAACAAACGAAAAGACGCAAGAAAAAACTAGTGAACAAAACAAAATGAACAGAGGAAAGAAACCCATTTTCGAAAAATTGTGAAGGGGAAGAAACGAGATTTTTTTTTTATATCTAGCCACATATTTAGAAGATGTTTGATGGTTTGATATAGGATCTGGCAAAACCGCTTCTCGTGTTATTTTTTGAAACATTTTGTGTTTTATGTGACTGCAGTAGTATATGTCGTATTAAACAATTCTATTGCTAGTGTGATTGGATCGTGTTGAAATAAGAGATGAAAAGTACTAGTATTGCTCATCATGTAGTACAAATAAATGCGTCAACATAGTACACTTACGTCTAGAATCAAGTATATTTGGTTCAGTGGTGAAGTACGTGTTGTCTAAGTGAGTATCATGTCGGCATTTTGTGGCATTTTGAACTCTAAACGCAACACCATTGTTCATCAATCTTAAAATAGTCATTTAAAATATATTTTATGTCCCTCCCACACTCACTAATCATTAAATTTATTATGAAATTGGTACAATTCAATTCATTATAATTATGGTATAATTTATTCTACATAAAAATGAATGCATTACACCGGTGATGCACGTGTTGTCCATTCATAGAGTACGCTTATTTCAATGAAAAAGTAGATGTTCTCTGTTTATATGGTACACTTGCTTTATAGATATTAGTTTGGGACCAATGCAACAATATAAACTCATTTTACGAGGCATTCCTTCATTTTATTACTAATTACATGAAATGAGATAACGTGGGAATCCATCAACATCAATTATGGTAACATTTGAGAAAAATTTCAGTTCTACATACAAACCTTGTACTATATGTGAATATCATGTAGGAAATCAAATATATTTGTGGACTCCAAACGTAACACCAATGTTCACCAAACTTAACTCATCTAAAACATAATTTATGCATCTCCCATACTAATTCACCATTAAATTGTCAAGGAAATTGGTGCAACTCAATTCATCACAAAATATAGTATGTTTTGTTCCACAGGTAAATACAATGTATAAACTGGTAAAGTTAGAATTATCCATGCATATAGTATTGTGAGTTTATTCATAAAGTATATGTTGTCCATTCATATTGTACTGTTATATTCTTTACATTATTGTGGGACCAATGCATCCATATAATATTATTTTAAGAAGCATTTCTTCATTTTTAGACTGTTAACTTGAAATGAGATGGTGTAGGAGTTGATCAACATAGATTATGGCAATATTTGAGGAAAATATTAGCTCTACACATGAGCCTTATACACTACACTTATATGAGTATCATGTAACAAATCCAACACATTTATGGTAACTTGTACACTTATATGAGTATGATATATGAAGTTCAACATATTTATGGCATTTTGTACTCCAAACGCAACAATAAGGCTCACCAACCTTAAAATACACATCTAAAACATAATTTATGCATCTCCCATACTAATTGATCATTAAAGTGTCAAGGAAATCGGTACAACTCAATTCATCACAAACTATAGTCCGATGTATGAAACACCGAAGTACAGTGAATACACATGTGAAATACATGTCTAGAATTGACACGATATCTTCTTTTTTTTTTTTTTTTTTTTTTTTTTTTTTTTTTTTTTGAGAAAAAAAAAACTAGAAAGTAGTTGTTCATTAGTATGGTACGGTTATATTATTTATATTAATTTGTGGCCAAGTCAACCATATAAACTCAATTCATAACAAAATATAGTACCACGTGTTCAAAAAATAAGTGTAATTCATCAAAATACATGGTACAATGTTTTCAATATAAAAGTATGAGTAGAGGTGACCAATAGTATTGTTAGCTCTAAAGCAAAGAACATATTCCTGCAACTACATACACATAATTACAATTATAACAAATACAGCGTACTATAAAGTTCCACTACTAGTAATTCCAATACTATGTTTCAACAAGATCCAAATGCACTAGGAATACCATTATTGCATATGTCATATACTACAAAATCACCAAGAATAATACAATAAACTTTTTTCCCATTCCCTATATCAAAGTCATCAAACATCATACATCAAATCCTTGCTAGGACTAAAAATGCTTTGGGAACATGGTAATATCGCCGAAGAATAATACTCAGGGGAGGAAGTGTTCAAAATCGACAATAAATAAATGATCTTTGCAAACTCGAACAGCAAAACAACAGATATTGGAACCGATTTAATGATTAGGGGAAACAAATCAAATCTTATTTCTTCTCATTCACCATGCATTCTTCGAAAATTAGTCTCTTTCCTCTTTTCTTTTTGTTTTTTTTCTTCTTCTACTACTTTGGTTCTTCCTTTTCTTTGTTCTTGTTGCATCATTTGTATTGATTTAGGAGTTTGTTTTCTAGCGCCTTTTCGTGTTCATTTTCGTTTATTGTTTGAAGAAAAATAACAGAAATTGAATTGGAACGGGCAAGAAAAGGAGAGAGAGAAGAGACATAGAAAAAGAGGAAAGATGAAAGAGAGAGAAAAGGAAGAGAAAGAAAATAAAAAAAATATGTTATTCCAGATTAAAGTAAAGGGTATTTTAGAATTTTCACTTGCCTCTAGTGACTGAACTGCATGTGAAACTTTGCATTAGGGACTGATATGCCTATTAAACGTCTGTAGGGACTGATCCGCACTTTTAGTTTGTGTTTGGGGATTTATATGTATTTACCCAAAAACATGAGATTAACTTTAAATTCAAAATAAATAAAAAATTGAATTTAAAGACAAAACAATTTTAGAAAATATGAAACGGTTAAGACCTTGAGACATAAACTAAATAAAATGGAAGTTGCGAAGATTGAATTATAATTGAGAATTTTTTCAAAATTAAAAAAAAATGAAAATTCAATATTTCTTTTAAATTAAGTGTAAATGGCAAATATGCTCTTGACAATGGCACTTAATTAAAATAGGGACATCCAACTTTTTCGTCTTTCAAATAAATCCAGCTCATTCAAACTTATTTGCAACAAAGGAAAATACTTTTATATATACCAAAATTACCCCCAATTCATTGAAACTCAATTCAACTCCAATTTCATGATTTACACCACAATTTAGCCCAATTTCATCAATTAACCAATTTTAACCCTAATTTTAATTTTGACCCGCCACCACCGGTCTCCGGCGTTCTTTTTTTTTTTTTTTACTTTTTTTTTTGAATTTTTTTTCCAGTAGGTCAACCGCCGTTGACCGCCGGGTCTCCAGCAATGACTTTTTTTTTTGATAACTTTGTTTTTTCTTAAAAAAATATTTTAATTAATATTACTGTATTGGCTACTAAATTACTGTCTCCAACAGTTATTTAACTGCGGAGACAGTAATTTAACTGTTAATTCACTTTTTTTTTCTTCAAAAATATTTTAATTAATATTACTGTCTTGACTGCTAAATTACTGTCTCCGGCAGTTATTTAACTGTCGGAGACAGTAATTTAACTACTAATTGATTTTTTTTTAAATATTTTAATTAATATTATTTTATCTTAAATATCATTTATAAATAAATGATTTATCAAGAATTAAAATCCCAATGAAGGGTGTTTGGCATATAGCCCCTTATAGAAAATACCTGGAGTCTTTCAAAGGAAACAAGATTCTAGGGATTTGACCTAAAACTGAGCCCATTAAAAATAATATTATTGGATCACGGTTCACCAATAGACTCCAAGCCCAAATATTTATACGAGCTCAACAGATGACCAAATCGAACTCGTCACTAAATAAAAACATGGCAAACGGAAAATAAACTGTAAAAACTAATGAATTTCCAAATTGATTGCCATATACTAAATCAAGATTGGTAGACAAAGATTGGTAGACAAAGATTCGAGTAAGTACATCTCATCCAATAAAGAAATCCCATTCAGCTTGGCACGTTGTGAGAGGCCTTCCTCTCTAATCAAATAACATGTCACCCACACACACTTAACCTCCTTTGCCCCTCATCATATCTCAACTCCCCACACCTCCAAATTCCATTCTCTTTTCCATTGTTAATAATCCCAAAATTCAATATTCAATATTCGAAACAAAAAATGGGGCGGAGCAAAGGAAATCTACGGTGGGGATTCATCCGAAGAAAGCTTTTCCGATCGTCATCTCATCATCATAACCACCAAGAAAGCAACGCAATTATCGTTCTCCACACCAACATTAGTGGAAGCAGCTTCAACAGCAGCGCCTACGAAGACACCGACAATGCCGCTTCACATTTCATGTACACCGAAGACATGGCCGCCATCACAATTCAAACATTCTTTAGGGGTCACCTTGTATATTCTTCTACTACTTCACTATCTATATTATAATTTTCTTTTTCTTTTTCTTTTTTTTTCGGTATTTAGATATATATGTTGTAGATATTGATTTATGTATGGATCGTGTATATTGTGTAGGCGAGAAGGGCTTATAGGGCGTTGAGAAGTCTCGTGAAGCTGCAAGCGCTTGTCCGTGGGGTGGTAGTGAGAAGACAGGCGCGCATAGCTCTGCACTGCATGCAAGCGCTCGCCCGACTTCAGATTACTGTTCGAGCTCGCCAGCTACTTCTCATCAATAATTGACGGTTCTGATTTTTAATATTTTTTTTTCGTTTCTATCAGCTCTAATTATACTCATGGTATGATAAAATTACTCCGAATGCTAAGAATTTCTAGTGTCTGTCGTGATTGTAACAGACTCCTCGTTTCTGTTCTTTTTCTTTTTTTCTTTTGTTCGTTGAGTTACTAATCGAAAAGTCTTGTTTCATACTTGGCTTATCCGTTACGAATTTCAATTATTCATCTCTGTATATTATTTTACGTACACATGACGTGAACGATGATTGATGAAAAAATAAACGATGAAATATCATTTTGAAGCGAAAAAACTCGTACCAATTCTTTCGGAACTAACATATATGCACTTCCAAATATGTCTTTACATTGAATCAACCATCTCTCGGAGTTCTCATACAATCTGGCCAACGGCCAATCCTGTGCAAAACTTCCAGCCTGTCACTTTTACGGGAAACTAAAGGACGGTATATTGGTTATAGCCATTGAAAAACTAAGACGAGAGATATTAAAAGGGAATGAATCAGATCAAGTATAGAGTGTATGTACAATGAAGATGCAAATAATTTTGGAGCAATATTTCTGTTCAGTTCGTTGGATTGAGTGTAGTTATCGGGTAGAGGTGGCATACTGGCATAGTTTACAGGTTTAGGTCCCAATGCTTTAGAATCGTCATCGATGCCGTAGCCTGCATTAGAGTGATTTCTTTACTAGCTAAATTATAATCAGCAAATTATTTACTCAAACAATACTTACAGTCGAATTTCTTCCAACCAAGGACAAGTTTTTCCCGATCAAACACAATGCGGTAGCCGGTCATGAAATTTTCTGCACAGGGAAGGATTAGTGTCTATCTCAAACAGAAGTAACAGGATACCTACTTCCTTTATTTCAATCTCGTAAGATCAAGTAAAAACTTAGCAAGTGTACAAGAAGACAGATACATTATTAAAACACAAACTAATCGCTTTTATACTTTCCCTGGCACGAGGTTCAAGGTCAATGATTTAAAATGTGCGTCTTCCTTGGAAGTCAATACTTCAGTTATATTCTAAATTATGTAATAAACTTGACAGTGTTATACCGAGGATAATTTTTCTGCATCAGATAATTTAGATGCCATACAAAATCATCGAAAGCCTAAAGTTTACAGGTTAAGTGTTAAATATCGATTTACAAAAGCAATTTCCTGAGTCGAATATTGACGACCATGAGTCCATGACATTAAAAAAAATAAGACTGCGAGATAATCGATTTCAACCAACACCCAATTATATTGAGTTCTTTTATCCTATGGAAATGACAGGAAACTTACGCCCAATTATATTGAGTTCTTGACTCTTGACAACAGCCAGACAATATACAAACTCATGCTGCAAATTATAACCAGAAAACCCGTTTGAGAAGCAGGAGAAAAAAAAAATCTACGTGGAAGAAAATGCGTCAAATAAGCAAGCATTTGTTTATCTTACAGGATTAGAGATAACAATTAATGGATCATATACAACCATCTGTCCTCCCCCATCCAGTGTCAGGCTCATACCAGGAATCAAACTGGTGCTTGTGTTGGAGCTATTCAAAATCCAGAGAAAAACGGGATAATCAAGAATAATTCTCGAAGAACATGAGAAACCAAGCACAAATTTAGCTCTAACCTCATAATATAACAGTAGTCAAAAGGCATTCTTGGATCAGGTGGACGCCGCTTATCCCGTACATGTAAATGGAACTTGCAGAAAATTCGAACATTATAAGATTGAACATATCTAAAATAGATATAGAATCTGACATCTGAGGAGGGCTTACACTGTCTGAAAGCATTGTGTATGAAGGGTCAACAAGATATGTAAAGGAGGTGCCGGTATCAAAAACTGCAGTGAACTTCAAATCGAGTACAGTGGTCCCCACACGAATTTGATTGACATTAACGTTATAGGTTGGGCTGCAAATCAATATCATTAGATAAAGCAAAATGTAATGTAAAAACCGAGAAATCTTCTAAACTCACTGTAAAGAGTTCATATTAAAGGGGGTCTCTTCTTGGTCAAGGCTACCCTTGTCTCCAAAATTAATCCTCCCTTTCCCATCTTGTCCAAAGCACATGGAGAAAGAGTTTGCTGCATAACCTTCTCTGAACAAGACACTCGGAACTGATACTTTCTCAAAACCTAATCCAAATAGACCATTTGGAGCTGCGATATCAATGAAGGAACCAGTTTGGACCTGCCCACAGCTGCCCAAAGCAAATGATAAAGTCATGAGGAATTCGAGCCTTATTTGTGAAAATATCCAAAAAAAAATAAAAAATCATATGTTGTTGAGTTGATACAATTAAAGTCTTTTCCCACAAAACGTCAGGCTTTTTATTAAGCCTTACTAAATACAGGACTTTACATAAATTGCGAAATCATCCTTCGTTGCATATTTCTGTAATGGAGTATTACAGAGACATATATACAGTCCGGAATTCTGATCAATCTCTACTAGGAAGCTACTACCTAAAAAGGTTGACAATGTCTAATTAGTAATTACAACATCAACTGTAAATAAAAGCAATCACTGCAAATCATATTCTAATATGAAAACCATGTAACAGTCCCAAAAGTTAATGTTCTCTAACCATCAAATGATCATGTAATCCCAGTTGAAATATAATGACTGCAGATCAATCTAACTTTAGTTTCTTCCTTATAAAATGTATTTCCAATTGAACATGTTTTGTTCAATAATATTGTTTACTACAGGTAGTAGCATATGTCACATTATAACCTAATATGTACACCCCACATCCTCCCCCCTGCCCCCCCCCCCCCCCCCCCCCCCCCCCCCACCCCCCGAATCAACCTATAACCTACAGTTGACCCTGCATAATCTACATCCAATAGTCTTCAAGTTCTAAAGTTCAACGCTGTTTGTAGGGAATCCTTTTCACATGAGTTGACTTCAGATACTTCATAACTTTATAAGCAGATTGAAGATGAGATTCCTTCGGTTTGTGCATAAAAATGACTAATACACTTCCGATCAATACGTACAAGGTAGTCTACGAAGGTTTGACTAATACCTATAACCACAAAATCAACTGCAAGTAAAAGGATCATCATTGCAGATCCTATTCTGATACACAGATCATGTAACGATCCCATAAATCATTCCCTCCAATCAATCAGATCAGACCAGATCATATAATAATTCTAGCCTTCAAGTTCTATACCATATGTTGCATACCTGCTGGAACTTTAATCGACTTTCTTATTAGTGAAACATGCCTAAAACAATCCAACATTATTTTCTATCTAAGTATAGGATATCCTTAATGTAGATTCCGCAAGTCGAAATTTCACAATAAACGTCAATTGCGGCAAATGACTTGAAAGTTTGCAGTTAACGGTTATACTCATAGGTCATAGTTGAAACTGAATTATGAGGAATTAGTAATTACAACACTAAAAGGCACTACAATCTCAGGAATTCTAGAATATGTCAGTAATATAAATAGAGAGTTTAGGAACTCACCCAAACGTAACATATGCTTGTATAAACTCCTGATCATTATCTAAGGTCCGTAAGTGCAGGACATCTTCCAATAGAATTCCAGAAGTCGAAGTTTCTGATGAGACGTAAGACACATAGTAAGGGCAATGATTAGACGTATCGTTGCAGCTATCGTGATACATGCACAGGTCATTATTGCATGTGACATTTTTGCTCGTAGATGATCTTTCTTGATCATATATGCTAAGCCCAAAATCCTGCGGTGGCAAAGAAAATCAGTTAAAAATTTATCACTAGATACAACAACGAAAAACAAAACTTACCTAAGTGTAATAAGAGATTGCATTGAACACAACTAGTTACCCGTAAAATAAATAAGTTCATGTAAAATCGAAAACATGAATCCGAAAACCAGATCATTCGTAGAAGGTACATACATACGTAAAAGGCGAATCATTCGTAGACGCGCATTTCACACAATGGCAGGGAACCCAAAACAAATCGCTCCCTGTATCAAGCGCCACGAGAAACTTCATCCCGGGAGTTCCCAACATCACCGTTGTGTAGTGCAAACTACAGCAATCTCCATGTATAAATTAAATAATCAATATGCAGTTCGAAACAGCAAAATTAAAGCAGCAAAAAAAAAAACAGTTGAGATCATAGAGTCAAGAGATTTCAACAAATTTATCAAAATTCCAATTGAAACCCTCAGTATTTCAATTCAGTGAAACCAAACCCTATAAAAAAAAATTAATTAATCAGTTGTCTTACAATCCTAAAGAGCTGATTCGGAAAGTGGCATTGCCGTCGGAGAAAGTGAGGGCGGCACCACCGCCATCAACGGTCGACAAAGTCCGGCGATGAAGCGCGTGGTCGTGGCTCGCCAGAAGCGCGTAGTACTCGATGGTCCCCTTTTCCGGCCAATTGTGAACCTGAAAGTTGGTTCTGCTCCGGCGGGACCACTCCTTCATTGGATCAGAAAATCGGTGGTGCATTTCGAGACTGAAAATTCGAGCGTCGATCAAGAGAAGCGGACATAGTACACAGATTGATAGCAGGAAAATGAATTGGGAACGCATTTTCGCAGAAGAAATTTAGGTGTAGAGAGTGTCGAAAGACAGCCCTTCCATATAAATGGCAAAAAGAAAATACGGCTGCTTTATATTACTCATTTTAATATTTTAGGACGCTTTTGGTTAGGTGGATAAGGCATGATAGACTATTTAGTCACCCGTAATTCAATGTTTTGACACTAGATCCAAATTTGGTATTGATTAACAGTCCATTATCCAATCATTCAAATGCATGAAAAATTGTTCCACCTCTATTGATGGGGATAATTTTTTTTCTACCACATATTGACTAATTTTATTTCAGAAATAGAGTAGAACTGCGCGAAAATTGTTTTTTGCTGCTTTATTGCATGACATACTTTCTCGAAAATTGTGTCCGTTGATTTAATTTCGAGGGTTGAGATGAACATTGGAATTGTTCCACAATGAGCACGCAAGTAGCCTACTTTTCGACCACTTTCTATTTTGTCCAACAGGTAATTTTTTTTTTCGTCTTTTCATAGTATTGTTTTCTTCATCAATTGCTAATAATTTCTTGTTTTTTATTTATGTAGATAGTTTCTCATAAATTTGGAATTCCTCAACATGTATTTTTTGTTATATTTTTTTGTGACGGTTTTTAACTTTCATTTAATTTTTATTTGTATTATTTAGTAAGACTGTTTTTTTTAATTATTTACACTTTACAATTGTAGCTTGAATTCGAAAAATGTAGTATTATGGGAGGTTTTTGGTGGTAGCATTATTCTAGGTAAATGTGGTTTTCATTTTTAAATTGTTTATAATTTTGAACGTCTTTGGGAAATGTTAATTGTGGTTTGGTTTTGAGTGTGTTAGGGTTTACAAATTTCGAAAATTGTGGTGTGTTATGAGAGATTTTCGTGCCAGCATTAATTTGAGGTAAGTGTGATTTCTTTGTTCTTTGTTATTTCTAGAATAATGTTTAAATTGTTTGTATTTTTTAATGTGTTTGACAAAATGTTAATTTGTAGTTTGATCTACGTTGTGGTTTTGAGTGTATTAGGGTTTTCAAAATTTGAATTCGTAGGTGTCTCGCGCGAGATTTTTGGTGCTAGCATTAACTCGAGGTAAACATGATTTATTTATTTGTAGAAATAAATTTATTGTTGGAAAAATATGATTAACAGGATTAACTCGAATGTGTTGGTAAAATATTAATTTATTGTTTTGGTTTTGAGTGTGTCAGGGTTTAGTGTATTGTGGGAAAGGCTTTCCTCTTGCTGCAACTTTTGAGAGAGATTTTTGGTGCTAGTAATCGTGTACTAATTTCAAGTTAGTAAGTTATTTGCTTAAATTTTAATTAATTATTTTTTAAAATTACATATATTATTTATTTCATTATATTGTGTTCCCAAGTACTTTTTTTTTTTGGGTTATTTGTAGGATAATAGTTAAATTATTAGTGATGGTAGGGCAACTCCAACAATGGTAATAAAAAAATGAATACAGTGTTTTAGTTACTGAATAAAAGTTTTCCACTCGAACAATAAAACATCAAATGCATCATCACTTTTAAATATATTAATTTATCCAATTCAACCAATTTAAATACATATTTCCGATAAAATTTCATATCTATAATATTTTGGTGGCCACGTGTCTACTTATGATTCATTGTCAAGATTTTCGATAAGATTTTATTTTCTAAATTGGATCTTTAAAAACTCACATTCCTTCACAGATCATTCATAATTTTTATCATATTTTCTCTATTTATTTCATGATGCATCGTGATTCTGCCGTTCTATATGCTTTCTTACCCGACTCTGATTCAAATGATCTTGAAATGCTCTTAGAAGCAATGGAAGAGGAGGAGTTGAGAAAGAAAGACAACGCAAGCGTCGTCGTAGTTCAGTTCCGGGTAGAAGGGTTATTCATCGCAACAACGTTGAAGGTCATAATAGACTTTATCGTGATTATTTCGCTAATAATCTTGTATATCATGATGTTTATTTCACGAGAAGGTTTCGTATGTACAAACATCTATTTTGTATAATTATTTCTAATGTCGAAGCATACGATCACTATTTCATCCAAATAAATAATGCAGCAGGGGTCCCTGGTTTATCAAGTCTTCAAAAAGTAATTGTTGCATATAGAATATTTGCTTATGGAGTTCCTGCCGATTTACCGGATAACAACATACCCATAGGTGAAAGCACTGCTATTGAGAGTTTACGCCATTTTGTAAAGGGGTAATATGCTAGGAGCCCCTCAAATGAAACTTAATTTGAACTAAATAACAAGTTCAAATCCAATATTTTAATTAAATCCTTATAAATTTAACAATATGTGACGTACATCATTAATTATTTTTATCCCTACATTACCCTTATAACCTAAATATTTTAATCTACATATTCATTCACGTATTTTGAATTAAATTTATTTCTATTTCTTCTGACCTCATTCTTTCTCTCTCTCCCCTCCATCTCTCGTCTCTTTCTTTCTCTCTTTTTCTCTCCCTCTCTCTCCATCGCTTTCTTTCTCTCTTTTTTTTTCTCTTTTTCTCTCCCTCTCTCTATCGCTCTGGACTAGTTTTTTGTTTGGGCTCACGAATCAGTTGCGCCATATGCTTGGAGAAGAAAACAGGGGTGGCGGCGAACGAGAAGGCGGCGGCGGAGTGGGCATAATTGAATCTTAAGGCGGCGGCTACGGTGAATCTATTGTGACGATGGATCTGAAGGCGCCGACAGAGTGGGTAGGGGTGGCGCGTCGGATCTATGGTGACGGTGGTGGATCTGAAGCAGCGATGGAGTGCGTAGCGGAGGCGGCATCGTTTTTGGGAAGAGATGAGTCCAAATAGATGAGTGGTGGTGGGTTATGGGGGGGTTGGTTATGGCAATAACGGAGTTCGAGGGTGACGCTGGCCCAGCGGCGGCGCTCGGAGTTCGAGAATGGTGTTGGTGGTGCGGTGATGCTGCTGGGGTAGGTGATGGCGGCGTGGGTGGGGTGGGTGGTATCCTTAGAGGCGTGGATGGGGGTGGGTGGTCTTTGGCGTCACGAATTTAGGGTTTGGTGGGTGGATCTTAGATTTTCTGGGATGGATCCAAGATTTTTCGATTTGATGTCTATGGGTTACTAAGAGCGTCTGGCGGCTAGGGTTAAAAGGAGAAGTTAGGATTTCAAGAATATATCTATGGATTATTACGGGTTACTACGGGTTACTACGGATTACTACCGTTTCCTATGGGTGTCTATACATGACTGAGACCGATTTTTTTTTTTAAATTCATAATTTTCAATATTAAGTAGATAATAATGGAAAAAATAGATTCCTAAAATACTGAAAAAGTACGAAAATGAATAAACAAAAAAAAAAGAGTAATGTGTTGTACGTAAAAAGAATAATAAAAAAATGTTCGATGCAAAATGAAAATGTTAAATGCATAATAAAAAATGATAAACGCAATTTAAATATTATTTGGTCCAAATTTTATATTTTGTGTATGGTCTTAAGGCCCCTTTTGTAAAAGCAATTGTTGCCTTTTTTTGTGAACAATATTTAAAAGTAGGGGTGAGAATAAAAAACCGAGGAACCGAGGAACCGAACCGAAAACCGAAAAAACCGAACCGAATTGCACCGAACCGAAGTATACACCGCATACTCGGTTTTCATTTTTATGTGAACCGAAAAATTCGGTCCGTATTCGGTTTTTCAAGTTGGAAACCGAACCGAGGAACCGAACCGACACAAAACGACGTCGTTTCATTAAGTATATATATACCTGTTTATATTTTTTTTTTACTTTTAACGGAGAAGGGAGAGAACGCACAATCACAAATTCACAGATACAAAAAATTATACCCGACTCCCAAACTGAACCCTAGCGCCGCTTCTCAAATTCTCCATCGCCGTCCTCGGACTCTCACCAATCGCCGGTGACTCGCCGCCCTTGAAATTCTCCTCCAAGGTTTCACTGTTCAAAAATCACGCAAAGGGTAAGTTGTTTTTCTTTTGTTCAATTCGTCTACAAACTTTTTCTTTTATTTTATTTTTTGCTAAATTTATTTTTGGGTTATTTCGTTTCTTACTCTTGCTGTTGAATTTTTTTGTTAACCATCAAATAGGATGTTTTTGAAAATTTAAAATTTGTTGAGATTTTAAATAATGGGACAGATTTTAAATAATGAAAAATTGTACAGTGAGTTTGTTTCTTGAAATCTTGACTTGTTTTTTTTTTTTTTTCCTTTCACAATATCTGCTTTCCCACAGATTCTCTTTTTCCTTCAATAACATGTCATCCTCTTCTTTTTTTTTTTTTTTTTTTTTCTTATCCTTTTTTTTTTAACTTTTATGCAATAATTGTGTTTAATTTTATTTCTTATGTATATTGTGTAGAACTGTAGATGGGAGTTGGTGACTATGTCGCTCATTTTTACTGTTGGAATAATGTTTTGTGTGGTTTTGCTGTGGAATAAATGTTGCTGCTATTTTTTTTAATGAATGTTGTTGCTGGTCTTTTTTTTTTTTGTGAAATGTTGAATTGATTTATTGTATATTTTTAGCTGATTTAGAATGAACTTAAATTGATTTTTGGGCCTATTTGGGCATAAGTTTGGGCTGATTTTTTTTATTTCTGAATTTTGAGGTGCTTATTGACATTTTTGGGCTGATTTTTGGGCCAAAATTAGCCCAAAACCGAACCGAAAACCGAACATAAATTGAAACCGAACCGATAGTTTAATGAACCGAAAAGGAACCGAAACCGACAAAAAACCGAACCGGAACCGGTCGGAACCGAACCGCAGGGAACCTATCGGTTTGGTTTTTGGTTCTTTACGAACCGAACAATTCGGTTCCGGTTCCGGTTTGTGGCTAAAACCGCACCGAACCGAACCGTTCTCACCCCTATTTAAAAGCACCAAATGTGGTCAACAATATTTAAAAACAATATTTAAGAGCACCAATTGTTTCCCTATCATAATCCGTGTGACCGGATTGATGTCGATTGTTAATTTGATTAAGATAAGCAATGAACTTTGCACACTGAGCATTAATATTTTGCCAATGATTTTTTATGCTTTGTTCGGTGTGTCTGCTTTGACCCATATTAATTATGAATTCATCATAAATCCTCTCCCAAAATGTTGTTGCATTTTGATCGGTTCAGTGAATGGCATATTTGCTTGTATATAGCCATATTGAGGTAATACAAACATCTTCATCGGTTGTCAAATTCGTCGATTTTTGATAACTTCGTTGACTTTGTTTATTTACGCATCGGTTTCTACGATTGGATTCAAATTATAGCATTTATCATACAACGACGAATCGTCACTAAGAAGATTTGTAAAAGTCCCGCAGTAATAAGAGTCCATCTACAAAAAAATGCAATTAAAAATTTACGAGTAAAATACATAAATTAAAATCCAAAGCAAATTAACTAAAGCTAATTCAACCAAACAAATTTAACTGAAGCTATTTTAACTAAAATAAATTACCTAAGCTCAGCCCAGTCCACCTAACCCTATCCACTTAAATCAACTTGAAGGTCATAAAACTAAACCTAATTTCAACATCGCCTCTCTCATCATACTGCCATTGCAAACAAAAAAAAAAAAAGCAGAGAACATACCTCTGCTTCGCCTCTCTCCTTTTCGGTCTCACTCGTTCTCTGCTTCACCTCTTTCCCACTCTCTCTTTTTGCGTCAGAAGAAACTACTCTCCTTTTAGTGTGGAGTCAAATATAAGATTTGAGAAAATTATTTGGTTGGGTTGTAGAAATATAATGAGGTGAATCTAATTATATAATTTTTTCATTTCTTACCGTTGGCTGAATCTGGTTTTTTTAATCAACTTTTTGGTTTAGAAAAAATGACAGTTGGGGTTTGAAATTACCGTTGTAATTATTTCATTATTAAATTTATGGGAGCCAAAAATGCATCCACCGACCATCAGCACCAAAATAGCTCATGTGTTTGATTACCCTGCTGGAGGCCGAAAAAATGAAATATGGGCATTAAAATGGAAGTTAGACATTTGATGCCTCCTTTGATTATGCTCTTAGAGTTGCACTTAAGTGTGTTAGATAAAAAAAGTTTGATTCTTAATTTAAAGGGGAATTATGCAATACCCCTCAAATGGGAAATTTTTGAACTAAATCCAATTGATTTTTAAAGACTTTTGCCTACACTCAAATTTCACTATTAATTAGTGAGACCCCCCTAGACTAGTGTGAAAAGACAAAAATACCCTCAACTACTATAACCCTAATTATTTGTCCACCTCTATCACTTTCATCTTCTCTCTTCTCCACCTCTCCACCTAAATCCCTCAACTCTCTCCAAAATTTCCAAGTTTCCTCCACCAACGCCGCCGCGCCACCGCCGTTCTTTGCTGCTGTCGCTTCCTCCTACGTCTCTACATAAATAATCTCTTTCTCTCGTGTTCGTCGTCTCTCTCGATTTCTCTCTCTTTACACCACCATCGTCTCCACATAGATCTATATATACACCACCACCATCATCGCCGCTTGTTGCCGACGCCGCCTCCTTCGTTTCCACGTAAGGCTATTTCTCTCTTTTTCGTTATCTTTCTCAATTTCTTAGTTTTTTTTAGATATGTCCACCACCACCACCACCATTGTCGCCGCCTCTCTCACTCGCTCTTTCGTTCACCACCGCCGCAGCCGCCGTTGTCATCGACGCCCCCTCCCTCTCTTTCATTATTTTTCTATCGTTATTTATGTATTTTTTGATTTTTGTGTTTTTTTTCTCCAGATGTGAACAGCAGGTAACATTGTTATTATAGTTATATTCGAATATGACTATAGTCATATTTATGTATTTTTCGAATATGGCTGTAGTCATATTCGAATAGGACTATTGTTGAATATGACTGTTGTCATATTCGAATATGTTCTATCTTCTCGTTTCAAGTTAACTTGTAATAAAAAGATTCAAATTGTGATTTTTTGTGTGGATGTTAAATTGTTGATTGCATTGTTTTCGTAAACAATAGGGAATCTTCGTTGTTTTATATTATTTGGTAAACATGATTGTACCACACTATATAATCGGAATTTTTAAGTTCAAAATGTAAAAAACTTCAATATAAAGAAAGAATATGGCTACAGTTGATATAGTCACATATAGTTATATTCAACTATAGTCATATTCGGCTTCGTAAACCCGTCGAGAAAAAAAAATCATTTTTTTTAAACAAATAAATTTTTTTAATAAAAAAATATTAAAAAATATAAAAAAAAATTAATTTTTTTTTTGTTCTTTTTGATTTGTTAGAATTTTTTTAGGAACTTGGAAGCAAATTTTTAGGAATTAGATTATTGTTATGGGAAGATTAGTTTTAGGAATAATTTGGAGAAATTATACGAATTGACATAAGGGTAGTTTTGGGAATAATTTTTTTAGATGTTATCACAAAGAAAAATTTAAAGAGTAGACATATCACAATTTCTTAGTTATATATGAGGGGCTTATTGCTAATGACCCCTAATTTAAATTCTTTGAATTGTTTTGGAACTTATGATAGAAATTTCCAAAATTGGGATGCAAATTATATAATTTTACAAAATTCTGAAATTTTAGAAAGAATATATTTTGATTTTTTTTTTGAAAATACAAAAATAAAATAAAATGAATAATATCAATTCCGAATAATAGTAAAAAAATTGAATAATAAAAAAACACTAAAATACAAATTGAAGGCGTAAAATTTCTAACAAATATAGTCGTTGGAAAAATTAAAAGGACTGTTAGAAAAATAATTTATTGTAACGGTTATAACCGTTAGAAATATCAATCTAACGATTTTCTAACACTCTTAGCGACATTTCTAACGATATATAACTGTTAGCAAAATTACAAAAATGGTACAAAAAAGTTATATATACATATATATATATATATATATATATATATATATATATATATATATATATATATATATATATATATATATATATATATATATATATATATATATATATATATATATATATATATTTAATATAAAAAAATTTGTGTATAATAGAATAGAAATCATTCCATTAGAATAGCCATTCGTGAATCCATCTAAGAACAATCATTACAATTATTTATCCACCATCCTATACCACTCATACATATACTAATCATAGGTTCTTAACATTCATATAACATAAATCAAAGGGAGTACACGAAGTACATTAAGTTACGTACATACTAAATCGATTCAAATAACTTTTAAAAATACCATCATCGAGAAGTTGAACCTGCCAAACGTACTTCCTTAATCCATTAGCAAAGTGTCCCATGTCATTATGGTTTTCGGCGTAATTTGAGCTGAACTAAATTATTTAGGAAAAAATATGCTGAAATCAAAAAATAGAAAACTCCTTCACGCTCAAGTTTAAGAAAACTATATCAAAAAAAATTAAATATCATATTGTTATATACTTCATTTAGGTACATACTGAATACGATAAGATAATGTTAAAGACCTTACCATGTCTAGCATACATTTTGTTTAATTTTCGGATCTTGCATGAGTAAATAATTATCTTGTTCTATACTTCATTTAGGTACATACTGGATACGATAAGATAATGTTAAAGACCTTACCGTGTCTAGCATACATTTTGTTTAATTTTCAGATCCTGCATAGTAAATAATTAAAGAGCAGTTCAAGTAAGTCATCTAAACTCAACTGCCACATTGATTTAGTTGAGTTCCATCCCGATTTCATTGCAGAAATTCGTCTCCCCATAAGCTTTAAGCAACAAACTAAGTACATTACACAAAAAACAAATGTAAATCAATGTAAACTAATATCCACTTTAAAGTCAAGTATCTATTTTTTTTTATTCAAATCCAAACATTAATTGAGAGAGAGAGAGAGAGAGAGAGAGAGAGAGAGAGAGAGAGAGAGAGAGAGAGAGAGAGAGAGAGAGAGAGAGAGAGAGAGAGAGAGAGAGAGAGAGAGAGAGAGAGAGAGAGAGAGAGAGAGAGAGAGAGAAACCGATTTTTGACCGATTTTCGGCCGATTTGTGCCACCGAAGTTTGACCCTCCTTAAAGGTTTGACCTCCTCAAACCGCCTTAACCCGTCTAAGACCGCCTAAAACCGCATCTGAGGCAAAAATCGATTTTTCAAACCTTTACACTAAAATCGTAAAGGTTTGGGATCGCCTCCGCCTCTAATCGGCAGCCTCGGCCGATTTTTAAAACATTGATTTCAAATATTTCAAAATAATTATTCACTGCAGATTTACAGTAATAAATTGAGCAATTTGCCCATATAAATCATAAAATCAACAAACAAAACAAAATATATGGTGGGCAAAGAAGGTCTTTACAATTTCTGGAAAAAAAAAATCATATTTTCTACAGCAAGTGATACTAGCGATTTACGGAAAAATAAATTATATCATACCTGCTTGATTTGAAGACCAGTGACGATTTTTTGCCTCAAAATCCAGTTTTTTTGTCATTTTTACTTTTCAATACGTGATAATGTATTGCTTTTGAGTTCATCTGTCTTTTTGCTCTTGGGAGTTATGTATTGAAAAAAATATTTGGTTTGCCTCTTTGTACTTCCCTTCCATTTGTTTCCTTTTTGGCAGGTGAAAAAATTAGGTTTTGCTGAAAAGTAATGGTATAACAGTAAAATGACATTAATACCAAGGAGGAATATTACACATCCCACCCCTAAGCTTGTACGGGAGATCCTTGGATGAGGGTCAAATACTGTTAGGCTGCTCATCAATATTGGACCTCTAGTATTATGATAATGTAAAGTAAACATGTTATTGGGTTGTACTAAAATAATATATATAGGCTAATATGTTGAAGTAAACGAGGCCTTAAGCTAATTGCAAAAATGAAATAGGTTTGTACAACAAACTAATTTTCTTTCTAATAACAAATCAGTACGTTAAAGGACTTTGTGGAGAGCTCATGAATCCCAAGTTATGCATTCTCTTTCAATAAAAGTTGTTGCAACTTGCAATGTTACCGATTTTAAAGAATGTAACCGATTTTTACTGAGGTTGATCATAGGAGACATAGTCTCGGCGGGTCCGGGTCGGGACCTGTTGGGTCCGGGCTCGGGCTGGGTCCGGGGCCAAACCGAATTTTTAATTTTTTTACATTTAATCATCGAAAAATTCTCCGGTTAAGGATGGAACACGAGTTGCTCCAAAATGTATCACATTCCTAACCACTCACATACATCAAATCTTTGAAAAATAATTAGCAACAAATATATATAACATAAACTAAAAGTGTAAAATGATGATAATAAATAATATTAAATGGATTATTAATTAGCACATTCATTATTATTAAATAATGTTAATTAAATTATTAACAAATGTAATATAATAAATAAAAAAATAAAATGAAGGGACTTGAGCTTAATCCATTTAAATCTTACATTCGATTCAAATAATTGAATAAAATGTATTAAAATGATTAAATTTTATGATCTACGATTTGATTCTTACGGTTTTTAAAAATAAAATTTTATTATTTTTTTATGATCAAATTTGCCTTCATCGGGTCGGGTCTGGGTAAAACCCTGCCCATGTCTATGCTTATGTTTAATTTTGGTCAAGTTATATTTGTATACTTATTCATGGACAAGTCCTGTTTCTTTTTGGAAGGAGCCATGTTGCATTTTGTTGTTCGATGGTATTTCCTCGTTTTGTTAAACTTTTGTCGAGTTTTATTGCATTTTTTTGAACTTTGCCTCGAAATTTCTCATTTTTGTTGAAAAATCCCAAAAAAAATAGAAAATGGGAAATTCTACTTTTCGCCCTTGTACTTTGTCTTGATATCATTTTACCCCTTATACTCTCGATTGCATCGATTTGCTCCCCTGTAGTTGAAAAATTGTCTCAATGTGACCTTCGCCGTTAGTTTTCAGACCTTTGACTTAAACCTCATTTGGTCTAAGTCTGAAAATTATAAAAAAACCACCCCTCCCAGTTTAAATAATTATAAATAAAAAAATAAAATTGTGGCTGCCGTCGTAGACTATGTTTTTTTTGTTATTGTTGTTGTTTTTTTTTTTTCTTTTATGTTTTTTTAACAATTATTTAAACTAAGTTGCGGGGTTTTTTGTAATTTCAGAGTTTAGAGACCAAACGGTGTTACGATCAAATGTCCGACAACTAACGGCGAGGGTCACATTGAGACAATTTTTCAAGTGCAATGGGACAAATAGATGCAATCGAGAGTAGAAGGAGATAAAGTGATATCGATCGAAAATACAAGGTGGGAAGTGGAATTTGCCCAATATAGAATTCCCATTATTTACGAATTTGTAAAAAGAAAGTATAATTAAATGCAATTTCTAAAAGTTTTTAGGGGATGTTAGGTTATGTCTCTAATTAAAAAAGTAGAAAATAAGAATATGTTTAGTATTTTTAATTTTATATAGATGTAGAAACGAGAATATATTTGACTAGTTTTTTCTACGAAAGTACGTGTAAAAGTACAATATAATGACTCCATGATTTTGGTGGGGAAAATATTCCAAAACCGACATGATTTTTTTTTTTATTTTAACTTCCGAACTAAAACAACGCAAAAGTCAAAATTTGCTGGACCAAAATTTAGAATTTTGACCAAGGAATAAAAGCAAAGAAGCCTCTCCAGAATTGCCTTCTGTCCTCCATTGTTGAACAAACAAAACCTGCTCTCCAATTTTGGCGCAAAGAGTCGTAAAACAGAAATTCTGCATCTCTTCAACAAATTAGATCTCATCAAAAAAGGAAGAAGATGCAACCACAAACTGACACCGCCGCCCAATCCTATTACCACCAGTACTATCAGAATCCCACCTCCGCCGATCCTCCGCCGTTCAATCCCATTTCCGCCGCCCCTCACGCTTCCGCCCCACCGGAATTATTCTCTCCTCCCGATTACTACAGTTTTCCATCCAATCACCCCTCAAATCCCGATCAGTACACTTTCCCTCACCTCCACGAAGCTTCTCATGGTCATCTTCTACCTTACCATCAAAATCAGCCTCCTGTAAACTACGATTATGCCATCCGCGCAAACCCTAACCCTAACCCTAACCCTAGCCCCAACCTCGAACCGAGATACGATCCTCAATACTCGTTGAATTCGTATCACCATGGCGCTTCAGCTTTGCCGTATGATTCCAATTCATTTGAGACCAATGGGAATTATGGAGAATACCAAGGGAGAGTTGATGCTGGGGTTTACAAATATAACGGTGGACAAATGGAGTCGTCTTACGGTGGGAAGGAAGGCCGATCGTCGGACTCCGGAAGCGGCGGCAGTGGGGTGATGTTTGATGATTATGGGCGGCCGATTAATGTTCCTGGAGGAAAAACTCATAGTGGATTTGTGAATTCTGCACCTAAGATCGTCAAGGCGGTTCCAAAGGCAGAAGATTCTGAGGATGTTAAGAGTGGTATTCAGAAGTTTCGTGTCAAGCTTTTATCTGAGGGTTTCGATCAAGGTGATATGGATGTTCTTTGTCAGGTTTGTGAGATGTTCGTAGTTAATTCTTTTCGGTTTGCTTGTCTTGGTACAAATTTGGATTTTGAACTAGTTGTTGCTTCTTTTTATATTTGTTCAGTTTTCGATAAGAATAGTTTCCGTGCCTACTGTTTCTAATACCTTTTCTTATCGATGTTTTGAAATCGATTTTAGATTGGCCTGGATGGGATACGCATTTTGGATCCAATAACCAGCAGGACGTTAAAAATATATCCACTTGATACAGTGACTAGATGGGAGGTACATACACTTGTTGATAATGCATTTGAAATTGAAATGTGTATTTTTCACTGATTGTATCGTGATTGATCCCTTTTCCTATCCAGGTGTTAGATATGTATATCTTTGCATTTTGGGCTAAAACAAATGTTGATCCAGAACCCGCGCGGATCAGGCTGAAATCAACTAGTTACACCACAAACAATATTCTGGACACAGTGACAGCAGCAAGCATACAGGTTGGGATGTTCCCCTGTATCTTTTTACTTCTCTTATACAGCTTTACGGAGAATTTTTCAGTGACCTTATTTATCGATTAATGAGCCTATTGAGTTGTGGGACTGAGTGTGGTTCTAACACTATGCCTTATCATTGTTTCACATTGTTCGTTCTTGTAGAATGATACATACTAGTTTGAAGGATCCTGATATTGATAGGGAAGTGCTTGAAGCTGTAATAAAATTAATATGATTTGCCAACTATATTAGATGCTAACCATCTGCTGGATTGCTTTGTAGTTGTGCTTTACTTTATTAGCAGAGGGTTGATTATCTTCCCCCGCATTTCAAATATAGAATATCCATGATACTAGAATATACATAAGGGGTCCTCTTTCTTGTGCTAATATTGTCGACATATACTTGAATTTTACTTTAGATACTCAGTTTTGGAAAATCCATAATATACAGCATACATTAGGATGCATTGGGTTCCGTTCTTATACTAATACAGTGTTTATTTGTAATATAAGTAATTTGATTAGAATTTAGTCTAGGTTGGAGTGTTATTATTCATTTTATGGATCTAATCAGCCTCAGAGTATGTTCAGCTTGTGAAGCTGCTGAAGCATCATGAAAGTGATTGTACTTGTGAACTTTCATTATTTCCATTTTATATAATTTGTGTTACCTGTTCCTTCTTGAATTAGTCGTTCTGACTGCTGCAGAAGGATTTTGTATTAAAAGTCTTCATATATCTCTGTGAGTAACTTTTCATTATCAAAGGCTTCAGGCACATAGGGACGGATTTCATAAAATCAAAATGTTGGAAGTTGTGTTAGGAGCTCTTCTATTCAGTTTTTTGTTTATTACATCATGCAAGTGCATTTTCCCTCCTTGTTGTTTTCTTTCCCTTTCATTTGACCAGCAAATTGCTTCCAAAGCTTCCAAACTAAGACTGTCTTGGTCTGCTCCGGGCCAGACTTTTCAGTTTTCACAAAAATCAAGATTCAACACAAATGCAATAAATTTAGAATCATTCTACATAGTCTTAGAGTGGTTCTTCTTAATGGAGGCTTTTATGATCACAATTGTTTTTCATAAGCTGCAAAACATTCACCTGCAATAGGCATTCCCAGAGTTGCATGATTTGATATCTTACAACTACATAAGCTATTGGCCTACAGAAATAGTAAGAACAACTTTGTTTTACGCATGTTTTACTCCAGTGGTTATTTAATTTATTTTTCAATAGTTCTCTTCAAGAATGGGTATACTTTTAAATTTCGGATCGATTTGTTTGATACATTCATGATCTTCAGCATAGAGAACTTCTGACCTGCTTCTGCTGAACTTATAGGTGCATACTGCATGAAGCAAATATTTAGGATGAAATATGAGTCTTGATGATGCATTACATGTATTAATAACTAGCTTATACATGAAATTACTGTACTTAAGTTGAACTTTTGGTTTACTGCACAGTCCAAAGAGATTGGACCAAGCTCTTCGGATCTAATCAAAGGAACCGATCAATCACTAGAGAAGAAGAAAGCCTTCATTGATTGGAAGAACTTGATAAAACCAATTAACGAGGAGAAAGATCACTGGGTAAGTTTAACATGTCTGTTGATTTGTTTGTTACTAAACTTTTTTACTACTGCTGGTTTTTGCAACTCAAAATTTCTTATTGGTAATTATGACTAAATGTTTTTCTTTCACTTTAGGTTCCAGACGAAGCAGTAACCAAGTGCAAAGCTTGCATATCAGATTTCAATGCTTTTAATAGAAAGGTTAGAATCTGGTTTAATATTGACAGTTTGTTCATTATCACCGTCGGCAGGACAATCACAGTTTGTGATTTCAATATTTATAACACAAAACTAATGGGTAATTGTTGGAATGGAAGAAACTATTGGAATGTGTAATGGAACTGTTTAAAAAGTCAGAGCAAAGAGCTGGATATGCTAAAACATTTTTCTCTAGTCGTCTTCCTTGATTTTCTTGGTTTAGTCTTCATCGTAGTAGTTAATTTATTTGTTCTAAGTTTTTTTCTACTTTTCTTTTAACATTTTTTTTCTCCATTTAAGAAAAAAGCATACTCCTTGATTTCTCACTATAGCTGCGTATATTAATGGTTATCACTATTTATGCTTTTATTTCCCAGCTTATACATATGCTTATTTTCTATTACATATTGGGGTCTTACCTTGATTTCTGATTGTTTCTTGTTGGTTTGATATTGATCTTGCTTCTAAATAATATTATCTAATATAATAGCATAATTAACATGAGTAGCTGCAAGAGCATCATATGTGAGCTTGATTACGTTTGTTTTGGCTTCAAGATACTTTTCAAAAAGCTTGTAAGTACTCATTTTAGTGTTAGGCTTTACTTTATCCACCTCCGCTCTTGTTGAGTTCCCCCTACACTCTTGTGCTCTTAGTTATCTCACTTTACACCCCTTGTTAAATAGCACTTCAGTAGAAACTATGATAAATTTAAAACATACCATTAAAATATAAGTAAAATGAAATATTAAATTTAATGTTAATTATTAACATTAATTAATCAAGTTAAACATATTCTTAAAACATAATATAATTATATTAATATTAGAAGTATTTTGATTAGAATATATATAAGGTTGGGTTTGAAGAGTATAGAAGTATGGTGAGACAATGAGAGTAAGTGGGGTTGAAATGAGATAATTGAGAGTGCAAGGGGTAAAGTGAGACTCAACTAGATTAGGAGGAGGGGTTAAAGTGGAATTTATCCTAAATTGGATTGATTTATATTCGTTATCGTACTGTCTGCATCATTCTCACTTAGATGAGAAACGTCTAGATGGAGTTTCACATGTGGAGGATGCAGACCTCAGGGTTCAACCTCAAAACCATGCTTATTTAAAGATTTGTTCTGTATATAAGCCATTTTTGGCATTACGTGTGGATGTGAAGTATTTTCCTGCAAATCTAATTCAAGTTTCACATTAGCGTATTGCCGTATTCATTTATTTCTGCAACCTTAACATCTCAAGTTTAGTTTTTTCCTAAAAACCTTGAATTAGTGATTGTCCCAAATTGCAAAAGATCCATTTGTTCTATGCTTATCTTCTTTTCCAAAGTAATGGTTCATATTCTTGAAGTAGTGCATAGTACATAGACTTGAACTTTAATCTTTGGGAGCACATCTGTTATTATGAGCAATGCTAATGAGTGCTTGCACTGCATGAGCTCCCTGCCTCAGAATGAGAATCGTATTAATAAATCTTTCTCTTTTCTGTCCACATTGCTGCAAATGTTAATCTGGAACTATGTAAACTTTAAATGATAATATACAAGGAATCTTCATGAATAAATGGTGGATTTTACCTTCTACGTTTCTGTAGTTGAATCACCAAACTTGTTCACAACATCTATGTCTTGGTGAAACTGCCTTTGTTTTGTAGTACTCTTATGCTGACTAGCTGCATCAGTCACCGTCTTAGAGTATACGTAATAAATGGTTCTTCACACAAAAATCATTGTTCTGAACTTTAATCCCCTGACAGTTATTCTGCATTTTGCCTGAAAATGTGTTCCTTCTAATTTACTCTTTGTTGATAATCTTCTTGTCTTATTCCAGAGTTTAATTATCTCTTCTCACTGGGTAGTCTTTCACCTTTTTGTGCATGTCATCAGCATCACTGTAGAAACTGTGGCGACATATTCTGTGACAAGTGCACACAAGGAAGAATTACCCTTACTGCAGATGAAGATGCTCAACCAGTTCGAGTTTGTGACCAATGCATGGTATGACTGATTTCCCAAGAGCTTTTCTAATTTTGTTTCTCATAAGCAACAATATGAAAATGAGGTATTTGTTGCAATTAGAATATAGACGTGTCTTTCTTTTGAGCATTAAATTCTATTGCCCCGACAACTTCGCAGCTGGTAAATGAGTGAAACAATCATCTGATTGCTCATGGTTACAATACCTTTATTGTGGATTGGTCCGTCTTGAGTAACAATTTTGGTACCTTTCTGTAATGGAAGTGGCCTGCATTAGCTCTTAGCGAAGATATCTATAAGTTTCCTGGTTTTCACGAATCAGCTAAAGTTTTAGTATAGCAATATTTTTAAAGAAAAAAAAATCTGTCTATTTTGGTTTCAAAAGTTAAAAAGTTCACATTGTGAAGCCAACTCAAAAGATGAAAAGCATGTAAACTAAAAGACGTAATTATCTGTAAAATGAGTGCTGAAGACTTCCTCGCAAATTTGAAGAACAAATACCCATAAAAGATCTGGTGTTGCTGGCTTTCTATAATACCCTTTATGCTCATGTTCCTCAATTTATGACACTGTATCATATAAGCTTCTTGTCTTTATTTTCCTACTCTGACTTCCTTGTTGACTTCATCCATCATCCCTGGTCAAAAAATTGACGCATGTATGTATTTTACTTCTTATTACCTTCCATGTGCACTAGTGAACCTCCTGAAATTTCTTCTACTCTGAAGCATCTTTCTTACATTCATTTCTCTCACCCAGTCTTCCTACCATTATTGGGGAAACAGGCTTGATGTTGTGGATTTAAGGTTCCACTATATCCTCAATACAACAAATCATACATCAAATTTGTTCCATTATACATATGTTTATCTCCTCTGTTTGACACACTTTTTCGTCTTCTGAAATAAACCTGAAATCGGGAAGTGGCATCTGATTTCCAGTTAGATACAGTCCTCAATTAGACCAACGATTCTTGGGAAATGTATTCTTGCCTACGGATAAAATGATCCGTGACATCTATGTAACTTGCAAAAATTCATTTGTTTGTTGATCTCAATTCCTCTCCCTTAACTTCCAATTTGAAATACTAGCACCTATTTGTAAAACATTTCATGGTTTTCCTTCACGTCATTTGTTGTCTGGAAAGAAATTTTAGTATGTGATACATATTCGCCTGTTCAGAAATTTCGGTTTACCATTCTTGTACCCATTCCACGAGATCATTCAATTGTTTTTTTTATAATTTACGTTCTGCTTTCTTGCTGAATCAAAAATAAGTATCTAGCAAGATCAACTGACTTCGGGAGACAGAAAATTTATCATGAAATATAAGTGGTGCATCTGAAATTCGATGATTCACTTATTAGAAAGTTCTAAGTATAATTATAATTGGTATATTAGAATTAAGTTGTCTACTATCTGAATGCTTTACATTTCATTACTTATTTTTGTAAAACAGTATTCATTCCCTTCTCGATATCTTAATTTTTTTGTTGTGTTCTCTCTTTTTCTTATTTTTATGGGCGTGGAAGAATGAACAGCTTTTACATGATTCTTCCACTATTTCCATATACTAATTTATGTGGCTTAGATTGTAGGAATTTTCCTTTCTTTTTTTCGCCTCTTATTTATAGTCGCGATTCGTATGGTATTTTGTAGGCAGAAGTGACCCAAAGACTGAGCAATAAGGTAGCACCTGGAAGAGTTGCTGGGTTACAGAGCCACGAGGATCTTGCTAAAAGACTTCAGGTAATACAGACAGCTATATAATAAATTTCATCGCTAACCAGAAGATATATATAATTATTATTCCTAAGCTTGTCGGAAAGCTTAGTTTAATAATGTTTAATTGCACAAGTGTTGCTTATATAGTGATGTATGATTTCATTTGACGTCAGGGAGTCATTCGACACCAAATCTGTTTTCCTAATCATATATATATGCGAGTGTTGGTTCTAATCGGACCATCTGTTGTTGGACCCCTTTTTATTTTAAAGTCAACTAGCTTTGTGGCGAAGCAGTTCTTATGCTGTAAGCATATCCATAAAAAAAACAAGATGTTGTCACGAACCTGAATCTTCACTTCTCCTTTTTGGAAACAAAAATGTTTTACGTATGAATTTCTCTGTATCCAAAATATTCCGTTCTTCGTACTTTGTTCTTCAGTTGGATCCATTTTAAATGGGGAGGGGCGAATAACGCCGATTCAAAATTGTTTACTCCAGAAAAAAAAAAAAAAAAAAAAAAAATTGTTGAAGAAAATGAGCGTATGATGTGATTTTGATTGCCCACCTTTATTGAGCTTTAAGGACATGCAAGATTTCCCGTATTCTTATTTCTTAAGCTTGTGATTCGTGTATCTCCTCAAAACAATAGCTGTAGTTTGTTTTTTCACGTTACGCATTATACTATACTTTGACAAGTATAATTAACATGTGACTATCTAATCGCGTGTCATTTTATCGTTTCCAATTTTGAGCCATTAATTATAATTAACATGTGACTATCTAATCGCGTGTCATTTTATCGTTTCCAATTTTGAGCCATTAATTAGTCTTTAGGATTTCCGGATTTTTAACGTGGTTAAGGTTTTCTGTTGCAGGAGGAGATGGACAAAAAGCGAAAGACGGGTAATTAAAACATTCAGTACTTGATCGTGCTTCATATAGTAGTGTACTAGTGCTTGTTGAATTGTTTCTAGAATATTTTTGAAGTCAGCTAAAAGAAAGTTATATTTGTAGGAGTGAAAGCTGAAGCCTCAGCCTCTCGAACAAGAATGAGAGAAGTTGCCTGTCCAACTTGCACAGTTCATTTACAGGTTTCTTCTTTTACATTTAACCTTTAACGAAGAATTAAATGTTTAATTTATGGAATTAATAATTTTAAAAGAATTTATTTATTTATTGAAGTTGATGTGATTCGAGTTGCAGGTTCAGGTTCCGGCGTCCGGTTCTGAAACAATAGAATGCAGTGTGTGCCAGCATCCATTCCTTGTGAATGCTCATTGATCACATTCGTTCATGCGTACCGAACAATTGTGTAGAGTGCTGATTCGTCTCGTGACGCATAATGCCCAGTTACACTTATAATGTATAGATAGATATATATGATTCGTGTTTGTAAACCATTTGGCAGTGTGAACGCAATACTACTGTAAATTAAACTTATTCAGATTCCTTTCATGATGTGAATGATGAGGCCTTCGGGATGTTCCCTTTACCCTGCTCTTTTCAAAAGTTTACGAAAGTTACATTCTCTGGTGAAGATATTAAATCACCTGAATTGTGGGGTTTCACCTTTTTCATTATCTCCCTCTTTGTTGAACTATTTGCCTGTTACCTCTAGTTAATAAAGGAGTGACAATGGAGAGGGAAGTTTCAAATAGGGAACTCCTATAATATATTTGAAATGTTAAATGCCGTTTTAATTTAAATACTGTTTTGATTTCGAACATGATTTTGACACCTTTGTAGTTTGATTTTGGCAAATTCAAAGTACGAAAATTGTAATCCTTTGAGATAACTTCCCAACTCAACTCGAATGAATTAGATCGGATGTCGAGTCACAAAGTAATGCATCATATGAGTTATAGTTTGAATCTTAGATGACTCAAAATGTCAAGTTTGTTAGCGGTGTTAATTGATTCATGGATATATTCATTCGACATCCAATCTTAGTAGTGTTCCAAGTTTGATTAGAAAGCTACCTTATAGAACTACGAACTCCGTACTTATAGTTTTCACAAATCGGCCTCGAAAAAAATTCTAAATCACATTTGAAATCCAAACGGTATTATTAAAAACTGAAACAACATTTATCACATCCCATTATATATTCTCGGTGTTTCGAGATCAAGTGTTCATAATGAATGCATCTCCTCAATATATGTTTAAGGGAATATAGTATTCTCAAATACAGAATAATGATTGTTTTCCACGGGGGAATTAGAAGTTACACGGTTCAAATTCACTCGGTGTAAATAACCAGGTGTAACATCTAATTTCCTTTTCCCACGGTTCAAAATGAAACAAAACAGATACAACATAATATCCACTAATAAAAAACCGACACGTGTCTTAACCATGGTTACTGTACAAACTGACTAGTAGTATAATACATTATTTCACCAAGAAAAAAAAAAACCATCCACATAAGTCATAACAAAACTAAACCCCTACCTACTTTACTTCCTACTAGTTGAGAAAAAGAAATAAATAAAAAGAGGGCATATGATATACACATATATTGATCAGTCAGTCAGTTCATAAGAAATGAACCAATGATAAAGTAAAATAAACTCAACGAAGTTTGTTTTGAGCAACAGCCTGGCACAACTCATCCTCGTAGAATAGGACTCTATTCGAAGCCAGTGATTTGCAAACGGGCTTTTGAATAACCGAAGGCACCAAATACTTTGAAGAAAACGAAGACTCTTGGAACAGAACTGCTGAAACTTGACGCATCTCAGTGAACTTCAAACGAGAAGGCGGGCGGGGCCCATGCTTCGGTGCCTTTGGTGTGTGTGGACTTGCAAACAACCCCTTTCCACCTCCCTTGCTGCAAGTAAGTCTTTCCATTATTATATATATATATATATATATATATATATATATATATATATATATATATATATATATATATATATATATATATAGAGAGAGAGAGAGAGAGAGAGAGAGAGAGAGAGAGAGAGTTTAGTCTAAAGAATAGAAAATGTGTATTACCTCATAAAAGGCCAGTGTTCAGTTGGGAGTGGAGTCTTTGTGTTGAGCATCTCTTGCCTTGATCTATCTGGAGTGGTGTAATTGAAATGGAACTGCCTTGCTATTACAACCTTTTTTCCAATCAAACAAAGAAAAAATAGTTGTCTTTATTTTTATTCGCATAATGACAGACATACAGAGAGAGAGGAAAGCATTGAATTACAGAACTTACTGCCTTCCTGATTTTCTGAGAGACATGGAAAACTGCTCTAAGCTGATCATGGTGCAGGTGGCAGAGTATTTTGACCTTCATTGTACAAAAATAAATCCATCAGATATAGATACAGATCCCCTATAATCAAGAGAGAGAGAGAGAGAGAGAGAGAGAGAGAGAGAGAGAGAGAGATGTCATTCTTTTGTTGTTTTCTATTTTCTCAAGAACTTCAACAGCACTAGCAAGAGGAAACTAAGAAGACCATTCGATCAAAGAACGAGATCAAACGCTATTCCCCTGTTATCTTTTTAGTTCTGTGATAGCAGCAGATAATTTAGTTAACCACTTAGGATCTCGACAGAGAAAAGTAACGGGTGCTTATATAGAATGCCAGGATTATTACTGATCAACAATACCTTCTACTGTGATAATAAAGATCAAAATTATTCCTCAAAAGATTACTGCAATAGCCTATATTTTTCATAAGCCCTTTGAGCTTATAACATCTCTTGCAAACACTGTAACCGATTATAAATGGATATTGAAAAGTTAATGCAAGAAATCAGTCGAGCGGAATCGCAATGCCTGTTCGATATGCTACAAATATTATCATAACCGAAAAGAACAGAAACTTTCTATGAAACCAACAAATAGAGAAAACAGATCGGTTCATATTTCACAACTGTAAAACACCACCATATCAATCAAATAACATATTACGACTCGAAAAAAATAAGGAATAGCATAGTTCAGAAGATGCTGAATACCAACCAGTAAATCAGTGGGGAGAGATTCGAGCCTCGACTCAGAGTCGTGTTCTTCAGCTCGAGGGGTCTTTGGGGTGCTCTGTAAATGATCCCGACTAAATAAATCAGCATTTCCAATCATAGCACCAAATTGGAACCTTACGGAAGACAAAGGCGTGCTAGGGCTCTCGTTTTTCTTTTGCCGAACCTCAGAAATTTCAACTCCACTCTGCTTTGCGTTTGAAACCGCAACTCGTTTCTTCCCGAGATCTGTACAAGATTTAGAAGCCCGGGTATTTCGAAGCTGTGCGAGAGCACCGGGTTTCAAATACTTGCTATTTGAATTCTTTGACTTTCTCTTTTGTCTCCCCCCGTTTTTCGGCTGCCGTTCATTTGGAGACACTTTGCCCATGATTTAGGGCTCCTTTCTCAATCTCCCAAAATTGTTCCTTTTAACTTTCCGCCTGTAACCCGATATACCACAAATGTAAACATTCACTAAAATCAGAGCAGGTTTGTAGCAAACCCCAAAAATAAAACAAAAAGATAGAATTTTGAGACGCCATCGAATGAATTAATGACCGTACAAAAAGCTAATTTAATTACTTATTCAGCCCTTAAGAACAAGCAACAATCAATTCAATTTGATGATAAACCATGAGAGAGAGAGAGAGAGAGAGATGGGCAAAAGAAATTCACAGCTAAAATCAACAAAAATGATAACACAGCAAAATTGACTCCCAAAAAAAAAGACGAAAATCGAACGATTAATGGAAGATTACCAACCTTGGGAATCATGGAGAGGAGAGCGGAATCGAGAGAATTCGAGGTGCGAGTTGAGCCGCAAAAGTGAGAGAGAGAACAAAAAAACTTTGAACTATGCGCGGCGCGAAAGAGAGAGAAATAAAAAATGAGAGGAGGGAAATGGAGGAATGGGAGGGGAGGTGGGGCTAGGGTTTCCAGTTTTGTTAAAGCGAAAATTTGAATTTAATTTGGATAGGGTATTTGCCCGCCATTTTTTTCGAGGAACAGTTACCAAATTATTATATATTAAATGAGCGGATATAATGGTAATTTGTCGGTTCCGATTGTGATAGTGACACTTACACGTGCGTCGCCTGTGCCTCGTGTGGAGAATCCTATGTAATTCTGACGTTGCCATAGATTCCGGGGGATAGATTTTGTTGATTGTTGTTGTGGTCCATTCCATTGGGTTTCATTATAGTACATTACTAAATAACCTCTAAACTTATGCTAAATTATAACAATAAACCCATCTAAAAATAATTGCAAAAACAAACCCATAATTCCGCTCTTACACCGATTTGCTACGGTGTGAATTTTAGCGGAATCGTTCCTTTTTGTTTTAGATACACCCTCTGTTGACGTGACCATTTATTTATGCTACCGTTCAAAGACATGATTACCTTTAAGGATCAATTGTAGTAATACTATAAAGTTGTAACAGGTGCTATTTGTACTGTAAATTTATATTGAATATTATCAGAAAAACTCAGTCGAGTTTTTCAATTTTAAAATTATCATATAATCCGATGTCATATAATCTCCGATTATATATTTGAATTTTTTGTGCAATATTTTATAAGATATTTATGTTTAATTTTTCTCAAGTATTTATCTGATTCATGCTTCGTATTCCAATTAAAGAAATTTATAGTTGATTTAACTATATGGACAATTTGTTAAACACCCTTGGGCACTAATTCTTTGTCAAATCAGGACATACGAATTTTGGCAATTTGCTAAAAGTCTTTGGTTCTTCATCTCGCCTTCATCCCGTTAAATACATTTAACACTGTTTAACTCTGTCAGATTCGTTTAACCAGTTTCACTCCATCAAATTTGCTCCATCACTTTTCTCCGTCGTTGCCATCGTCGAAGCTCTACACACAAGCACACACGCATAATTACATACCTACATATATGCATTGGCAACCACATACACGCATACACATATGATATTGGTTACACTCATTCATCTCCGTTGTAACCTAATAATCATGGAAACCAAACCGAAAACTATTAAAAATTGTTTGGTGATGATTGGTGATGGTGATGTACGTACCAGAGATTGTTTTTCTTCTTCAGCTTATTTAACTAAGATGTGTAACTAAGCTATGCAACTAAACAGTGTAACTATGTTGTCTAACTAAGTTGCCTGTGTAAGTTGTGTATATGTTGTGGGAAGCATCTATTCTTATTTTAGTTTTTTCTTCACTGTATTTTAACTAAGTTGTTGGTTATTAATATAACTAAGTTGTGTAAATCCCGTTACAGTTAGTTTTCCTAAGAGATTTTGTTAGAGAGGGGAGCGCACATAGACTTTTAGCAAACTAGAAAATATACATATCCTTACAGCTACAGAGAATATTTTTTAGGGTCCTTCAGCTAGTTTTTCCTTAATTATATTAATTTTTATCTTGAATAAGATTTATACCTATCTTATATTTTCCAATAAATTTTAGTTCATTGAGTCACTATTAGCAACTTGTTAATTTTTTTAACAAAAACACACGTGTGCATATTATGCATAAATAAATTAAAATTGGAAAGAAAAAAAATCTAAAATACTATGCCACTAAAAAACTTTGTCTCTACTCTCAATCAATAAAGAACAGTCGAAATCCCATATACTAGAATACAAAAATAGAATGAAGCAAGCAAACAGGATGATCATCATACTTGATCATACAATTCAAGTAGACATGTAAATTCAAGGTTTAGCATCATTTTGGAGGTAATGAGCACATCATAGGATTCATTACAGTTTTTACAATAATTCATAAAGATCACTATAGCATTACATTTTCGAAATTTACTTCCTACCTTGACGAGGTCTTTTCGCACCTCATAATTCGATTCCTTCATTTCTCAATTTTATTTTTAACTTTTTAATATATATATATATATATATATATATATATATATATATATATATATATATATATATATATATATATATATATATATTGTTGAGAAACTAATAAACAATATACAAGTAGAGAATAAAGTAGGGAGAATATGTAATATAATATTCCATATCTTCAAGTGTATCTCAACTCCATACAATGGTGTCCCTTTTATAGTACAAGAAGACCCTTCAAAATGTCATGAGTTACAAGGGAATGAATGGCCTTAACATCCACCATTATCACATCTAATTACACACACTAATGATTTAGTAACTCCTATAGACATCCACCATAAGTTACATAATACTCCCCCTAGAGTGTGATACATTGCCTCGTTAAAACATTGCCAAGAAAAACCCATTGGGGATAACAACTTGGTCGAAGGAAAAAGAGTACAATGTTGGGTAATTAATCACACTCCCCATGATGCTGGCAATAGATCGTTAAGCTGACACATTCCAATGTTGTAGATCATGCTCCCCCTGATTTCAGCATGAGACATTGGAGTAAGATCGCTGGTATGGATTTGCAAACTCGTTATTTGATTGTCATTAATAACTGTCAATGTCATCTTTCTTCTTTAACTCTTGAGTACTTTAAAAATATTCAATAATTCTCCGGCCACCACCCTTGATATAGCCAAAATCTCGTTGGTGCAATCAGACAAAATTATCCTCATATATTAGGCCCACGATCTTCATTATCTTCTCGAGAACTTGAATATATTTCTTATGTCCAAAGATCGGATAATCATATGTTTACTCAATAAATGAACTTTATCATATATAAACAAATAATGGATAAATATTTGATTCGACTAATGCTCGATCTGCAGATCAAGGCAAAATATATCTTCCCAAGATATTTTCACTTCGAATTCTTTCATCAAATAATTGATGATCTTTGTGAGCTCTTCATGAGTCTCCACAAAATTTTAATTCGAATGATAATGGAAATCATTTTATTTGATTATTCCTTTTGTAAATAAGGTATTCACTAAGGTGACAATACCATTATTCTTGGATATGTAAATGGATCATTCGTAGAGTCTAACTCATGAGACCTCTTATTATATGCTTCAAGCATTTTCAATTCTTTGAAACAAAAAGTTATGATCCATAAAAATATGCGGTAATTGCATCCATATGGTGCATATCAAATAATTTTGAATACCACAAATTGATTGCATCGAAAATATATTTTTCAAAAGGTATTCAAATGTACCGCAATAATTTTTCTCACTTTTGCACTAAAGGCTTTCACAACTTTATGTGTGATGACCGCAAGTCAATGTACAATTCATTTCATCACTAATTTCAAATAATCATGGTCAATTGCATTTGTGAATGCGTACACTAATGACCAATTAGATGTCGACATCTATTAAAATGTATGAGCTTCAAGCTCTTCACATTAGAAATAATTGTTCATATAGTTATTCGATAACATCTTTAGTACTCCCCATATTACTTTATAATCAGTCAAGAGCTCATTATTTCACTTTTCGGTACCGGATTCTCCTTAGAGATTTATATATAAATGGGGATTGTAGCATTTGTGGTTACGATCTCTTGTAGAGATCCATATCTTTTCATGTACACGTATTTTCTCTTATCGAGAATTTTTTATATTGCATCAATAAAGTTTTTCATAATACTTTATGTGCTTGAGCTCATTATTTATTTCAATAAAAATGTCCTACATGGACAAAAGGCGCGCTTTTGAGTTTCACAATGTGGAGGGAGTATTGAGGACTATTTGTCCACTTTCAAACTCAATATAAACAAATTCAATTTGGTACATGAATATTCATTCGAAAAGAATTTTCAATTCTTTAAGATATTATATCGGTACAACAACAAAATTGAGAACTAATGTCTCAAATGCCTCTCTATTCACTTAGAGAGCAAGCTAACCATGATTTATTTGCCAATCAACTCTTTTTGGCACATAATAGTTACCATGTAATCATCAATGATTTCCTCATCCAAATATGGATTTCATTTATGCCACCATAACTGACAAGTATTCTAATATCATAGTAATGGATATTGGTGTTGAGTCGTCCCCCAACATCGTCTTTAAGACGAATCCTTTCATCGAATGAGATAAGTAATAGGATGATAATACGATGCTACTAGCGCTAGTAGACTTTAACTAAATGGTATTCACCCCACTTATAAGGGTGTTAATCATCCGAACCAACATATATATCTCCCCCTCTTATATGTATAAAGTATAATTGGTTAGTTGTGTACCATAATCATTTTTCACCCAATTAGGTATTCACGATGCAATCATAATGTGAAATTTATCCTTTAAGGACATTTGTTTTCATGGCAAAATCTAATGTGGAATGTGTCCTTCTTGGACATTTTCTCTTTCACTCATTTGCAACATATGTAATACTTTCATGTTGTCATTTTATTGATAAATGCATCTAGCATTTTACACATTAAAATTGTTGCAATTGAATTATTTTTTTCTTTTGTGTTTAAATATTTCCATGCACAAATCTAGATGAGACAAAAATAATTCACGCCGTTATACAAGAACCGGCTTCTTATCTCCCCCTTAACGGCTGGAAAATTGTCTCATTAAAATGGCAATTGACAATGTATGCCACAGAAATATCTTCCATTAGGGGGTGCAAAATATTGCATAGCATAAATTATAAATAAACCATGTGATATAGCTGTTATCTAGATGATAGTAACTACGTTTGAAAATCTAACAGGTTCGGTACACAATGACCAAATTTCAAAATTTTGAAAATTCAGGGACCAAACAGTAAATTTTGAAAATTTAGGGACTAAACTATAAATTTTGAAAACTTTAGGGACAAGACTGCAATTTAAAAAAAATAGTGAAAACTGAAAATGCTGAAATATATTCGTAATTGCAGATGATTAGAGGAACGAACTGCATATTCTAAAACATATTTCGTGAATCATAAAGTTTTCAAATCTGGGGGACTAAAATGAAAGTTTTGAAATTATTGAAGGAGTAAACTGTAAATTTTGAAAACTTCAGAATATGCAGAGGGTTTGGAATTTTAACAAGAAAATGAGATCCCCCTTTTTTTGTTTGGTTTGAAATTTCATCTCATCTCATCTAGACCAATTATAAAAAATTATGTACATACCTCCATAGATATGTATATGGAATGAAATTTGCAACTCTAATTGAATTGGTCAATATCGTGACTTTAAAATCACGCAATTTCTTTTGTTTTTCTATTGGTGCTCGATAAAGCTTATCAACATGCTTTATCGTAAAATGTATATATGACCAATCTTTTTTCATATTTCTCATCTCTCTTCCACTTCTAATGATGAGGTAAAATTTATACTGAATAAGCTTGAGCACCATGATAGCTATTCATGTCAACATATCTCTTCGGATTTTTTCATATTGTTGTAGTCACTTGAACGAGTTTTGTATTAGCTCACAACTCGTATTATAGTACGATATGCTATTAAATTTTCTTGATTTTTGCTAGTACGAGTGCAACTTTAATTTTATGTTGCTACTTCACGGGCATAATTTAAATCAAAATGTTGCTATTGATGGAGCATTTCAAGTCACATGGATTAGAGAATATTTTCTCTTACAAATGTCAATTTTGTGTATCTTTAAAACACATATAGCAACATATATATATATTCAATTTGTGTCATCGAGACACGTATTACCAATACTTTATTTGTATCCTCTTGATACAATAATACTTTGTTGTGTCTTTAAGACGCATTCTCATATGAAATATTTGTCTATTCCTTCATGACACAAATGGATCTTCAATTTCAATAATCCAAAATCCATAGTTATGTTTCTTCTTGAGCTATCAAAAATAATTTCAAATTGCGTGATATGTCTCATATCATTGAATCACAAAGGAATATATAGTCTTTTCGAGTACATATATATATATATAATCTCAAGATTTGAGTTTTATTTCTTAAAACTATGTACTCGATTTGAGCCTGAAGGCTTCATATAAATCATTATAGTACTTGATATGAAATAACGGTACTATAATTAACTCGAATTTTCATATATATCATTGAACATAAACTGAATAGTTCTTTCGAGTACAATATACTATTCAAATATCAAGATTTAAGTTTTATACCTTGAATTTATGTACTCGATTTAGGCCTCAAGCCTTTATTTTTAGTACTTAATCGTAAAATAATGGTACATTGAGTGGGAAATACTCATTAACTCAAATATTTAATTTTGAGTATCATCACTTAGACCTTGAGTCTAATATATTCAACCGAGACTTCTAGTCTTTAAATTTAATGTAGGCCTCAAGTCTTTATATTTGATATGCCTCCACATAAGCTTTCAAGCTTTCATATTTAAACTAGGCTTTGAGCCTAAAATTTTGAACTTCAAGTTCTTTTTCGACTGATGGAGCTTTTCAGGTCGCAAATCTTCGAGTCACTTGATTGCACGTGCTCGATTTTTTTAATATACCACTCAAATCTTCGAGTCACTTGATTACACGTGCTCGGTTTGGGCCTCAAGCCTCAATATATAATAAAAATCGTTATAGTACTTTGATCATGAAAGAATAGTGCTATAAATGGGGAATACCCTCTAACTCAATTGTTCAAGAGTCTTATCATTTAGACTTAAAGTCAAATATACTCGATCGAGAATTTTAATCTCGTATGTAATATAGGCTATAGGCCTATAATCGTCCCTTTTAGTTTTAGAACATCATGTTCAAAATTCACACAAGGGACAGCTCTGGCAGAGCTAAGTATTTTAAGCACATCTCTCTCGATCGAGATCCGATTTCAATGATTCAAAATGTTCCGAAAATCCAACAAAAAATTCTACAAGTTTCGTATTTTTCATTTTATGAATTTCGGACATTATGAGGTCCAAAACAGACATCGAAGTACAAACTCGTGAATTGCACGAAAAATCACCTACAACAAAAGTAAGATGGTTAATATTTTATCAATTCAAAACAAGAATTAAATATTTAAAATCAACTCCCTTTTGATCTTCTATGGCTAAGGAGTCATCTTCCTTGGACCATCTTTACTCGAAAATTAAAGTAGAACAATCATGCTGATAACGTGTTGAGAAACTAATAAACAATATACAAGAAGTAGAGAATAAAGTAGGGAGAATATGTAATATGATATTCCTATATCTTCAAGTGTATCTCAACTCCATACAATGGTGTCCCTTTTATAGTAAAAGAAGACCATTCAAAAGGTCATGAGTTACAAGGGAATGAATGGCCTTAACACCCACCATTATCACCTCTAATTACACACACTAATGATTTTGTAACTCCTATAGACATTATATATATATATATATATATATATATATATATATATATATATATATATATATATATATATATATATATATATATATAACGGATAGAGGCTCGAACTCTATTTGTTGTCTCTATTCATGGTTGATAATTAGCTCCAATAAGATTTACAATAATATGAAAATAGGTAAGGTGAGGCCCGGACTGGATCACTTTCTTAATACGAATTTCACGATCCATTCTCAAAGAGAGGTTTTGATCGTGTCGCCTATGGGATACAACAACCTAACCTATCTCTCTGTTGTAACTTCACCGAAAATGCACGTTCAAGTGAAGCAGAAGCTTACACCCTCACACAACAAGAGCTCAACATATGTATATATTCCATAGACGATATATCTTTAGAAATATACTTTTGTTTTTCTCTTCTCCTCTTTCTTACAAACCCACAAAACTCCTTTTTATAGTATAAAATGTGATCACCATAAAACATTAAACATCTATTTATTATAGAATAAAATAAAATATAGAGGTTTTATGAGACATAATAAAGTCTTTGAATGTTTCAAAATGATGGTCTAAGTGGCCTCATAAAAGTGGTCAAAGACAATATTATTTTTTATAGAAAAAATATATTTTTATTAATATACCCCAACAATCCCCCACTTATTTTAATAAAAATAAGAATATAGATATACTTGAGCTCTTGCACAATATTATGCATAAGGAAAGTGAACAATGCCTTGAAACTTCACTTAGTACAATATGTTTCTCGTACTATAATCAAAGTGGATTTAGCCTTGAAAGGATGACCCTTGGGGCACGTAGAATCATGTTGCACACATAATACTCAAAGTGTTCCGATCGAAGCTTCTATTATTTGATCAATGTTATTAATTTATCGAGGTTCTACTGTACTTTCATATAATACGATTTATATAATTATTATTTGACGGTATTTATGTCTGAACAATTTCAATTTTATTGATCAATTGACCTATACTAGTATTAATCTAACAAACTAAATTTCGACATATATAAATTCTAAACAAGAGTTCCAACAAATTACTTATTATTATTACCGAAAAAAAAAGTCCAAGTGATTATGATATGGGCATTGTTGTGTATTATGAGATGACTAACAAACAATTTTTAGTGCAGAACATGTCTGCTAACAAATAATATTTGTCTTGTTTTATGTGACTAATGCAAAAAAAAAAATATTAAAAGTCAAAATTCACAGCATAATGCTGTATATTATAGTATTCAGTAAATAAAAACTACCACTTTCGGGTCCTTATTGTATTTTACATTCTATTCCAAAATACATGTACTGTTTTACATTAAAAATTCAAATTATAACGAAATTGTGTGCTTGCATATGAAATAACGTGTGTACGGACACATAATAAATGCAGCGTAAGAACGCTATCAGTATACTTTTCTTGAAAAAATTAGGACTTTGTGGCGAATGAAGTCAAATTCGAAAATTGCATTATTAGTCCCAAAACGGGTCTACTTACATGTTAACGAGAAATTACATCCATTGATCGCGTCCCACTTCGACCAAACATACTTTATAAGCGAATCAAAATTCATGCGACCGGACCATCGATTTATTGCAACAATTCCTCGAAACCTCAACATAAGGGTGACAATAAAATCCATGTTACTGCAAAAAAATAATAAACGAGTAAAGGATTTTCAAAATAAAACTACATGTTATAAAACTACATGTGATAAATATGCAGTAACGAGTAAATAATTTTATTCATAAACGAGTAAATAATTTTAAGAATAAAACTACATGTTAAAACTACATATTATAAAACTACGTGTTAAAAACACTATGTAATTGAAATCGATTAACTGGTACTGATAATATTTGGTACTGATAATATTTACAGATCATGTGCATCCATATTAATAATATGTACATAAATAATCAACCCACGTATTTACATATGAACATAACATGTGCATCAATATTAATAATATTTACAGAATTAATCAATGCACGGAAAGTATGAACTTACACAGATTGCAACCAGATCACCAAAATCACTCTATATATTTTTTTAACATCTTCCTGCTCATGTAATCAAATTTCTATTTGTTGATGTTATAATACCCAGTACGTTAAAACGGTCCTCTATAATCAAGAAAATTGAACTGTGGGATTGTTTGAGAATGTGTTGTTTGAATATAAACAGAAAAGATATTATCAATCTTTTTTTATTTTCAATCCTAAAATATACGTTACTTTTAAGTTAGGGGTATAATTGTAATAATGTATTAATTTTTATTAATAAAATCTGATTTCAAATTTATCTTAAAAAAATCCAAAAAACAATAGGCTCATTGTAATCACACTTATGTGATGAGGGGTTTTTCCCTAATAATCTCTTATTTTAGAGGGTGTTTGACTAAGCTTATAAATTCTTTAAAACAACACATAATATCTTAAAATCTGTTTGGCGAATTTTTTAAAAAAGATCTCAAACAAATAAATAAATAAAATTGTTAGGAAACTTATAAGCTTTTTACCAAAAAAAAACAAATATCTATACGCAACCGGAAAATTTGACAAAACCCCCTAATTACACAAGTGTTATTACAATGAGCCCAATTTTATTTTATATTTTTAAGATAAATCTAAAACAGTTTTTATTAATTAAAAAGATTTAATTATCACCATTATACCCCTAATTAAGAAATAACGCATATTTAACTTCATATTAATGTAATATCTTTTCCATTAAAAGAGTCCTAATAATTAGGGAGTTAGTTACCACTTTAATTACCATATTATCTCATCATATCTAATATTTTTTTCCCTACGTTCTCTCTCTCTCTCTCTCTATATATATATATATATATATATATATATATATATATATATATATATATATATATATATATATATATATATATATATATATATATATATATATATATATATATATATATATATATATGATGGGTTTCTCGATTTTAGCTCAAGACAATGCGGCGGGGAGATGTTGATTCTCTCGGCCGTCTTCCAATTCTCTCGACCTGCATTTTCCATTTTTTTCCTTAAATGTTTGGTTTGTCTATTTTATATAAACAGTCACAAATGTATGTAGTGATTTTTTATAGTAGTTTATAGTGGATTTCCCTAATGGAACTTGTTAATTAAATAGTAGTTTTCGTTAATTGCAAGGTGGTTTTCAGTAATTACAGAGTAGTTTTGGTTACTTGATAAGTTTGTAGTGAATTTTTCGTAGTAAAATTCGGTAATTACATAGTTGTTTTTGTTAATTACATAGTGGTTTTTGTTAACTAATAATTTTATAATGGATTTTGTAATGACATTTGTTAATTACATTGTGGTTTTCGTTAATTACAAAGTAAGTTTTATAAATTAGAGAGTGGTTTTCATTAATTGCAGAGTGGTTGTTGTTAATTACATAATGATTTTCGATAAGTTTATAGTGAAATTTCTTAACGGAATAATATAATCACATAGTGGTTTTTGGTAAGTTTATATTTGGATTTTAATTTGTTAAAAACATTTTTTTTAATTTAACGCTTAAAAAAAGAATAAAAAATAAAAAAATCAAAATTAAAAAAACGAAAAATAATTTTTTTTTTAAAAACAAAATCACATAGTTCTTAAGAAAAAATTGAAAATAAAAAAGAAGTAAAAACGAGATATTTCGAGTTGATATGGGAGAATTATTGGGGGCATAAATCCTGGAGCGTGATTTATGGCCATAATTTTTGGAGGAAATTTGGGTGTAGATCCGGAGTAAGATTTGAATTTATCAACATAATTTTTTTTTTATTTATTGGAATAGTTAATTGGGGCATATATGGTATTTTGTATTGATTGGACTTGAGGCAAATATCAACTATTAAAATTGGATTTAAGAAGTCAAAATGCCACTAAGGGTGTTTATCAAATAGCCCCCTTTTTAAGACCTAATTTACTCATTTACTAAAACATTCAAAATAAACAATAAACCATCAAGTATTTTATTATAGGGAAAATTTGACAAAACGCGCTTATCACATAAGTGCAATTACAATGAGCTCAAATTTATTTCTTATTTTTTAAAATAAATCCAAAATAGTTTCCGTGGCAGTTTGCTTCAATCCGATAGTTCGTCTCACACTTCAAGAGGTAATCTTTCGGATCCGTTTTTAATTAGGTTTAAATTTAATTAGATTAAATTGAACGTTGTATGCTTTCATGAAATTGATTTTGTATGTTTTTACTTGATCGTTTTTCGTGAAAATATTTGTATGAATATTATGATTCGTTGCAAGCATGCTATATGTTTTAATTATCGAATTAATATGCATGTTGTTTTTAAATTTTACTGGAAGTGTTAAGGTACGTAATTAATTGTTGTCTTTCGGGTATGTGTTCATATGAATAAAATTGTTTTTCATATAACATTTTTGTTTTCCGCTGCGTACACCTGCCTGATTCTCAACAGAGACAACATAGAGTTATGAGGTGACATGGCTCCTCCAACATTTCTTAAATCACCTATAACTCTTAGTTGTCTTCACCACTTCCGGAAACTAATAGTCTGTTAAAACTCTATCGAAATAACGCATCCAATGCATTATCTCATTAGAGGTTCTAACTATGTTTCAAGGGGTGAATGTAATTACCGATACCACATGAACCTTAAAGTTATTTTAGCATACCTCAGGGGTGTGGGTGTAATTTACCCTTTTATTAATTAAAGTCTGAGGAAAAATAAGTAAATGAACAAGAAAAGTAACGGTGTTAGTATTGCAGACGTTGATCACAAATCACAAGGGTCATTTTGGTACATTTTGTAGTTTAGGGGGGTGTTTGTAACAGACCTTATAGTATAGGGGTGCAAACTATACTTTCCCCTTGTTATTTTCATACTCTTATTTCGTTGTTGTTGCCACTGTTTTATTGTTGTAGTTTGTATTTATTTTCAATGTTGTTGTCTGTAATTTGAAGTTTGTTGTTGTTGTTCCTTGCATTTATTGTGATTTTTTTATTTTCCCTTTTATTAATTGCATTTGGCACCTTAGCATTTTGGAATTTTCAGCTCGTTATTGCAAATTACTAATTTCTTTTTCTTTTTTGAAATAATTGTGGAAGGTGGAAGGTTGCATTTATTTTTTGGTTTGTTTCCTAAACTTGCATAAAAGTTAATTTGTTCTGTTGTTGCAAAAATGTGTGTGATTTTTCTTTTTCTAGATTATGTTGTTTCAAAATATATTTAGTGTTGCATATTGCATCTTGTTGCTGCAACTTTGAGCACTGTATTTTGCTTAATTATATGATGCAATTTGATATTGAAATATGCATTGATGCAAAGCTATGCATATCATAATATATATTTTTTGTTTGAACTTGCATTTTATCATTTTCACACATATAAGCCAAAAGAAGACAATTAAGAGATTCACTATTTGTTGATGTCATTGACACAAACAAGTTTCTAGAAGACGTTATGAAGTTGTGAATTCAGTTGGACGTCGAAACTATGTCCATTATGATATCACCTCAGCCAAAATCAGTTAAGGTAGGTTGCAGTCAATTCATCGACTATATTGCTACACACCACCTCTTCCAACAATATTTGTTGAAAAAGACTGCAGAAAATAGGAATCATGAACTTCGAAAGTCTTTTTTTTTCATTAATTCTTAATAACAATGGCATCGTTATGTTTGATTAGACAATTGTAGCTATTGACTTATATCTTACAGTATTTTATGTTTAATGTACTAATTTGTTACTAGATCAAAATTAGTTTGTTGGTGTTTGTTATAATATCTTTTGTTTCATATTTTATGTTTTCAACATATTTCATATTGTTAGAGGAAAAAAAAACACTTGGAGTACGGCTGTTTGAGCATATTATCATTGGTTCTATATTGTTGTTAAGGCATTTGTAAAATAATATTTTACACCTAACCTAGGTGGTTCCATATTCTATTTGTTTTACTATTTATTTTTGTTGTTTATTTTGTAATTACAAATTGCAGTTTTTTTTATCTTTTCTTTTATATTTGGCAATTTTTTGTTTCAGTTTGTATGTTGCTAATTGTGTTTTGTATTTTGCTGTCGCAACTTGCATTTTGCTATTACAGTTGGAAAAATATAAAATTTAGTGACTTAAAATAATGGGATATTAAAAAATAATGTCGAAAAATATGCAAAGAAATGTCTTTCTTGAAATAACATCGAGAAAATGTAACAATTAAATACCCATACCAAGTGAGATCAAGTGCAAATAAGGACCCAAAAAATTTCAACATTAGGACTTCCAAACTAGAATCTTCACATAAACATACTGACAAACGTAATGCAAACTTTCTTCACTATCCTCCAAAATCTTAAGTACCTACTTTCCACCGATATTTATGCTCGTATTTGTTGTTGTATATTGTTTTTTGTTGTTCATGATGTTTGCTACTATGTCTTGTTGGATTATTTTAATACAAACAATATATTTTATTATAAAATATAATAATGATTTTGACCACTTTTATGAGAGTCATTAAACCATTATTTTGAAACCTTTAAAGTTATTATTCTCCTACATAAAACATCATAAATTCTATATTAATTTGAGGTTTTATGGGGGTCATATTATATACTATATAATGGGACATTGTGAAATGTATGAGATAAGATAGTACAAGAGAAGATAAAAGAAATACTTTTCTTATGTACTATATACGTATATTTTGAGCGTCTGTTGTGTGTCGGGTGCTTCTGCTTCACTCGAACGTGCAGTTTCGATGAAGTTACATCGGAGAGATAAGCTGGGCTGTTGTATCCCATAGGCGACACGATCATAATTTTTCTGCACCTCATTAGAGAAGGGGTCGTGAAATTCGTCTTAAGAGAGCGACCTAGTCCGCGCCTCACCTTGCCTATCTCCATATTATTGTGTGTTGAATCGCAGCTAATTGTAATCTATAAATCGAGAGAACAAATAGATGACGAGCTTCAAAGTGCAGCCGTGGTTACAACATGTCTTTGAGATTTTGCAAAAATAAATTTTTTATTCACTCTATTTTCATGATTGCAATAAAATCTCAAATTAGCACTGTGTCACCACCGCTCAGACATCATCCACCAAAACTTATATCCTATCCAAAATCTACATGAATTAACCCCACTAAGCCAATCTATTGAAATTAAACACCCACAATAACTGTCGGTGACATATTGAACACATAAGAAAATAAAATCAAAACCCAAACAGCCTTATGTCGTGGTAAAAAAAAAAAAAAAAAAAAAAAAAACAAAACAAAACTACTTTCATATAATATGATTCATTGTTTGACGGTATAATTTTATGTCTGCATAGTTTCAATTTTATTTATTTTTATTTTAATTTTATTGATCAATTGACCTATATACTTGTATTAACCCAACAAAATAAATTTCCACATATATAAATTCTAAATAAAAGTTCAAACAAATTACATATAAGTGCTTATTGTGGTGGGGTATTAATAATGTGATTGTGAAGTAATTAATTGGGATCGATAGAAATGGTGGAGACACCGATGTTTATATGGGCATTTGTTTGTTGTACTGACTCACCAAACTGAGTCCCGACAAGACGCACCGATGCCGGAGAGTCCGTGACGGTGAAAGAAAGTGACAACACACACCAAACACTCATTTTCAACTATTTTAATAAATATGTTTTTAATTAATTTAATTCTTTCTTTCTTTTTTTCTTTTCTTTTTCATGGTAATTAATCTTGGTTCTTAGTACAAAGTACTAACCCCAATTCCTGCTGAACAAATTTGCGCTCTCACACAAGTAAGTACTACCAACTTCGTATGCAGAGACTTTTTTTTTTTTTTTTTTTTTTCATTTTGGGCGTTGGATTTTTAAAGGTGGGTTTGTTGAATTTTTTTTTTTTTTTTTTAATTTAATTTTACTTTTTGTTGATTATAGGAAAAAGGGATGAGTCAAACATTCTTTTATTGTTTGCAGTTTGTTTGTATTTTTACCTTTTCTCTTTGTCGGAGAAAAGAAAGCCAGGTGACTGCTAACTGAATCTCTCTATTACTCTCTCTCTCTCTCTCTAAATATATATAATATAAGTATATATATATATATCCTAGCAGGCCAGCTGGATTTCTTCAATTCTTGAGAATCCGGGGTTTTAGATTTTACAAATCAATCGTTTAAATTCGTAAATCAAGAATCAGAAATCGAAGAATCAATTTATAAGAAATGGCACATTTCGGAGAAATGGCGAATGTGGCGCAACTGGCCGGAATGGATGCAGCGAGCCTAATCGGAATGATAGTGAAAGCAGCAACAACTGCACGAATGCACAAGAAGAACTGCAGACAATTCGCTCTGCATTTGAAGCTGATTGGTAATTTGTTGGAGTCACTTAGAATTTCCGAGCTCAAAAAATATCCGGAAACTCGAGAGCCGTTAGAGCAGCTCGAGGACGCTTTGAGGAGGTCGTACGTGTTGATACATAGTTGCCAAGATCGGAGTTATTTGTATCTTCTTGCTATGGGTTGGAACATCGTCTACCAGTTTCGGAAAGCTCAGAGCGAAATCGATCGGTATTTGAAGATCATACCCCTCATTACACTTGTCGACAATGCTCGTGTTCGGGTAAATTCGAATTATTTTTTCCGAGTTGATATATGAATTTATTTGATTATTGTTACTATTTTTATATTGCACTCACATTTTGCTTCATTTTATACGGTTAGACCTTTATAAATTAATACAGTTGGGACTAGCGAAATTCTATTAATTTAGCGAAATATTAAATTATCGAATTAGTATTTTAGCACATTGTCGCTGAGTCGGGACCTGGAGAAATTATTATTTCAGCGAGGCTATTAATTTATCGAGGTTCTAATGTAATTGGTTAGTCATATTGAAAAATTAGTATGGACCTCGAGACGTATGATTTTTTGGTTATTTTCTTGGTTGCATAATTTGTGGTAATTCATAATTATTTTTTTAGGGCGAATTACGACCAACCCCTTGAGATAAGGTTAAGTTACGAAAAACCCTTTTTGTTTGAGTAATTACAACCACCCCTCAACTATATATTGTCTTATGAAAAAACTAATTGGACTTCGTCAGGGTGGACGGGTGGACGTGTAAGGCGATACATAGTTGTGAAAGAATATGGTTGTAATTACCCAAATAAGACGGGTTTTTTCGTAATTTGATCTTACCTCAAGGGCCCTGGCGTAATTTGCCATATTTTTTAAGTTGCTGGTTCTTTACAAATATTTTACCAAACTTTTTGTTGTGCACAAGTGTAATTGTGACTGAGAATCCACCTGCAGTTGAGATGTCGGTTTGAGAACATCGGGTCAACGTTTTGTTACGGCACCTAATTTTAGAAACCCTTAGGCCTTGTTTGGGAATGTTGTTGGGATTGGTAACAAATATTGAATTGATTAGTACTTATTCAATTTTGACTTTTTTCAGGAACGATTTGAAATTATCGAACGAGACCAACGCGAGTATACATTGGACGAGGAGGACAAAAAAGTGCAAGAAGTGATTCTGAAGCGCGAGCCTTCACAACACGACACGATTATATTGAAAAAAACGCTTTCTTGTTCGTACCCGAACATGCCGATAAAAAAGGCCATACAAAAGGAAAACGAGAAGCTTCATTTGGAGCTGCAACACTCGCAAGCTAATTTAGACGTTCGTCAGTGCGAAGTGATTCAGCATCTGCTCGAAGTTACGGAAGCTGTTGCATCGAATTCTTCATTGTCTGAAAAAAGTTCGCATGTTAAAGAATCCAAGGTCGAGCATCTTTACGTAGACGTCAAAACTGAAAACAGAGGCTTCGATAAGAACTACACTAAGAACACCGAAAATCATGCAGCTTCGCGGTTTGACTTATTTATTTAATTATTTTTTTTATAGGGTAAGTTACGGCCACCCCTGAGGTGAGGTCAAATTACGAATAACCCCCTCATGTTTGGGTAATTATAATCACCCCCCTCAACTATGAATTTTCTTACAAGTCCACCCTTGCGGTGTCAAATTTAGTGGAATCTTCTAGATTATGTGAAAATATTCTCTAGTGTGTGCCTGTTTTACCCCATTCGAGCTCCACATTTTGAAACAAGATGATCATAAGATGTGTCTTCTTGGCTTGTAAATATCAGATTGTCGTGCATTAGATATTGCATTTTTGCACAAAATGAGTACAAACTATAGAACATTTCATGGAATCTAGAAGACTATGTTGAAATTAACACCATAAGGGTGGACGTGTAAGAAAATTCATAGTTGAGGGGGTGGGTGTAATTATCCAAACATGAGGGGTTTTTTCGTAATTCGACGATACCTCAGGGAGGTGACCGTAATTTACCCTTTTTTTATAACATTATTCTTCCCTTTTGATTAATAATTCTGCTTGTTTTCTTTACAGGAACACGTCTTCGTTTTCATCGAGACGTGATTTGCTGTCATCGGAAGTTTCGGAGGATGAGTGGCATTCAGATTTACTTGGCTGCTGTGCAGAACCTCTTCTGTGTACGTCCCTTCATTTTTATTTTTCTTTCGTGTGCCAATTAATTTTTTTATTTTTTTTGCTTTCGTCGAATTTAATCGGTTGCATCACTTAATTTAATTAAACATCACCAACCTAATTAATAATACTAAATAATTCACTAAAATAATCAATTACAAAAACCGTGCGTCGGTTGTTCTTCCTTGATTTCATGTTTCGTTACTTTACGTTATTGTCTTGTGCACACGAGTTACAAGATAACCACTAACAGAATATACTGTTACTTTACATACACGGAATTATCGGCGAGAGCTACGTACTCTCTTGGTTTGGTTTTAAGTTTTTCGGCGGGTTTTAATTGACCGTCGTATACAATTTGCAGGCATAAAGACCTCATTTTTCCCATGTGGCACATTTTCCAGAATTGCTTCAGCGGCAAATAGTAGAGACATCTGTAAGTGGCTTTTTCGATATTTTAAAACTATAATTTCAAGAAATATATATTTGATCTTAAATGTTGCAGACAACTTATAAGGCATAGTAATTCACATCATAGTATTCTTGGCGTTTGTAGCTACGGCAGAATCTTGCAACGATTTGATGGCTTATTCTTTGATACTGTCCTGCTGCTGCTACACTTGTTGCATCAGAACCAAACTCCGTAAAATGCTAAACATCAAGGTAATCATGAATCGATCACTTTATAATATGTTCCGATCCTCAAAAAAAATAAAATAAAAAATGCAACGTATAAAAATGTTTGTGATTGTTAGAATCAAAATTAGATTCAAATTTGTGTCTCTTTTCAATTCTTTTTCTACGAACTGTTCCAACACTTTACGCAATAGTAACGAAAAAACTGAATCTGACACAAAAAACTAATATTTGCACGAAATAAATCTAACAGTGATTATTTTATATTTTCTAGCTAAACATGCCCACTTGCATAATTTTGTTTGGGCACGCATAATAAGATTTTGTGGATATATCTTATTAATGCAGGGAGGCTTGTTCGATGATTTTCTTTCGCACCTCATGTGTTGTTGTTGTGCCCTTGTCCAAGAATGGCGAGAAGTCGAGATTCGACAAGTCAAAGGTAACCAATCTCTCAATTCATCATTATCTTTATTTTATACAACGTATGTAAATTACATCTATTTTAAACGAGGGGATGTAATCGACAAGCTTCAAATGTTTGTGATTCCGATTTTTAATTTTTTGCAGGTGGTCTGAAGATAATGACTCCTCCGACTATCCAATATATAGAATATTGAATCGATAGATTGCACATATATGTATGTATGTATGTTTGTATGTATGTATGTATGCATGCATTAAAGAACCTTATGTACAGGTAAAAATGGTTTGTAGCCAAATCAAAACTATTTTGGGACTTTGTTTTGAGACTTAAGAATGACTTCACCATTTTTATAATATGTCATATACTCCATTCGATCCTAAATAAGTGCCTCTTTTCACTTTTCACAAGGATTAAGAAACTAATAAATGTGTTTTGATTTTAGGAAAAACATATACAAATGAATAAAACAACCTTTATCAGTTAATGATTTATAAGAGAAAATTAATGCTTAGAATTGCATTAAGAATGTTAAAACTGAAAAAATGAATTTAAAGCAGTATTGTAAATCTAAAGTGATAGATAATATGAAATAAAAATATTTTTAAAAAGAGACAGTTAATATGGAACAAAAGGCGTATATTTTTTTTTCAGAAAACATAATTTGTAGTTGTTTAATAATACTGTTAGATTTCAATTGGTTTTTCATTCCTCTCTCCCCAATTAAAGTATTTATTCGTTATTCTTGCATGTTATGATTGTTGAGTGTAGATTTTACACTCAATACGTTTAATTTACGTGAATCTTTGTTTAGATTTAATTATATTTGTGCTTTAATTGGTTGATTTTGTGTTTTATAGGTGAAAAATGATCAAAAAGAAGGGAAAACGTGGCAAATAAAGAAATAACTCAAATTAGAAGAAGGGATCTCGCAACAGCTTTGGTAGTGTCCACCATTTCGAGCATATCTCTCTCATATGATTACCAAATTATCTGATTCAAGCGGCATTGGAAAGCTAACTTAAAGGGCTACAATGTGTATTTCATGCAACATTCCAAAATTCGGACTGCAACATGGTCAAAATTGGATTCAAAACCGATCAAAGTGCAGACAAAGCTTCGGACGACCATCCCAATTTTGTACTAAAATATGAGACGACCGTCCCGTCAAGTGATGTTGAGCAGTAGGCTACGGAAATTGAGACGACCGTCCCAAAATAGCCTGAAATCTTAGACAGACGTCCGAGACCCCGATTATGCACAGTTTGGAAGTTTTAATTGCACAAGGAAGCTATTTCTTGTGGGTCGATATCCGGACTTAATTGTCTACTATATTACTTGTTCGTTACGTGCACTTGCGTGTAGGTAAAATCACCAACAAGTTTTGGCGCCGTTGCCCGAGAATATAATAAACTGTCTATTTATTCTAACTTTATATTTGAACAATTCTCTCGATTCACCAAATTTTTTTTCTTCGTTTTATTTTTTTTATAATTTTTCTCTTTGTTACATGTCAGGTTACAATTTTCGCGCACCTCAAACGGAATATGAATGACTTCCTTCTGACGAATACTTCCAAAACACCTATGATATGCCTGTATTTTGTTCAACATGTGGTGGAAATCATTACACTAACCAATGTTGGGAAGTACCGAAAGCAAATAACTTGATCGACAATACCAACAGAGGTTATTGGAACACATACACCAAACGTACGAGCAGAGCGTTCCGAGCCAAGATTTCAATGATTTTCAACATCAAGAGCCGCAATTTGATGATTTTCAAACCTGTTATGCAATACCACGAGAACTCACTATTCAGTAGTGTTATTTAAAATCCATCATTGAAGAATTTATGAAATCCACTCAAGCATCTTTCCGAAGACTGGAGATACAGTTGGAAGAGATCAAATTCAAGAGGTCTCTTGAAAATATTCCAGACAATATCGAGAATGGTTGTAGCAAAGAAAACCCGAGTGTAACTTCTAGTGAGAAAAATCCTTTAGACCTAGAAAATAGTGTCGATGAGAGGGAAAAAGAAACTACGGAAACGCTTAAGGATGATGAATCTGAGAATGCAATCGAGCTAAACTCCAAATATGTCTCGGAACAAGAGAAGAAGGAGATGGATGTGGTTAGTGCAAATATTCAAATCGAGGATCTTATCGTTGTTTCTGATGTAGTTTTAAAGGCATCAATAGTGGTTGATGAGAAGGGGAATGCAATTGATGCGGAGGTTTTTGTGTACCGATTTGTGGGAGCGGCTGACGAACATCCTATCTTTGCTTCGTAACCAAAAAAGACTATAAGCTAAGGTGGACCCTGACATATTGCAATCCTATCCTTGTATCGGTTGCAATTGAAGTGATAGAGATCATGGATGGATGCGCAATCTACAAGGCTTTGGATTGGACATAAGAGTTTCAAGAAGCAAAGTCTGGCTGAAGACTAAAAACTTAGCGCTTCTCGGGAGGCAACCTGAGCATTTATCATTTTTTTTCTCATATTTTTTTTAGTTGTTTTTAATTTTCTTAGAATATATATAAGCTTGCAATTTAATAATTTAATCATGTTTGAATTTTTAGGTCGAAAAACGGCCACAAAAAGACCAGACGACCGTCCAAAAATCAAGCCAAAATTCCAGACGACCGTCCGGAAAAGTTACGACGAGTTGTGCACCTTTGGAAATTAAGACGACCGTCCCAAAATCAAGGCAAAACATGGGACGGTCCGAAACACCCATGGGAAGAAAAAAAAAAGAGTTTGCTTGAAAGAGGAAGAGATGGAGGACTGCAGCATATGGATGACGTTTCGACTAACCAAGGTGTATTCTATCCTTAAACTTCATTTTTATTACATTGAGGACAATGTAAATTTTAAGTTGGGGTGGAAAAACACTTTTATGTGCTTTATATGTTTTAAATTGCATGCTTTAGGATTTTTTTTCTTTCTTTTTAATCGTTTTCGTTTATTTATTGTTTTCTTTAAAAAAACATGTTTGAGTCGAATGCATTGATGAATTTTGATAATGAAAGATGACCAATGTTTGATGATGAAACTGTTTGCTTTGTTGTAGCTATACATGACTTTTGGTGAGCTTTTAATTCAAAATAATTTAGGAGTGAGTCATTGTTAACGTTGAGAATCATGAATTATGTGTTGTTTTTGTTGAAAATTTTATTTTTTAAACGTGGAGTTAATTTATGCTATATCATATGATGTTCGGTTTTAGAACTCACATTAGATATTTGCAAAGTGAAGTATTGAATCGTTGAGTGATTTGGGATGTCATTTGGGTCTTCTTTGAACCGTTTGAGCATTTCAAGCCTACCTTTAACACATTTACCACTAGAACTTTGATTGTGCCTTGGAGAAACGGTGTTCTTTCTTTTAGCCGAAATAAAGTGGGTAGATTAGATGGAGATTTCTTGATAAATTAGCCTTGTATCTTGGTTGGAAAATGTGTTACGTTTTTCTTCTCAAAAAAAACAAAAAGAAAAAAAAAAGAAAAAAAAAAGATGAAGAAGAAGAAGAAGAAGAAAAAAAGAACTAAAAGGGAAAATGAGGACATGCGCAAATATTCAAATAAGAACTCGAGACATACCTCAAGAGCAAAAGTGGAGACTTTAGCCCAACAATTGAAAGCCAAAAAGTTCCAATGATCCCAACAACTCAATTATTCGATATTAACGGAGTAGACAAATTCGGTGAGTCTTTGGAGTCGAATATTACTATGTAAGTATAAATTTTCTCCATTTTAGATTACAAGTATTGGATGCTTGAAGCAATAACATGATTTTTGGTTATTTGTAATGGTAAGCAATTAACTGTCTTTGAATTTTAAAGCTTGTGAATTTTCGAGAAGTTCCATGACAATTGCAAGTTCTAAAAACGTGAAATTGACCGTATTAACCTATGTGATGAGATGCATTTATTGATTCCGTTGCTTTGCAAGTTGCTAGATATTGCTTGATTACAAACAAAAGTTCAAGTTTGGGGGTGTGTTGAGTGTAGATTTTACACTCAATACATTTACTTTACGTGGATCTTTTGTTTGGTTTAATTATATTTGTTCTTTAATTGATTGATTTGGTGTTTTATATGTGAAAACGAGAATTAAGTGTCCATGAAGGAAAAAATGATAAAAAAAAAGGGAACAAATTGCAAATAAGGAAATAAATCAAATTGGAAGAAGGAATCTCGGAACTTTGGCAGTGTCCCCGATTTCAAGCATATCTCTCTCCCACAAACTCCAAATCACTTGATTCAAGCGGCATTGACAAGCTAACTTAAAGGGCTACAATGTGTATTTCATGCAACATTCCAAAATTCGAACTCCAACATGGTCAAAATTGGATTTAAAACCGATCAAAGTGCAGACAAAGCTTCGGACAACCGTCCCAATGTTGTACTAAAATTTAAGACAGTCGTCCCGTCATGCGAAGTTGAGCAGTAGGCTACAGAAATTGAGACAGCTGTCCCAAAATAGCCTGAAATCTCAGACAGTCGTCCGAGACCCCGATTCTGCACAGTTTGGAAGTTTTAATTACACAAGATAGCTCTTTCCATTTGAAAGTCTTAACCACTATACAGACACAATTCAATGGGATCCAAGGACGAAATTACCACCACAAAACGCAAATAACGAAGACGAAGACTCAAGCATAGTTTTTCTTATTTATTTTATTTATTCTATTTTGTTTATCATAAGAATTACGAGTCGCTAAACTCTTTTCTTCTAGGATTTTATTCGAACCCTATGTAAGATTTATGAACCCTTTTCTATGATATTACGTAAGTTTTAATTTCGGGTTATTTCTTCTACTTGTTTTATTAAGTGCATGAAACTGGCCACTTTATGTGCTTTTCTGTTATTGTTAAACGCATGAATCGGAAAATCGGTTTAACAATTAGAACTTTGGTAGAAGAATCTTTGTTGTGCTATCATTGGAATGTAGTTAGCCTATTAGGTAGCCATTATTGAGATCTATACTTAATGTTGTGTTCTACATCTAATTGCGTAGGAATACAATAATTTAATCTAGAATATTAGAATCATAATACACGCGAAAGCGGGTTATGATTAATTTAGCATCTCAGGTTAATAATTCGGGTTAATCACTTGCATAATTAAAAGAATTGGGGAATTATAATCACATAGGGGAAGATAAAATCCTAGGCTCGTTTACTTTGATAATCTTCGTGTTTATTTATTTTTCTTGCATTTTAATTTGCGCTTTACAATTTAGCTTAGTTTAAAATTAGGATAGATCATCGTTAATTAGACTGTGTAGAGTGGACTTGAACATAATTGTGAGATTCTAGCGCTTAGGATGAAACATTTGAATATTTTTCGTGTGATTGATATCCGGACTTATTTGTCCACTGTATTACTTGTTCGATACGTGCACTTGCGTGTAGGTATTTTCAACCAACAATGATATCAACCAATAAAAAATGTTGGTGCTTCAAATTAAATACTAATCACGAGAAGATGACGCCGACATGATTACAAACATCCTCGTAATCGGATTGATCACGGAGTATTGATTACGACAGTTATGGCTAAGAATTAGACCGTTATAACAATTAATAAAATACCCAAAGTTATCCGACGCAACACGAATAAATATGTCACGGGAAAAAACACAAATATTTAAAGTCTTTTAGATTCCCGACTTGTGCACATAGTACATCTTCGTTGGAACAAAGCCTAAATATTATTATCGTTAGAGACGAAAGAATAAGGCTGATATTTTTGCGCCAACAATCAATAAAATAGTTTTCCTTTATCATATTTTTCCATCTCATTTAAAAAACATGGATGTAAAAAGACATTTGATTAAATGTCTATGTGAATTCATTATCCTTCGGAATCCTCATTGAGTCTTAAAGACTCGTGTGTGTGTGTGTATATATATGTATATATATATATATACTAGTCTCGAAGCAACGCACAAGGTGCGGTGTCGGTGCCCAGTTAATTTTCTTCATAAGGTATAAATTTCGATTTATTTCGAACTATTAATATTTGCTTGATGGAGCACTACCTCAATCTTTTCTTCGTAGCAGAAATTTATGTTAGATTATTGTTATATGGTATGGAATGCAACATTAAAACCGGCAAAGTAACTGCTAACTAAGTATTAAAGAAAATAGATGCAGGACACGAGCAAGCATACAAATAAATGTGACATGTACGCACAAATAAGCAGGCAGACGATTCAACGAAATACATGCGAACACATAAAGAGCTAACAATTGAAAGGTAATTACAAAAGGAGGAGACGAAAAAAAAAAAAACAAATGCCTGATGGACGCATGCTCAAAGAATTGCCATTTTCATAAAACATAAATTTGACACTAAAAAGACAAAAAAACACACAACTGAATCCACGACGAAAAAACAGGGCGTAATGTACAGAGCCAAAAGCGGAAAAATGTGCCAACTAATGAGGTAATTCCCTCAAAGATGCACGGCTGGCCAAGAGCACAATCCACGAAATCCATATGAGCATCTAAATAGCTAAGAACTGAAAGTGAAAACCAAAGACATATGCCGCCCAACACACCTATCAACCCAAAGATTATTTATTTTAATTTGTGTAGCAATTCAAACTGCAGAAAACATAAAAGAAATTCATTGAAGAAATTTTATAACGGATATTTCATTTCATTTACCCAGAATTGAGGGAAGGGTAACCTTTATTTTCTTCATTTCTTGCTGAACTCCCATAATGGATGTATCAAGCTCCATTCTGCATTTACAACACCTACTTCGTTTAGATTAATTTCACCTCTCTAGCACCATTATTGCTATGTTTTCCTTCAGCAGAGGTCCACCAAGACGTAAACTTCGGTCAAATGTATGATCCCCCGTACCTGAAACAAAGGAGTTATGTTTGGCATCTCCATCATGATTTGAGCAAGCGACAAAAAAATGCACAAGTAAAAAACTCGAAATTTGCCTCAACTGAAAAAACATCTCCCGCTTCGTTATTATGTCGTGAATGCAGATTGCACTTATGTGCACACCCACTAATGCAGAAACAATCCAATCTACATGTAGTACAGTAGAGCAAGAACCTTTATCAATTCAATAACCAAAAAAACAGAACCTATTCTCAATACAAGCCTAGACCACCTACGCGAAATTTCTAAATCTTATCGTACTCTTCGATCATTACTATCATCACTACAAAGCCACAACTAAATTCAGTACATAAAAAATACGACGTTAGAACTTGAACATAGGATATACCTGCAAGATGAACAACACATGCCATCTTTTCCGGCGAAACGAAAGCAACCCTTGCGGTGAGACTCTCGGGCGGCAATGCATTGAGAAGCTGCTCATTACAAGGTGTCCTAAAACCCCTTCTCTAAGACAAGCAGTTTTTTTTTTCCCAAACTGTTTTCCAAATAGACTGAACCAAAGTTGGAGGCCAATTTTGGGATTCTAATTCAGGAAACAATTGCTTAATCATTCTCTCTAAAAGCACAAGCTTTGAGCCGCAGACACAGAAAAAATAGGACCTTAGTGAGATGCGAAGCTGAAGAAAAAAGAAAATTAAATTGGGGGCAGAAAAAAAGGAGTGCACATACTACATAACGGAGGCGAGGTTGTCGTCCGCGCAGGCGGCGGCTTGATGCTCGATTGCCTCTCGTGGTCGGCGATCGCGGGGCGGTGGTGCAGGAGCTTTTGAGGCGGCTCCGAAGAGAGGTGAGAGGAGGAGATGTTCTCACCTCTGTTTCTTCCCCGAATGCCCACCAAATCTGCTGCCTCCTCCATTGGAGAATGGAAAAAGAAGGAAAAGCGAAAAGAAATTCAGCAAACGGTATTAATAGGAGAATATTCCACATAACGTAGAAGATTTTACTAAAATTTGATAGCACAAAGGCAATGTGTAACATGAATTATAGTTAAGGGAGTGGTTGTAATTACTCAAACATCAATTATTTTACGTAATTTGACTTCCCTTAGAGGCTGGCCGTAATTTCTCATACTTTAATACTGATTTACCTCTATTATCTCTTAGAGGAAGTCAAATTAGTCGAATTTGGAGGATGTCTAATGAAGTTCCTTTTCCATGTAATTAACATTGTTGTGAGTCGAATAGAGACATATTTTACATTGTAGGATCTCTTAGTTTTGATAGTAAATGAAAGATAATAATAATAATGAAAACATAAAGAAATGAAGGAAACTACTGCAATCGATATATAAAACTTCAATGGAAATGCCGTTATATAGGCATACACAAAACATAAAATAAGGACTCACTAACCCACTTAATAATCCACTAAGGGCTCTTTTGGTTGGTAGGATATGATTACAAACACATGATTGATTATTGATTATTGCACTATTCACAACTATTTAGTAGGATAAAAAACTCATTTGGTATGAGGGATTATTAATACTGAATAACTTAAATTGATGTTTGGTTATAATGATTATGATTGATTATTCTTAAATTTACAACACAACCCTTGTTTAAATTAACTTCATTACTCATAAAAACATTTAACAAAAAACAATCCCAATTTATCATGCACTCCTTCTCAACCAAGAAGGTTCGTAGTTCTAGGCTTCATGTAATTACTTTGGGGAAAAAAATCTATAATTATTGTAATCTGTAATTACAATAATTCTATAATTCTAGGCTTCGCGGATAAACATTTATAATTTTTTTATTTCTATAATTTTTGAAAATATGCTTTTTCGATTTAATGTAATTTTTTTTTTTGAATTTTGCAGCTATGTATTGTAAAAAATAAAAAAATGAGCTAATGTAAAAAGTAGTTTTTTAAAATATGTTTTTTGAAAATTGTAATTTGGTGGATCAGATGGGGCTTTATTTTGAGGGTTTTTTTGTATTTTCATTAACATTGTCCTCATTGGATAATTTGATCACAGCTATTGGGGTGGAATAAGTTATCACCTATTTGAGTGATTGGATACCGGGTCCTGTGTCAATACCGGGTTTCTATCATTCGTACCAAATGTCGGATTAGGGGTGACTAATCTGTCAATCACCCCTTATCCCACCAACCAAAAGAGCCCTAAATCACTAACACTATGAACTAAACAACTCACCCACTAACATAATAAAAACTACCCACTAATACATAATGAAATAAATTACCCATTATACAGTAGCTAACAAGTTTTGCATTGTATTTTCCGGAATTAAGATATATGCAAAGATTTGAGAATCATTAAATAAAGAGAACCTTGATATAAGTAATATAGTTAACTAGGTCATAGGTTGGACAAACAACATAACTTTATATCGAAATAGTGTTTGATCGTTTGTTTTATCATCATCTTTTCTGAAGAATTTTTTGTGAACATTGTACGAAAAAAAAATATATACCGTGTTTAGTTTTCTCTCTTTGATAATTGGTATTATGATATAAAAAAAAAGCAGTATGACGAATCTCATTACCGATCATACTTTGTTTCCATTTTTATTTTGATGGTAAAAAAAAAGGGGTCATTAGCAATAAGCCCCTCATATAGCTAATAAATGGTGATATGTCCACCCCTTAAATCTTTCTTTGTGATAACCCCCTATAAATTGTATTCCCAATAATACCCTTGAGTCAATTAGCATAATTTGTCTCAATTATTCCATTTCTCTCTCTTTCCATAACAACAATTTAATTCCCTAAAAAATTGCTTCCAAATTCCTAAAAATATGCTACCAAATCAAAAATAAATAAGTAAATTGAATATTATATTTTTTATTTTTTATTATTTCGGATTTATTCGCTTTTTTTTTATTTCTTATTTTTTATTATTTCAGATTTTTTTCGCATTATTTTTATTTTTTAAATATTTTTTATTTTTTATTTTTTAATATTTTTTTAATAAAAATATTTTATAAATTATTAAAAAAATGATTTTTTTTCTCTCAACTTTTTCACTTTGTCGAATATGACTATAGGTGAATATGACTATATCGACTGTAGTCATATTTATTTTTTATATAGCTGCTTTTTATATTTTCAATTGATAAATTCCGATTATATAATGTCAGAGTCATGTTTACCAAATTATAAAAAAAAAAAAAATTGCCTATTGTTTACGAAAAATATCCACACAAAAAAGTCATAATTTGAATGCTGTTATTACAAGTCAACTTGAAACGAAAATATGGAACATATTTGAATATGACTAAAGTCATATTCAAACTGTAGTCATATTCAAATATGACTATAGTCATATTACTACTGCTAGTTCAGATTTGGAGAAATAAAAAAATATTCGAATATGACTATAGTCATGTCGAATATGACTATAGTCATATTACAGCTCATAGTTTAGATCTGAAGGAAAAAAATCGAAAAAAATACACAAATAGAGAGAGAAATATAACAAAAGATAAAGAGGGGAGTTCACGACAACGGCGGTGGCGGCGGTGAATGAAAGCGAGACTAGGAGAGGTTAATAAATCACTAATAGAGTGAATTAGCAATAGTCATATTCGAACCAGACTATAGTCACGTTAATTCTGCTGCTTCAGATCTGGAGAAAAAAAAAATTCGAATATGACTATAGTCATGTTGAATATGACTATAGTCATGTTACTGCACATAGTTTAGATTTGAAGGGAAAAAAATCGAAAAAAAATACACAAATAGAGAGAGAAATATAACAAAAGAGAAAGAGGGGAGTTCACGACAACGGCGGGGGCGGCGGTGAATGAAAGCGAGAGTAAGAGAGGTTAATAAATCACTAATCGAGTGAATTAGCAATAGTCATATTCGAACCAGACCATAGTCACGTTAATTCTCTGCTGCTTCAGATCTGGGAAAAAAAAAAGTCAGAAAATAACGAAAGGAAGGGAAGGGGAGGCGGCAACAATGACGGTGAAAGAGAGAGTGGAGAAGAAAGCTACAATGTTGGTGGTGGACAGATCTGAATTTTTTTTTTTTTTTTTGAGAAATAGAGAGAAGTAACAAAAGAGAGATAAAAAACCTTACCAAGAGACGAAAGACGCGGCGGTGGCAACGGGCGGCAATGGTGGTGGTGTAAAGATCTATGTGAAAATGATGGTGGTGTAAAGAGAGAGAAACCGAGAGTGATAAAGAATGAGAGAGAAATATATTTATGTGGAGGTGAAGGGGGAAGCGACGACGGCAATGAGTGGCGATGGCTCGGCGACGACTGGCGCGGCGGCAGCGGCGGTTGCAACGCCGGAGGATGAAGATTGGAATTTCCGGATTGAATTGAAGGAGGTGGAGAGGTGGAGAGGTGGAGAGGTGGAGAAGATGAAAGTGATAGATGTGGGCAAATAATTAGGGTTATAGTAGTTGAGGGTATATTTGTCTTCTCACACTAGTAGAGGGGGGTCTCACTAATTAAGAATGAAATTTGGGTGTAGGAAAAGTCTTTAAAAGTCAATTGGGTTTAGTTCAAAATATTTTTCATTTAAGGGGGGTATTGCATATTTCCCCAAAAAAAAAAGCACGTGTTTAACATTATGGCTAAAATTGTCTGAAAATTCCTTTTTTTCAGTGTGTCGTGGCACGAGTTAACGAGTTCATGTAAAATATGCAACCTTTTTTTTTTGTTTGGGGGACAAAGTGCAAAATGACCCTTAGTTTAGGGGGCATATTTTTTTTTCTTTGTCATTTCTTATTCACAAAAAATAAACTTAGTTTCTTTTTCCTCCACTCGTTTCTTCGCCTTATTAACGAAAATTCCAAAACTTGTTCGAAATTAATAGAATTAATGTGATTTTTTAAAAATTTTGAAACTCCAAACTTTAAAATTTTAGTATTGGAATGGGTCTCTACATTCTAGAAACTAAAACATTGAAGTTGGAATTGGAAGTATTTTTGTACTTTCGGAAAAAAATGGAAATTTTCCGATAAGGCTAATTCTGGGCTGTTACGTCTGACTTCCCATCTAGCTGTAGATATAAAAAATGTTATTTTGTAATTTCATATTTTGAATAAACGAGGTTTTAAATTTCAATCCGATTTTAACTTTTAAATAATTTTAAGAATACCAAGGTGAATATAAAAATATTTTTTTTGAATTCCATTGACAATGTCCAAATATTTCTAAGTTCGGAAAAAATTATTTCATTGCAATTTTTTTACTGTGATTTATTTTCCACAACTACTCTCAATAATATGAAATGAGGTTGATGTCGATCCGTTTGAACCAAATCTTATGATATTTTGGCCAAAGATGTTCTCACTAGACCAAGAAAACTCTTTGAAAAGGCAAAACTCAAGTTACATCACTTGTAGATAGGAACTCTCTAGAAATATGTAGGAAAATTTCGCCTAGTTTTATTCATTTCGATGAACTTCTCAAAAACCTCTCCATTACACTTACTTTTTAAAAAGTATTGTACCTAGAACATTCATCTACTGCTCTAAAGAGCTACTCACACGCATAGGACTAAATAAATTTCCACCATCCATTAAGATGTGGGGAAGTATAAATAAGAGTAATATTTTATTTCTAAACCAGTCAAGTAATACTTGTAAATACTTAGAGAACCAAAATAATCAAACGATATATATATTTTATGTTCTTCATTCATTTTGCTTTTTGGGCTAAATATATACATGTCAAGAAGAAAAAATGTACATATATACATGTTACACGAGAAGAAAAAATAACAAAATGATCTCATAATAACTTATCCTTCTTCGAAATCATTCACAAGTAATACAATTCTATCTATATCTTGATATTGATCATGATGGAGATAGTCATAATCATTCGCCTTGAAAAATAAACAAGCCAAGCTGCTTGAAAGGGTTAACGCTGCCCCATCTCCGCCCACAACCCATAACCTCCCACAACCCATCACCTCCAGCTCCTTTTTTATATTTCCGATATGATTGTTTAACTATAGCGTCTTCTTCATTTACTCACATTGCCGCTCTTTCCCTCTCTGCCACTTTTTCAAACCCTCAGATTTCATCTTTGCTTCAATTCTGATTTTTCCTTGTAATTGTTGTTGTTGCCGGAGCCGGTCCGGCCTAAATGGAAGCCTAGGGCGAAACTTGAAAAATGGGCCCTCTCTAAGCTAAATGATTAACTTTGTTGCAATAAAACGAGTTTACAAAAATTGGGTGATTCTTTGGGCCTCGTTAAAACCTTCTTAGAGAAAAACCCGATGGGACAAAACCCCTAAAGAAGGAATACCCTAACCCAAAAAAAAAATGTAAAAAAAAAATACAATTAAGATTACATGATACAGACATAAAATTATCATTCAATTTCTTGTAGCTTCTGAAAGACTTTTATTTAACTTTAAGCGGAAAACCTTAATCACTGAATCTTAAAATCAAATTTATCTTAAGAACATAAGCACATAATTGGGATTATCGACATACCGTTCGCCATGGATTTCGATAGCGAATATGAACAATTAAAGATAGCAATCTACAAGCTAAGCCTAGCCAGGCCTCCTCTGAATCTCCTTGCGAGAACTTTATTCGTAGACACACCTTCTTCACTCTATCTCTCCAATATCACAACTCGTAAATATTCTGTAAGTGATGGAATTCTCAAATCGCGTCTGATGGTTGAGGAGAAGAGTTGTGGATTCTTTTATAGACAAGAGAAGAAGGCCACAATTGATTTATAACGGCAGAAGACAAATCCCACCCATCATGGTCTTTTATTGCCATCAACGTTACAACTCAATTACCATAAAATCAGCATTAATTTCACAATTGAATCACCCACAATTAATTAATTACATACTAAGGATAATGGGCCATTAAATAAAATAAAACTAACATTCTCCTACTTGGTCCATTGAACCGTTTAAGAAAAAACATTTGACTCGGTGGGTTCTTCATACAAAACATTTGACACGTGATCACGATTTAAAAAAAAAAAAATAAGCTGATTCTCATAATAGGTAAATAAAGTACTTTAATACTTTAACTAGTTTGAGTTATTAATGTGAATCATAGCGGTTATATGATTCATTCATCATATTTTCTTCTATGTATCACGCCATTAATAACCCTTACTATTCTAATCCATAATAGCCCCTTTAATTTTGTATTGTTAGGACAAATACTGTTAAATCCAAATATAATATGTGCACACATAATTGGAAACAGGAAAACATTAACATTTAATGAAATAAATTAACTGTCAATTACATAATCATAACTCATCAAATCACGGATTGCTCAAAATACCCATTCTAATAACATGTTCCTCATATGTCTTTATAGGCAATCCCTTGGTTAATGGATCATCAACCATAAATTTTGTACTTAAAGTTTCTATTGACACTTGTTGTTTCTGGACCCTTTCTTTAACAACCAAGTACTTAAGATCCATGTGCTTGGATCCACTTGAATACTTTCCATTCTTAGAGAAAAAAACGGCTGCGGTGTTATCACAATATATCTTCAAACGCTTAGCAATTGAGTCAACAACCTTAAGCTCTAAGATAAAATTTTGCAACCATAGTGCATGACTCGAGGCCTCAAAACATGCTACAAACTCAGCCTCCATTGTGAAAGAAGCAATAATACTTGGCTTTACACTCTTCCAAGAGATTGCTTCACCAGCTAGTAGAAATACAAAGCCCGATGTGGACTTTCTACTATCTAAACAACCAGCAAAATCGGAGTCTGAATAACCAATAACCTCTAATTGGTCCAATCTTCTATAAGTAAGCATGTAATCTTTTGTTCCTTGAAGATACATCATAATCTTCTTTGCTGCTTTCCAATGTTCTATTCCCAGATTACTTTGATATCTACAAAGTACACCCACTGCATAACTAATATCTGGCCTAGTACAAGTCTATGCATACATCAGACTTCCAACTGCTGATGCATATGGAATCAATTTCATTTTCTCCTTTTCCAAATCATTCTTCGGACATCGTTTTTCATTTAATTTATCACCTTTCGTAATAGGAGCATTAATGGATGAACAAAATTGCATATTAAATCTTTCAAGAACTCGATTGATATATCCTTTCTAAGACAAGCCTAACAATCCTCGAGATCGATCTCTAAAGATCTCTATCCCAATATCATAATTTGCCTCACCCATATCAACCATATTAAAATGCTTGGAAAGATAATTCTTGGTTTCGTGAAGTAAACCAAGATCACTACTTGCCAGTAAAATATCATCCACATACAAGACTAAAAATATAAACTTGCTCCCAATGACCTTTAGATATATACACTGATCAACAGTGTTTTCCTTAAATCCAAAGGAAGTAATGGTATCATTAAATTTTATATACCATTTTCTAGAATCTTGTTTAAGTCCATATATGGATTTCTTTAATTTACAAGCCAAGTGTTCATTTTCTTGTTTTGCAAATCCTTCAGGCTGGTCCATATAGATATCTTCATCTAAATCCACATTCAAAAAAGCGGTTTTCACGTCCATTTGGTGCAACTCCAAATCATAATGAGCTACAAGAGCCATAGCGATTCTAAGAGAGTCTTTCTTAGATACCGGAGAGAAAGTCTCTATATAATCAATGCCTTCTTTTTGAGTGAAACCTTTGGCCACTAGTCTGTCTTTAAATCTTTCGATATTGCCCTTAGAGTCACGTTTGGTCTTGAAGACCCATCTAAAACCGACTTTCTTACTGTTCTTAGGCAATTCGACAAGATCCAGACACCGTTATAGTCCATTGATTTCAACTCTTCATTCATAGCATCAATCCATTTACTAGAATCTTTACTTTTCATGGCTTGTGAATATGAAACTGGATCATTTTGAATACCAATATCAAAATCGTATTCTTGTAGATACACCACATAATCATCGGAAATGGCAGATTTCCTTTCCCTTTGAGATTTCCTCAAAGCTACCGGTTGTGGTGGTTCTACAGTATTGCCAATGATAACATCTTCATGAAGTGGTGAATGGAGTGGCGAATCATTTGTTTCAACCTGCTATATAGGTTATAGAGTAACTTTATCTTGAGGGAAATAAGATGGTAACATATCCACCCTAATTTCCTCAAGTTTTACCTTTCTTGATTCAACACTCCCACTAACTTTACCATTCTCTAAGAATTTGGCGTTTCCGGTTTCAACTACCCTCGTAGTTTGGTTAGGACAGTAAAATCTGTACCCTTTTGACTTTAGTGGATAACCAATAAAATATCGAGAAATTGCTCTACGGTCCAATTTCTTTTCATTCGGATTGTATATTCTAGCCTCTGCTGGACAACCCCAAACATGTAAATGTCTTAAACTAGGTTTCCTACCAGTCCACAACTCATAGGAAGTTGTTGGGACTACCTTACTGAGAACCCAGTTTAAGATATACATAGCGGTTTTCAAGGCTTCATTCAAAAGTGAAATGTGTACAGTTGAATTACTTAACATACTCCTATCCATATCCATAAGAGTACGATTACGACATTCAACAACTCCATTCTGCTGTGGTGTTCTAGGCATTGTGTATTGAGCACAAATACAACGCTTTTCTAAGTATTTAGGAAATGGGCCAGGATTTTGTCCCGACTCATCATATCTACCATAGTATTCCCCATCCCGATCTGATCGTATAACTTTAATTTTTCTATCTAATTGTCTTTCGACTTCCGTAACAAACACCTCAAGCATGTCAACAGCTTGAGATTTTTCATGAATGAGATGGAGATAACCATAACGAGATAGATCATCAATGAAGGTGGTAAAATACTTTTCTCCACTAAAACATGGAATAGGTAGTGAGCAGATATCTGTATGGATTAACTGAGGAAGCTCTTTACTTCTTGTGGAACCTCTTTTATTGTGTTTGGTTTGCTTACCCTTAATGAAATCCACACACATTTGAAAATTAGTAAAGTCTAGATTTTCCAAAATTCCAGTTTTTACCAATCTTTCGATTCTTTCCTTGGAGATATGCCCCAAACTGTTATGCCACAAGATAGAAGAATTTTCGCTATTTAGGCTTCTCTTTATGCCAACTTCCGAATGAGTGGTTAATAATGATTGTTCAAATTCTTGATTCAAAGATATTTTATAAAAACTATCACATAAAATACCGAAACCAATTATTATTGAATTAAACATAAAACTGAGTTTTCCACAACCAGTTAAAGCTGAATAACCACAAACATTCAGTTTTGACAAAGAAACCAAATTGCTAGAAAACGAAGGTACATAAAAAGTGTTTCAAGATCCATCTTAGGACCTGTCTCTAATATGAGGCGATAAGTGCCAACAAACACCACTTTAGATTTGAGACGGTACCCCATATAGATGTACTTTTCACTTTCCTCCGGTTTCCGAGTTGTAAGGAATTCCTGTAATGAATTTGTTGTAGGGAATCGAACACGTGTACGCAGCGGAAAACAAAAACTTTATGCGATTTAAACAAATTTAAAACACATAAACACATGCCCGATAATTGAAAAACAATTAATTGCATACCTTTGCGCTTCCAGCGAAATTAAAAACAACATACATGCTTCATTACTTAATCGAAATTAAATCAACTAGCATGCTCGCGTTTCAATCAAATAATCATGCTCGCAGTAAATAAACATTTTCATGTAGTCACATAAAATCATACAATTATCTTACTAAAACGAACATGCATATATTAATTTAAACGAAACCGAATCGAACGACAATGGATTCGAAACTTTATCTCTTGAAGCGCGAGGTAG